>NC_064291.1:26692817-27011999 GCF_019186545.1 Solanum stenotomum
GTTGAACTCATGGGTCCTTCCACCCATAGTGCCTAGACTCTATTCTACTCACTAATTCATGGTTTAAGTTAAGATTCATAAATTAGTCTTGTTCTTTGTAATAATTTCCTGCACATTGAATTTTAAACATGAAAAGTGATTGTTTGAGCATGTTATGACTCTAGAACTTAAATCTAAATTTGGAATGGATGTGGAGATTTTCATGTGGTATTGTGGGTGTTAAAAGGTGTTGTTGTAGGTTGTTCACTGGTTTGGCTGCATAATTACTACCCTATTTACCATGCTCTTTGATTGCATTACATGCCTTCAAGGTGTTTGACAAAATGTCCAACTATGGAGAATTGATAAATCGATGTTTTAAAGCTTGAGTTATGAGATGTATGGCAATCCAGAGATGTGTTGATGACAAACTAAGCTTGTGTATATGTTCATTCCATACGTGAGATTGCATTAGAGCCTAATGGGAATTTCCTATATAAAGTGTTGCATGACAATGCCCGGTCCGGGGGAAAAGAACCGGACAACCATGTGAGAGGTTTATATCTCACCACCTAGGATGTTTGGGGTGTGACCAACATCAACCATGTGAGAGGTTTATATCTCACCACCTCTGATGCTTGGGGTGTGACCAACATCAACCATGTGAGGGGTTTATACCTTGCCACCAGGGTGTCCGGGTTACTATTAGTATAGATTTACTTAAACATGTTTTGACTTCACTTTGATCATGCATATACATATGATATCTACTATTAGTATAGATTTATTTAAACATGTTTTGACTTCACTTTTGTCTATTGTTGTGTTGCACCCCGCATACTTAGTGCATTCCAAGTACTAACACATATTTTGCCTACCTGATGTCACCATGAAGGGACCGGAGCTACTCTTGATCCTTCTCTCCATTCACGTGGCTAGTACGGTGCTTATCCGAGTTTGTTGGTGATTCCTCAATGATTCGAGGCCTATGTTATGTTTCCTACTCCTATGTTTTGAGACTTTAGATTGCAATTGTATTTTGACTATGAGGGGAGCCGGTAGTACGTCATGGCCCCTGTCCTATCTATGTATGTAGAGGTGTGCGTTGGACAAGAATTTTGTAAATGAGTTTGACTCTTGTCCTATGATGTCATTTTGAAATGGTTTGCCCTTAGTCCCTAATTCCCGTTAATTAATGTTGAATGTGCTTCCGCGACTGATGAAGTGTGATGACAAGTTTGAGAGGCTTGTTTGGGGTTCCTTCGGGTTCCTCATTCGCCATGTCACGTCTAGGCCCTAGGCTTGGGTCGTGACATGAATTGAACTAGACTCTATACTACATGATTGATCTTGATTTGTAAAGTTGAAATTGAACCTTTAAGGATGAATTGTGGCTAGAATCACCAAGTAATGAAAACTGTGATTGAATGTCTTGTAATCTAGTTTCATAATATGTTTCCATGGTGTGGAGTGGATATACCATGAGTTTGCAGTATTTTTGACACATTTCACTTAAGAGTTGTGTGTGTCTAGGGCCTTTTTAGATTATTTTTTTATGTGTTTTTATAATGTTTTGCAGGAAAGATGTTTAGGCGCGGAAGTAAAGGGAAAGATGAAAGAAATACAGAAAAGGACAACTACAGAGGTGATCTACGGATCGTAGGTCTATTGACGCTCCGTAGATAGTGATCGTAGATCAGCAGGGCAAGATATGGAAGGAGAATCATGGAATCTGACCAAGTGTTGAACCACGGTGACCATTGACGGTCCATAGATTGATCTATGGACCGAACTTCTGAACCGTAGAATGTGTCTGTGAGGGTTCCAGTACCTGATTTTTGGAAAAATCCAAGTATGGAGCTACGAAGATGGATCGATCTACGGTCCGTACTGGTGTTCCATTGTTTTCTTCAGAGAAGTTGATTTTTAGAAGCTCAAATATTTTCCAAGACCTGGCAGTCGGAAGGGACTCACAGACCGTAGATCCATTAATGGTCTGTGAGTCAGTCTCGTGGAATGAAGACGCGTTCCTAAACATACTTTCCTAATTTTGTTTCCCTTTTAATCTAGGACTTGTTTTCTATAAATAAGGTATGTAAACTTCGTTTTTTAGGGTAAGACATTATTATTTTTATTCTAGTTTTGGGCTTGGGAGATTAACTTGCAAACCTAGAAATTCTTGATTTCATAAGTTTGTTTTGAAGATTTTGGTATTGAAATTCAAGTTGAAAATCTCGGGTTTGTTATTCTCATTACGTAAGTTCATAATTCTTTCATCTATAACAATGAATTGTGTTCATATGATTATGGGTAACTAAACCCACAACTAGGGTTGTGGGAACCATGAGCGATTAATAAAGTTTGAACAGTAAATAAGCAATTCTTGAATAGTGTTTTGCATGCATTGATATTTCTTTCGTTTAAAAGTCTTTTTAACGGTGCACAATGCTAGAACTCGCCTTGTTGCTACCTGCAGGACCAAAGTGGTAATCAACAAGTAAAGAAATATCAACATAGATTTAGTGTGATACTAAGTAATAGTCTAGTGTCAATTGGTACGAAATAATAACGAAACCAAACATCGATGTGATGTCTAATATGATGTACAAGTAAGAGTTAGTAAATTATCTAGACGTAGCAGGACCAAGGCGCAGGGTGAAATTCCCTAGATGCCGGACCAAGGATTTAGAGATACCTAGCTTATCACTTTGTATGTGGTACACTATGAAAGGATTGCTATAACTAGGATTTCTGTGTTATGAGCTTGTGGGGAACACATATACCCCTGTTAATTCTCTCATCTTGATAAACAACCAAAATTGAATTTTGTTTACTGATTACTTACTGAATTCTTACAATTTGTTTCACAAATTTCCCCCTTTAATTACTTGTTTTTGGAAATAATTTGACTAAATGAATATAATTGTTGGTTAAAGTTAAGTCTAGACCATTTTCCTCGTGGGATCATCCCTAACCTACAAGTTGAGTTATGTACTTGATAACGATCGCTTATGCTTCTTTAGGGAGGTGTAATTTGAGCGTATCAAATTTTGGCGCCGTTGACGGGGAAAATTTGCTTTTAGATTAATTTTAACTGCATTATTGAACTTTAGTCAAATATTTCCTTATTTTACTTTTTCTTTTTGTATTTGTCTCTCTCAGGTTATGACTCTAGTGTATGCCAAGTACACGGAGCCAAGGCGAACCACTTACTCCTTACGATCCAGAGTTGAACCGAACTTTGCAAAGAATGAACAATCAAGAAGTTCCAGTTAATCCTATCGGAGTCAATCCAGGTGATGAAGTTGAGTACATCCGAGGGTAGTTGGTGCGAACAACCGATTTCCAGCTGAAAATCAATTGGGAGATGTCTTAAGGGTGCAGGATCCACCAAGCCAACGACTGCATGACAACTATAGGGGCAACGTCAATATTGTTGCTTCTGATGGACCTCTTGTCCTACAACCTTTGTCTCCAGGGTTCACATATGTGGTGACCAGTGGCTTGATGGAGATGCTTACAACTAGGGGCTTGTTCTCGGGGTTGCCTCGGAGGACCAACAAGCTCACATAACCAAGCTAAGGGTGGTTTGCAAGAGCTGTGTAGGTCGACCAGACTTGCATATGGATGTCATTGGATTGCTAGTGTTCCCTCTATCACTGACAGGCGATGTTGTTGTATTGTTCTCTGAGCTTCCTTATAACTCAATCTATACATGGAACCAACTAAAGGATATGTTCTTAGCAAGATATTATCCAGTGTCGTAGAAGCTCAATCACAAAGATAAGGTCAACAATTTTATGGCATTACCTGGAGAGTCTGTGAGTAGCTCTTGGGACAAATTCACTGTGTTCATAAGAGGTGTTCCGAATCACCGTATTTATGATGAGTCGCTCAAGGAATGTTTCTATCGAGGTCAGGATGACAACAATAAAGCAGTGCTTGATACTATTGCTGGAGGCTCATATGGTGAGTGCACATACGAACAGATTGCAAAAAAATTAGAGAAGATCTCTCATAATAATAAAACATGGAGCACTAGGAGGTCGGATACTGGGAGAAATATGTTTCCCGGTCATGCTACAAACAACCAATCTGCGGATGAGATTTATGAAGAGATAGCTCAGATGAGGACCTAGTTTGGATTTGTATTGAAGCATGTAAGCGGAGATGCGGAAAAGGTAAATTTTGTGAACTACTTGACTAGGACTCCACCACCAGTTGAAGAGTGTTACTATGAAGAGGATGCTTATGCAGTGAATGATCAGACGGTGGGGGTTTCCGACCATACGCCCAACGATCCAACACGGACAATTGGCGCCAAGGTCATGGAAACCAAGGTAGGAACTAATGAAATTACAACCGAGAGGGTCAATATGTCCGGGATGGGAACTTCAATCTCGACAACTACTACAACCGGAACAACTATGGCTCCAGAAATGATCAGGTTGAACCTTATATTCCCCCATAAAATCGGGAATCTGGTACTAGGGAAGCTGGAGGCAATATGGCGCATATTAAATAAATGATGCAGAAGATGATGAGAAGGTTTGATGCAACTGATGAGAATGTGAAGGATCAAAAGGTTGATGCCCATGCAGTGTCAATAAAGCATCTAGAGCAGCAAATGACTTAGTTGTCTACTACAGTGAACACACGTCAACCTGTCACTTTTCCTAGCAATAGCATCCAGAATCCAAAGAATGATGGTCATTGTATGTCAGTTACTACTCGAGGGGGTAAGCAAAGCAGTGATCCACCTATACCATCTGTGGTGGATTTTGAGATTAGAAAAGAAGATGAAGTGGTAGAGGTTGGAGAAGAGTTTGAGAATGCAATACAGAAAGAAGCAGATATATCTTAGAAAGTGGTCCCCATAACTAGACCTCCACCACCTTTTCCACAGAGGTTAGTGAAGAAGACTAAAGATGGTAAATATCACAGGTTTATTACTAGGTTGAAACAACTTTCCATCAAAATTCTATTGATACAATCTTTTGAGAAAATGCCTGGGTATGTGAAGTTTATGAAGGATATGGTGACAAAGAAAAGGTGTGTGAGTTTTGAAGATGATGATAGATTGCAGCATTGTAGCGCTATTGCTAGAAGGTCTCGTGTGCAGAAGACTAAAGATCCTGGTGCTTTCACGATTTCATATACTATAGGGTTGTTACACTTTGCTAAGACATTGTGTGATCTTGGTGCTAGCATCAACCTCATGCCATTGTCTATTTATAAGAAGTTGGGTCAAGGGGATCCAAAGCCTACTACGATACGGTTACTTGTGGCTGATCGAACCGTGAAAATGCCCAATGGTGTACTCTATGATGTGCTAGTGAAAGTGGAGTCGTTCATCTTTCCGGCAGATTTTGTGATTCTTGACTGTGAGGTTGATTTTGAGGTTCCCATCATCCTTGGGAGACCATTCCTTGCCATAGGGCGCGTGTTGGTTTATATGGAGAAGGGGCAGATGAAGTTCAGACTGAACAACGAAGAAGCAACTTTCAATATTTGTAGGTCCATGAAAGAGAGTGGTCAACTCCAAACGGTATCTGCTATAACTTACAGAGTTGAGAGTGAAACAGAAGAGCAAATTGAAGAGCGACAGGTGTTGAGGCACTAGCAACAATTATGATGCATTTCGATAGTGATGGTATTGAAGAGTACGATGAGTTGGTAGTTGCACTCGACAAGTGCGAATATCGATCAAAACCAAAGAGGAATGAGTTAGACAAGAAGAATAGTGAGTCCCCACCCGCGAGACCATCTGTTATGGAGGCACCAAAATTAGAGCTTAAGCTCTACCACCGCATTTGAGGTATGTATTCTTGGGTAGAGCTAATACTTTGCCGGTCATTATTGTGGAAGATTTAAATGCGAGACAAGTAAAGTGCTTGGTGACTGTGTTAAAGAGGTTCTAGCGCGATACTGGGTGGACTATTTCGGATATTATTAGGATTCCTCCCAGTATTTGTTCTCACAAAATCAAACTCATACCAGATCACAAGCCTAGTATCGAGTACTAGAGAAGATTAAATCCACCGATGTAAGAGGTAGTTAAAAAGGAGATCATCAAGTGGTTGGAAGTTGGAGTTATTTATGCCATTTCAGATAGTAATAGGGTGTGTCATATGTAGTGTGTGCGTAAAAATGGTGGTATTACTGTGGTTCTAAATGAGAGAAAAGTAATTGTTCCAATACAGCCCGTGATCGGATGAAGAGTCTGCACTGATTACCGGAAGTTGAATGTGTGGACAGAGAAAGACCACTTTCCTAGGCCATTCATACACCAGATGTTAGATAGACTTGCAGGCAAGCGTTGGTATTGTTTTCTTGATGGGTATTCGGGATACAATCAAATTTCTATAGCTCCGAAAGACCAAAAGAAGACCACCTTCACTTGCCCTTATCGAAATTTTGCTTTTAAACGGATTCCATTTGGGTTGTACAATGCTCCAGCTACCTTCCAGCGGTGTATGAAGTTGATATTTTTTGATATAGTAGAGGACACTATTGAAGTGTTCATGGATGATTTCTCTGTAGTAGGTGAATCTTTTGATCGATGTCTGGATCATCTGCCTAAGGCTCTTAAAAGGTGTGAAGACTGCAATCTGGTGCTAAATTGGGAGAAGTGCCACTTTATGGTGAAAGAAGGGATAGTTCTGGGTCATTAGATTTCTAAGAAGGGCATTGCAGTTGATAGAGCGAAAGTAGAGGTAACATAAAAGCTTTCACCACCTATCTCTGTAAAAGTTGTTAGAAGTTTTCTTGGGCATGCAGGTTTCTACAGGAGATTTATGAAGGACTTCTCTAAAATTCCACATCCATTGTGCAAACTACTCGAAAGGTGTATAAGTTTGATTTTTATGATGCTTGTCTGAGAGCATTTGGAGAGTTGAAGGAGAAGTTGGTTACTGCAACTATCATTATTTCACCGGATTAGGGACAACCGTTTGAGGTAATGTGCGATGCAAGTGGAGTGGCGCTTGGTGTAGTATTAGGACAAAGGAGAGAGAAAATTCTTCACCTTATTTACTATGCTAGGAAAGCTCTAAATGTGGCCTAGAAGAATTATACTGTGACTGAACAAGGAATTCTTGCGGTGGTTTTCACATTCAAGAAATTTCGATCCTACTTGCTTGTTACCAAGGTCATAGTGCATACGAACCATTCTGCATTGAGGTATATGATGGAGAAAAATGATGCAAAACTGAGGTTGATTAGATGGGTATTGTTGTTGCAAAAGTTTGATTTTGTGGTAAGAGATAGAAAGGGGATCGAAAATCAAGTTGCCGATCGCTTGTCCAGATTAGAGGAACAGGCAATGCTAAAGCTTAGTGATGGGGCTTAAATTAATAATGTTTTTCCAGATGAGCAGGTATTGGCTGCTTCTCATGATCTGATGCCTTGGTTCGCAGACTTTGCTAATTATTTGGCAAGCAATTTGGTACCCCCAGATTTGTCTTTTCACCAAAGGAAAAAATTTATGTATGATGTGAAGAAATTCTTTTTGGATGAGTCTTACTTGTATCGTAGTTATGCTGATGGGATTATTCGTCGATGTGTGCCCTAGGATGAGATGTTGAGTGTACTTGAAGTATGCCATTCATCACCTATTGGTGGGCAAGATGGTGCTATTCGAACTGCGCATATGATTTTTTAGTGTGGGTACTACTGGCCTACCATCTACCAAGATGCTCATGATTTTGCCAAGTCTTATAATCGTTGCCAAAGAGAAGGAGTGATTTCAAGGAGGCAAGAGCTTCTTATGAATCCTATATTGTTGATAGAGTTGTTTGATGTATGGGGCATTGATTTTATGGGTCCATTTGTGAGTTCACATGGGATGAAGTATATTCTTTTTGCGGTTGATTATGTATCGAAGTGGCTGGAAGCAGTTGCACTCCCCAACAATGATGGTAAAAGTGTCATCGCATTTTTGAAAAAGAATATCTTCTCCAAATTTGGTACACCGAGAGCGATTATCAGTGACGGAAGTTTCCACTTTTATAATAAGTTATTCAAGGCGCTACTTGAGAAATATGTTGTCCGCCACAATGTAGCCACTACTTAACATCCACATATTAGTGGGCAAGTTGAAGTGTCCAACAGAAAGATCAAACATATTTTGGTGTAGAATGTGAATTCTAATAGAACAGATTGGTCAAGGAAGCTTGATGATGCTCTATGGGCCTATCGCACTGCATACAAGACTCCCATAGGTATGTCTCCTTACCAACTTGTATATGGAAAGTCTTGTCATTTACCGGTAAAGCTAGAGCATAAGGCTTTGTGGGCGATGAAGAATCTAAATGTTGATTGGGGCACCACATCTGATCAAAGAATGAATGATTTGAATATGGTTGATGAGTTTCTCCTAAATGTTTATGAAAGTTCAGCCTTGTACGAAGAGAAGATGAAGAGGTATCATGATTAAAGAATTGAAAAGTGAGAATTTGTTGTGGGTGATCTTGTGCTTTTATTGAACTCTAGGTTGCGCTTGTTTCCGGGCAAACTTAAATCCAAATGGACCGGGCCATTTTTGCTCACAAAAGTTCTCCCCCATGGAGTGGTTGAGCTTGAGAACAGTGAAGGAACAAGGTTCATGGTTAACGGGCAAAGGATCAAGATCTATCTGGGAACCGTAGAAGGTGTGCAAGAAGTTGTTGAGCCCTATCATCTTGATGAAGTCTGAGAAATCAAAAGGCATGTGTCGTGTTGCGACGTTAAAACAAGTGTTGCTTGGGAGTCAACCCAAGATGTACAATCTAGCCAACGATAGGTTTTTGTTTTCCATCTAATAGTTTTCTTTATTTAGTTGATTCTCTGTATTAATTTAGATAGGTGTTTTAGTTTTGTACTAGTGTTGGCTAGAATTAGCATAGGGTCCGTGTCTAAAAAGTGTCCAAAAAATATAAAAAGAATAGCCTAATGGTTGCTACATGCGCAGGCGCGCTATGAAAAATATGCAGAAAATGGTGTGGTGCAGAGGTCTACGGACCCCATCGACGGTCTGTCTATACATCAACAGACCGTTAATGGTGTCCGTAGATCCCAGGTAAGTGTCTAAAATTTTCTAAGTGTGAAGGTGATCTACGGTCCCCACTAACGCACCGTAGATAGACCTATGGACCGTAAGCGGGGTCTCGTAGGTCCTAACCCTAAGTTGGACCGACCCGACTCGAACCTTCCTATTTAAAAATCCCACCTTTCAAATTCATTCTTTCTTCCCTTATTTTACCACCATAACCGTTTTTAACTCCTCCAAATCCCCTAAATTACGCCTCAAATCACCCATCACTCTCCCATATACAATTCTCACTCATTCATCCCAGAAATTCCCCAATCTCTCTCAACTACCTTATTCAATTCTTCGGTGTTTGGGTTTGGCGCAACTAGGCGATTAGTGTGGTCTTGCAAAACTTAGTGTCTTCACTCAATCACCCCACTCCTCTTTGCTTGTAAGGTAATAGAATTTCCCTTTACTTTAAATTTCGGTTCATGGATTGAATATGGAAAGTCTGGAGTTGGGTCTTGACCTTCGGTAATTAAGTGTATGTACATGCATGCTAAAATTTAAGTACTAAAACCCTTAGGATGATATATTGTGATTGTGTTGCCTTGATAGTTTGTTAAACCTGTCTAAATGCTAGTCTATATGAAAGTTTTGACTTAGGGTTCCGAATCTTGTATGAAATAATTATCAAATTGAGTAATTGGAACCCTAAGAATGATGAACTAGTATGCTTAAATATTGAAATGCATGGTTAGACTAGGACACTGTTGAAAATGGTCAAATATGTGGGATTGAAAATAAAGAATATCTTAACCCTGGCACAGATCACGTCCACGAGACCTCGTTTACGGACCGTAGATCAATCTACGGACCGTAGATCAGGTTCGTGGTTGGATGCACTTGAAAATTTCACCAAGTGTGAAACCACAAAGGTGGACTAAGGTCCATAGATCAATCTATAGACCGTTCTGTACATCCATCATCTCCATCTGCGACCGTAGATCTGTGTACGGACCATAGGTCCCCACCGTAGATGACCACTGTAGCCACTGTCTGAATTTTTTTTGGGTCTTTATAGTTGTTCATTTTTAGTTCTAAATTTAGTTTGAGTGTGTTTTTAGTTAGTTTTGGTACTAATAACTCTTCCACAGGTACTATGGCACCGAAGAAGCTAATTACCTATACAAAATAGGGTAAGTCAAAATCTGTTGCTCCTAGCTTCAGGCTAATCAACGAAGATAACGATGTGGAGACGGATCCGGCATACGTTCCTCCCAACAAAAGGACCTTACCCACTGTACCCCGAGTCACCAGAGGCACCCCCCGAAAATTGATTCCCGACGTAGTCACTGTCTCCTAATCTGATGAGGAGCACACACTGATCATGTCACCAACTGGGGCTACTTACAGTGCAGAGAATGGGTCTAGGTCCAGCTCTGAGATTGCCCATGTTTCGGACTCTGAGTCTAGCCATGCTTCAGGGTCCGAGTCTGCCCAAGTTAAAGGGTCCATTACTAAATCATTCACGGTTCCAGCGAAAATGAATAAGCAGCCTCGTCTGATGAGGCCACTAGCTCGGAGTCAGTACTAGCACCACAGAATGATGACCCTACTCTAGTGGCCGGCAAGCCAAATATATGATGTGTTGAGGGCCAATAGCAGATTTATTAGGATGCTAAGATGAAAAATGACAAAGAGAAGATGGCCCGACTTATTATAGAAGAGCGCAGAGTCCTCAAGGGGAGCTTGCACACTGTCCCAAACATCCACCGACTTTTTAAACTTAATAAGTATCACTGGATGGCTCGAGACCCAGGGAGTTATAGCGAGGTGATTGTGCAGGAATTCTACTCCTTCTATGCTTCCACTCTCCGAGGTTCGATCTCCAAGCGGTCAAAGCCCATAGCCCTGGACCCTCTCACTTCCATTATGGCCCGAGGTTGTCTGGTTAACATATCACATGCCAGCATTAGCCGATTTCTTTATGGCCATACCACCGGTCACTCTTGGCCACTTAACACAATAGAGTTTGATTACCGATGGGACATTGTGAAGAGCGGCATTTTTTAGAGAAATATTGAGCAGCCGGAGACTGTTACATTATGGTTGGCTAAACACATTGCTGCAGATGGCGAGCGTGCAGAGTGGTTCACCGCACCACGGTTAGGTATTCGATAGGCCACATTAAATTTTGTGGCCATGTTGTTTTGGTTGTTGGTGCGCACAGGGTGTCACCTAAAAAAGCTGACAACCAACTTACATAGGATAGAGCCATTATGGTTGCAACATTAGTAGCAGGATTAGAGATTGAATTTGCCCGCATGCTGTTGATAGAGATTCTCGAGAGGGCGTTCAAGACCTCCACTACTTATCCCATTCCATGTTTGATTTTTCAGTTTTCCAGGGATTCTGGAGTGCCGATCTAGCATTGTGATAGGTTGATCCACCCTACTATGACTTTGGATATAGGTCTCATTCGAGAAAAGGCAAATGTGGGGACACCACGCCGAGAGCCCCAGGTTGAGGTCCCTCCCTTGTGCACAGATCCTGCAGACACGGTGGAGTAGGCACAGGGCGGTGATCCCATTAAACCAAGCCACACCGATACTGTCCCGACCTCCTCTTCTCAGGCTAGTAAGGCTCCTAGCTCATCCAAGTCCATACCAACATCAGGAGTTGTCGTTGTCCCAATGGCCAGACTACATAAATTAGATGCTAAGATCGCCACACTACTTCACCACATCCAGCCTTTGATGCAAAAGTCAATAGCAAAGTCTGAGGCTAAAATTGAGAAAAGGGTGGCAAAGAAGACAGAGCAGCAGATCCAGGCCGTTCATAAATGCCTCGATGCATTTGAGTTGAGGTTTCTGGCCCGATCAGCCCCCGACACTGATATTTCCTCGATTCGGGCAGAGTTGGTTAGTCTCCGAGTTGATGTAGATACCATTCTTGAGATTTCTGCGAATAAGCCAGAGCATTCATCGACGGTATTGTCTGAGGATACTATTGTTGATACCTTATTCAGGGTGGACGCAGAGACACAGCCAGACCCCACCCGTGCTTGTGGCAGGAGGCACCGTTCTAGTCACCCTTCTAAGACCATTGATGATGGTCGAACTAGAAAGAGGAAGCGTAAGCAGGAGGAGTATGGTAGGAGAGCATCGATATTAGATGAGGAGTTGCGCTACAAAAGGGCTCTTGAGGCTGTTGCTAGGGCATCGAGTTCTATGCCCATAAGGATTGATGTGAGCACCACTGAAGGTGCAGTTGGAGTGGAAGATAGCACTACTGATGGTGTTGTCCTTGTAGATGCGGGGACTACTGAGGCTGAGCCGAGGGTTAATTTAAAGGGCTCTCAGAAACCGAACCCACCCGCTTATTGATGCTTCGTCAGCGCTATGCGCCACAGGTTTGCTTCACCCAAATCCATTACTTTTTACTATTTTTTGTGTGCATTGGGGAGAAGTGCTCTTATCTTTTGTTGGGGGTGGGGTAAATGGATTGTGAGTGATACGGTGAAGTCTGTGTAACCCAACTCATAATCCTCTCTTGGGGTTTTCTTGCCTGTGCTCTTTTCCACCAAAAGACTATTTAATTTCTATTGAACTGGTATCTGTTAGGATCGTATGTGTAGAAGCATTAAAAGGAATGAAGCATGATGGCTTAAGAAAAATGGCACCTATCAAAATTTTGTGATGTGTGCTAGAATTTGTAGGCTAAGATAAGTTGAATGTGTTGACTCTGAGTATTATGTGATAATGAATAAACTTGATGGCAAGACTTAGGCTAAAACTTGAACTGGGTAATCTGATAATGAAACTATGTGCCAAGAGTGTGTGAGAATAGTTGATTGTCCAAATAGTTTTTGTACCAATCTAGAACTTGCCCGGTTAGTCCTGCTAAGACAATCTACTCTAGAGGCTAGGAGGTGATCATAGGCCCTTGTTCTGATTACTCCACAAATTGGCTAAAAGATAAATCCAACCAAACGAAATAAATGCTCCCTTTGATCGAAATGCTTTGAGCCTAAATTAGATCATTTCTTTCTAAACCACAACTCACCTTCCCATAATCTAATATGTTGGCCCCGGTCCCTCCTTGGACATGTGAGCCTCAACTTAGGCCAAAAGCCTAAGTTGTGGATGGCCAATGTAAAAAGTAACTTCAATCTTGGCCCTGATCCGGGTATTATCCACCTCAACAAATGGAAAATCCATAAGTTGAGGGTGGCTATGAAAGAGGAAATCGAAAGAAAAATGGGTATGGAAAGAGTTTGATGTTGAAAAAGAAAAGAGAGGAAAGGATGTGACTTGTCGAAAGCTAAAAAAAAGAATAAAATGCAAGAAAAAGATGAAGTTGAAAAATAAAAGAGCTACAAAGTCTAAAGTAACATCCATAATGGAAGACAATCAAGGGAAAGAATGTAAAATAGTAGGATGTCAAAAATAGGGCAAAAAGAGGTTGAAAGCCTAGTGTATTGTCAAGAAGGGCAGAAAGACACTAAGAAGTACCCAAATGTACCACACCTGACCCTGAGCATATGTTACAAGCCAAGACAGTCCTTTAGTTATCCTTGAATCTTTTTTAGAGAGTCTAAACAGTGAAAATAAGGGAAAGCCTATGGTATTGAGCATTAACGGTATTTGAAGTTACTTCTGAGTGTGAGTGTTGAATGAATCCTTGTATCCAAATTCATATTCATTGTGTGAAAAAGGGATTTCATTTGAAGTAAGGGCACTAGTAACATTGTTAAAAAGTTGGTACCTTGGTGATAGTGAAACAGTGTATGTTGTGTGTTAGTTGGTCGATCTTTGTCATATGCTGATCCGCATGAATTAGCTTGTCTAGTCTAAGAGAACAGAATTTGCACCCAAAACGAGAGTTGGGGTAGAGAGCCATGTAATTTCTTGTGCTTGAAATGGTTGCTTCTATACAAGTGTCGTTTAGAGTCTTAGTGCGTCGCTTGAGGAGAAACAACGAATTTAAGTTAAGGGTGTTGATAAACCGTGAGTTTATAATATTTTTGATATATTTCACCTAAGAGGTGTGTGTGTCTAGGGCCTTTTTAGATTGTTTTTTTATGTGTTTTTATTATGTTTTACAGGAAAGATGTTTAGGCGCGGAAGTAAAGAGACAGATGAAAGAAATGTAGAAAAGGGCATCTACGAAACTGATCTACAGACCGTAGGTCCATTGACTCTCCGTAGATAGTGATCGTAGATCAGTAGGGCAAGGTATGGAAGGAGAATCAGGAAATATGACCATGTTTGGAACCACGCTGACCATTGACGGTCTGTAGATTCTACGAACCGTACTGCTGAACCATAGAATTTGACTGCGAGGGTTCCAGTACCTAATTTTCGGAAAATTCCAAGTATGGTGCTATGGAGAGGGATCGACGGATTGTAGATTGATCTAAGGTCCGTACTGGTGTTTCGTCGTTTTCTTTAGAGAAATTGATTTTTGGAAGCTGAAATATTTTCCAAGTCCTGGCTGACGGAAGGGACTCACAGACCGTAGATCCATTGACGGCACGTTAGTCAGTCTCGTGGAATGAAGATGTGTGCCTGAACAAACTTTCCATATTTTGTTTCCCTTTTAATTTAGGCCTTGGTTTCTATATATAGGGTATGTAAACCTCGTTTTTGAGGGTTAGACATTATTATTTTTATTCTTGTTTTTGGTTTGGGAGATTAACTTGCAAACCTAGCAATTCTTGATTTCCTAAGTTAGTTTTGAAGATTTTGGTATTGAAATTCAAGTTGAAATTATGAGTTTGTTATTCTCAATTACGTAAATTCATAATTCTTTCAGTTAAAACAATGAATTGTGTTCATATGTGTGAACCATGAGCGATTAACAAAGTATGAATAGTAAATAAGCAATTCTTGAATAGTGTTTTGCCTGCATTGATAATTCTTTTGTTTTTGTCTTTTTAACGGTGCGCAACATTAGAAATCGCCTTGTTGCTACTTGTCGGACCAAGGAGGTAATCAACAAGAAAAGAATTATCAACATAGATTTAGTGTGATACTATCTAATAGTCTAGTGTCGATTCGTGCGAAGTAATAACTAAGCCAAACATCGATGTGATGTCTAATATGAGGTAAATGTATGGGTTAGTAAATTATACACACGTAGCCGAACCAAGGTGCGGGGTGAAATTCTCTAGATGTCGAACCAAGGATTTAGAGATACCTAGCTTAACACTTTGCAGGTAGTACACTAGGAAAGGATTGTTATTACTAGGATTACTACGTTATGAGCTTATGGGGAACACGTATACCTTAGTTAATTCTCTCATCTTGATAAACAACCAAAATTGACCTTTTTTTACTGAATTTTTACAATTTGTATCACAAATTTCCCCCCTTTAATTACTTGTTTCTGGAAGTAATTTGACAAAACGAATATAATTGTTGGTTAAAGTTAAGTCTAGACTATTTTCCTCGTGGGATCGACCCCACCCTACAAGTTGGGTTCTGTACTTGATAACAATCTCTTATTCTTCTTTAGGGAGGTGTAATTTGAGCATATCAGGAGTCATTGAGAATGAAGACTTATAGTTATGAATGTTGATCAATAGGGTTTAAGAGTGAAGCTAATGTGATTAACTATAGATGCTAAGGCCTTGAGAGTAAAATCTACATGTGAGTACAACGCTAATGAATAGAATAGTGATGAAGAATCTTTACCTACCTAATTCACCTTATGAATCATAGATGGTAGGAACTGATAGAATCACTTAGGTTATGATGATCACCTTGTCTAATGTAGAATTCTAGACGTGATGGTAAGCATGAAAATGAACTTAACATGAGAGACTTCTCACATAGTAATGGTTCTAGGTTTGAAAGGTTTTTCTTACATAATTGAACCAAAGGCTAGAGAGCCTTTATACCTAGGTCATGGATAGTAATAGTTTCTCACACATGGTCTAAAAGAGGTAATAGCATGGATTGGTTGTCGAGAACATCTTTCCATAAACTTGAGTTAAACTAGAGACTTAATGATTATCTTGTGGGATTTATGCCTAGAACCAAGTGGTTATTGAAATGAGATGGAAGTTCCCACCTATTTGAGTTTTAGCTTTCATGGAGGTTCCCACATAGTTTAGTTTGGGCTTTTCACATGGGATCTCTCACCTAGAAGAGTACGGATTTCCCCAAGTGTATCTCATGAGATGGAAGCCTCACCTAGTGATGTTTGGGTGTCTAGTAGCAATTTCTGTATCCCATAACTACATTCCCCGTAGGATAGTTAGCTAGTAGATCCGACTTAGCTAACAAACCGATCGTACCTTAGGCAAGTGGACCAACCTTTGATGGTGTGGGTAACACCATGGGTGAGCATGTGATAACTCATATGTTCTCATGTCGGTTAAGGCTATATCCCAATTAAACAAGATTTGTAATGAACTAAGATTGTGCTCAAGTAGCATTTCCTAGAGTTCGAACTTCATAGGGCTAAGATTGTGCATAATATAGCATTTCCTAGAGCGTAATGGAAGTAATGGTCTAAGATTATTCTTCAAAGAGCATCTCCTAGAGATCAAACTTAATTAACTAAGATTGTGCTTTAAGTAGCATCTCCTCGAGATCAACCTAAGTGAGCTAAGATGTACATAGTGTAGTATATCCTAGAAGTATCTCATACGTTCCCACCTTACAATGAACTTAGATTATACTTTAAGTAGCATCTCCAAGGGTTCAAGCATGATGAACTAGGATATACCTAGTATAGTATCTCTTAGGGTTCAAAACAAGAAGGAACTAAGATAGACTTAGTAAAGTGTATTTTAGAGTTCCCATGCTTTAAAAAGAGGTCTAGTCCCTAATTGAGGAACATGAGTATGATGACCTAAAGAAGTACTTAGTATGAGGGGTAGTATGGGATGCTACTCATGCATTGCACAAGTATGACTTAAGGTTACCTTATGAGTGTTGTCTTATATGATGTATGCTTAGATAGGATTGTGCTATAGTTTCCTTCCTTCACATGATATGACTGACTAAGGTGATGGTTCCCTTGTCTTTATGAAGTAAGCTGGTACTTAGACCAAAGTAGGTTAAATATGACTATGATGACTTCAAGGTTATGCTTGGTGTGAAGGGTAGTATGGGATGCCTTTCATACATTGCATAAGTGTGCTTGAGGTTATTTAAGAGTACGTTTCCCTTATGGTAAGAAGATCTTAAGAGTTGACCATGTATATAGGCTATAATTAAGATGACCAAAAAGGGATACTTGGCTTGGGTGGTATTATGGGATGGTATTCATGCTTTGCACTTGTATGCTTTTGAGGTTACTTGATAATTGTTCTCTTAGGATAGAGATGACTAAGAGTCAATTATGCTTATATGATGTTTATGTTGGAGACTTGGCTTATTATGATTATGACTTATCTCATATGCTATCTCATTATGTCTTATGTTGGCTTATGATTATATGATACTTATGTTGGAGATTATGATATGACTATTCTATTATCTCTTATGCTTATGTCTTATGTTGACTAACCATTCTGAGATGCTTTTATAGTGTTGTGCTAGCTATCATACTTGGTACATTTTGTACTAACGCCTATTGCCTACATTCTAATCAAATGTAGGGTTTAGAGACTTGAGTGATATCTTGATGCTAGGTTTCTTAAGGACCTAAGTAGTTGAAGATCTTGGTGAGTCCTCATACCTTCGAGGACAAACCAACCTTTTCATTTATGTCATTTCTTTATGTTTTGGACTTTGTATGGGTTGCTTCCCAAGACTTTGATTCAAGAGTTTAATAGATGGTTTGAGACAAACCTTTAGTAAAGAATTCTGCTTGTTTATGAAAATGTTTTTTTAAATTTCCTGTACTTTTCTAGTATCTTATGTTATGATTATGCTAAGGGTTTATATGAGACCCCGTTGGGGTCAAGTACGCCATGTTATATCTAGGAGATACCCCTGGGTCGTAACATTTCCTTTGCCTTTTCCTCCCTTCGTAGGGAGCTTAGATGTCTTTGCCTTGGATGCAGCTGAATACTCATTTATCACGACTCTTCTTCCCCGCTTGTGGGGCGGTATATCTCTTCATGATATTTTGGGTCTAGCCATTCCTGCAAAACACATAGAAACATGTTAGAAATAATTCGAGAAAAATGCAGAAATGTAGTGGCACAAAGACTTGCCAAACTAGTCGGTGAGTCCCCGAGTGACTAAGGCGAGCCAGATCAGGCGCGCCAAAAGTATCTGCGCTAAAATTTTCCAGAATAAAGACAGGTCGGGGATGCTCAGGGTCATTTGGCGAATCTCCGACACCAACGGCAAGATAGAAGTAGCCCGCCAAAATTTACAGTTTGTTTTAAAGGTTAGGGGTGCAGAAAGGGCAATCAAAAGAACCTTTCGTTGAGTCTCCGAGTGAATCGGACGAGCTCAGGCTTCCCGCCGAAAGTTATGGAACGAACTTTGCCAAAACATGAATTAAGGGCGATTAAAGGAGGACTTCGGTGAACCACCGAACCACTCGGCGAGCTCAACGCAGCTCGCCAAATGGCCTAATGTGCCAGTTTTCAACCCCAATTCCCAAAATCAAGGCTGAAGCCCTCGAATTCAATGTCAAACACAAACATCATTCAATTTAAGGTAGACCCATATGACCCATGCCCTTGGGGTACTTAGACTTTCCGTGATTTGGCCAAAATTGGTCGTTTGATGACTTTTGCCCTTAACAATGACGTCAAACGCTCCATCATTGGGAAAATTACTTCATTTGGAAAAATCGGGGTTACTTAGTCTTCACCCCACAAGACCCAACATAAATAAATCGCAACCCAACAATTTAAAATTGATTTCAACAAACAAGACATGGGAATTGATCAATTTTATGTCTTTAGGCACACATTTTAATTCAAAACGGGCTAACCAACACATAAAGCATGATTAAACTCATTACCCAACACAAATCAACAAAATATTACCTGTTGCATTTGATTTCAACCATAAAATTAAATTGTAGGGTTTGGAAAACAAACCTTAATACCGAATTTCAAGTTTGAATAGTTAGGCAGCAAAGTTCTCCAATTGTGATCACGAAATAACACAATAATGAGGGTAACCGAATAATATAGAAGATTTAAAGTTTGGGTGAGAATGTACGAGAGTTAGAAATGAGAGAAGATGAAGGATTTTGAAATGTTAAATCGGTGGCCTTTAAAACCTTTCGTTCGTGGCACCATCGGCGGAGTAAGTCGAGCTCGCCAACCCACTCGGCGATACACCGAGTGGTATTTCCCTCTCCTAGTGTTACAAGACCTTCATCAATTTTAGGGGTTCACACCATGAATAAAGTCGGGCTCGCCGACCAGTTCGGCGAGTCACTGATTAAGTATGTAGTCCACCGAGTTTTACAAGAGTCCCCTTCAAACTTGGTGGTTTCAACGACGGTCCAAGTCGGTGCCACCGACCTATTCGGCGTGCCACTCGCTGGACTTTTGGCTCGCCAAACTACCCATATTCCAACACTTTTCACTTTTCAACCTGTACAATCAACACCCGTTATTCAAAATCAAAAACTAAAGCATTAAAAACATGGGTTGACTCCCAAGAAATGCCTTAGTTAACATCGTGGCACGATGAGGATAAAAAATCAAGCTTCATTTTAGGGGTTTGCAAGTGTGTCACAAGGAAACACCCCTTGTTGTCTTGGATTCAAATGTAAAGAAATTTGACCCATTTGGGTCTCCAGCTGCTTAATAGAGAGTTAATGAGAGGTCACCGTCTGATTGAGAGTTGAGACATCCTCTTTCATATATTTCAACACTTTGTCTGACCCTTCAAACTTGTTGAGAATGTATGAGAGCATATCTTCTGTATGGCCTCCTTCGAATTCCTTGGGCTTTTGAAGTCATGGGGAGGGAAATACCTATCCTTGTCCCCCTCTCTTTCCTTCCAAGTGGTGTTATGATCACGCCAATCTTTGTCACGGTCTCTCTAGCTCCCATCTTTGTTCCAGCCTTGATTTCCACTTGGTCTTGGGTAGTTTGCATGATACCGTCCTTGTTGATTGGCTAGGAAGTTCTATTCCTCATTGTACAGCGCTTCAAATTTTGCTTCATCAAGGTTTACACGACAAACACCCACAACATTAACACTCTTTGTAGAAACACCCACAACATTAACACTCTTTGTACCAACACCCATGACATTTTTAGTCAAGATATCCAGTTAGGTCATCATTTTGGCAATGTTTTGATCTCTCTCTTGATCGTTTTCGATCTTCTCTTTTGTCATTCTAAAATTGAGAGGAGAGACTTGGTCTTCACGAGTGTACCATGCCCTATTGATCTTGGTCATGCAATCAAATGGTTGGGATGCTACTTTATAAGGTTGTTGCATTATATCACCGGGAACATGTTGATTAGCAACTCGTTTGTTCACCGAGTTAAGGCTCTTATAGAAATATTGCAACAACACATTATTTGGAAGTCCATGAGTTGGGTATTGCAGCACATAATTCTCAAACATTAGCCACGTCTCATGGATTGCCTCACCTTCCAAGCGTTTAAAACCTTAGATACTATCTCTGAGTGTCATCATCTTCGATGTTGGGAAGAATCTCACTTGGAATGCTGTGATCAGTTCATCCCAAGAGGTGATGAAGTCCATTGGTCACTCAGATAACCATTTGGTGGCTTCACCCATCAAAGAGAATAGGAACAACCTGAGACATACTGATTCTTGTGATATCTTCTTAAAAGAGAATGGACCACAAACATCCACGAAGTTCCGAACATGCTAATGGGGATCCTGATGATCCCACCCCCTAAATAATCCCTTCAATTGTAGGAGCTGAAGCATTGAACTAGTGATGTGAAAATAATGCTTCCTTCAACTGGAGGTAGACGAATGGCACCTACACCACCCAATTGGATTGGGTCATTTACATCATTGAGGTTCCCAATATGGTCTTGATGACCCACTTAGCTACCATTACTCCTATTGATGCTCATCTCTTCCTCTATTTAACACAAGAAACACGAAACAAAAACTAAAGTAAGTCAATTCAACTACAACAAAAAAGATCACAATTCAACTTCAATAAAAGAATTTCTAAACAACACCACTCCCCGGCAACTGCGCCATTTTGATTTAATATTGCAATCACACCTCATCCAATTATAAATGTTAATGATTGTTAAGCAGTATAAAACCCAACGAAGAGTAGGGGTCAAACCCACAGGGAGCGGTACATGTTTAAAGATTTGTTATGAAGTACAAATGTGATCTAAATAGTTATAGGAATTGAAATTATCAAAAAATACAAGTAAATAAGTCAAAGGGGTGACAACAAATGTCAAATAGGGGAGTTTAGTTTTCAATTATCAACTACAATGTACTCAAACAATGATAAAATTACAATATGGAGAGGAATTCTTGTGATGTGATCAATTATAGGCAAATTTCACATTATGGGTAATTGTAAATACTAAAAAATATCTAAATATAAGTGGGTAGGCAAGACTATGAGTGAAATAGCTTTCTATCAAAAAAATATCCCACTTCAAGTGATTTCTTTCGAACATAAACAAGCATAGCAATTAAGAACAACCTACACCTTAATTCATCCACTCTCTCTCACTAGATGGGTAGGATTGGGTTAAGGATTCACTCTCTCGAGCTGAACTCATGTCAACCCAATACCTACAAACCATTAATCACACGCCTTAGTCCTAAAACTTCTCTTTCGAGCAAGCTAAGAATGCAAAATTAGAATTACATTTGCAACTATAATTTATAATGTAAACCTAAGCTAATGATTTCACCCACTTTAATATAGTATTTAGAGTAGTAATTATCAATACCCAAAGCTAATTCAACCCATAATCACAAGATCACACCCAAAGAATTAGGGTTTTAGCTGAGCATCATAAAAAGATAAAAACAGTTACCAAATCAATTCTCCATCAACTAGATAAGAGTAGTCATGCCTTTACAATGCTCCAATTTGAACAAAATTAACAACCCACCTGCAAAATCTGTGAATTGAGTCTCAAAAATAATTCAAGTCTGCTAGGAAACTCTCAAACTTTAAAGAAAAACTATTCTAAATGGTAGCAAGCTCCTCAATTTATAGTTCAAAATTCAATTTATAGTTGCCGAAAATTATCCATGAAGGGCCATTAGACGAGGTAAGTCAGGCTCGCCGAGTGGTTCCGCGAATTGCCCTTTGCTCTATTCTATCGCCTTTATGCATTGGATATCAGCATCCTCAAGTCCTGTAACTTTGGGCAATAAATCTTGTCATTGCAGAACTGATCGGCAATTCACCGACTGCCTATTTCCTGTCGCCGACTTGGATTCTTCCCTCAGGGTTGGCACCCTAGAACTTTAGGCGGATTGATGAGCCAATCGGTAAATCTCCAAGTGGTCTTAGCGATCACTAGACTCGCCTTTCTCTACTTCTTCAACTTATTTTGTTCCTTTTCACCTGTTAGTGTCCTTGCTTTGCTCCGTAATCAACATACCTGAAAATCAAGGCTTTAACATAATTTTATAACATAAATTAAGCATTTGAGAACACTAAAACAATCAAGACAAAGCCCTAATTGAGTGCAAATCTAGAACTCATCATATGCCAAGTACACGGAGTCAAGGAAATTCCCTTACGCCCTTCGGTCTGGAATTAATAAGAACTTTGATAAGAATAGTTTGAAGAGGCATAAATATAGGGGTACAGAATGATCCTATCGGAGAGGGTCATGGGGAGGAAGATGGGTTACAACTTCCTGGAGTTGTTAATATGCCAGCTCATGTTAGAGCTGGTCATCTAATTGAAAATGCAGAAAGGGTACATAATCTGCCAACAACGAGGGTGCGTGATAACTATAGGGTTAACTATGCCGAGGTTGGATCAACTACGCCCATTGATCTTAATCCACTACCTGTGGGACATAGATTTGTGGTGACTAATAGTCAAAGCAAGAGGATTGTTTGATGGGTTGCCTTCGGAAGATCTATACGATCACATGGCTAAATTGACATGTGTTTGTAAGAGTAGTGTGGACGACTGGACTTGGCTATGAAAATTATAGGTTTGAGAGTATTCCTACTTTCGTTGACTAGTGATGCTGATGTGTGGTTTTCTAAGCTTCCATACAATTCAATATACACATGGAATCAACTGCACAAGGTGTTCATGGAGAAATACTTTTCGGTGTCCAAGAAGTTGATTTACAAAGATAAACTGAATAATTTCACAGCACTTCCTGGAGAGTCAGTAAGTAGTTCATAGGATAGGCTTACTGGATTCATGAGGAGTGTTTTGAATCACCTCATAGATGATGTGTCACTGAAGGAATACTTCTACAGAGGACAGGATTACAATGGAAAGGTTGTGTTAGATACTATTGTTGGAGGATCTTATAGTGAGTGCAATTTTGAGGGGATTTCCAAAAAAAATGAGAGGATCTCCCAAAAAGATAAAGCATGAAGCACTAGGAAGGCAAATATTGGTAACAGCACATTTGTTGTCAAAACTGCACCAAGTCAATCCAATGATGATATTCGTGAAGAGATGGCTCAAATGAGGACTGAAACTGGCTTAATACTAAAGCATGTGAGTGGAAGTGCAGAAAAAGTGAATGCAGTAAATTATATGACTAGAACTCCACCAACGCCAGTTGAGAAGTACTACTATGAGGAAAATGGAAATTTCGGTGAATGATTACACGGGGAGTTTTCGAACCAATGCACAAGGTTCCGATTCGGATAATTGACACCAAGGTCAAGGAAACCAAGGTCGAAACTATGGCAACTACAACCGTTAAAGAAACTATGTCTGGGATGGGAACTTCAATCGTGATAACAATTACAACCGGAACAACTATGATAACATGAATTAACAGGTTGGGCCCAATATTCCACCTACTAATTGAGAGGTTGGTAGTAGTATGACTTGCATTGAAGATATGATGCACAAGATGAAGAAGAGGTTTGATGCGACAAATGAAAATGTGAAAGAGATGTGTAATGATTTATCTGGGATTGGTCATAAAGTTGATGCCCATGTAGTGTCAATCAAGAAACTTGAGCAGCAGTTTAGTCAGTTGTCCGCTATTGTGAAGCCACGCCAACTGGGCATACTTTCTACCGAGACCATCCAAAATCCTAAAAATGATGGGCATTGTATGGCAGTCACTACTCGTAGAGGAAAACAGACTATAGATCACCCCATACCGTCTAAGGTCGAAAGAGTGATAGACAATGTTGTGGATGAGATTGAGGTCACTGATGATCCGGAAGATAATACCAAAAAGGAAGCTAAGGTGACCCAAAAAGTTGTTCCCATGCCTAGACCTCCACCTCCCTTCCCACAAAGGTTGGTGAAAAAGACTGAAGAAGGAAAATATCACAGGTTCATGGATATGTTGAGAAACTATCCATAAATTTCCCTTTGGTACAATCTTTGGAACAAATTCATGGATATGTGAAATTCATGAAAGACTTGGTGACCAAAAAGAGGGCAGTCAATTTTGAGAATGAATAAGGTTGCAACATTGTAGTGTCATTGCCACTAGGTCACTTGTGTAGAAGAAAGAGGATCCTGGAGCCTTCACTTTTCCTTGTACCATTGGGATATTGCACTTTGCGAAATCTTTATATGATTTGGGTGCTAGTATTAATATGATGCTATTGTTGATTTATAAGAAGTTGGGTTGAGGAGCTCCAAAGCCGACTGCAATGCATTTACTTTTGACCAATAGAATTGTGAATAAGCCTATTGGAGTTCTCCAAGATGTCCTTGTGAAAGTGAAGTCATTCATCTTTTCGGCGAACTTTGTGATACTAGATTGTGAGGTTGATTTTGAGGTCCCCACCATCTAAAGAAGACCATTTCTTGCTACTGGGCATGTGTTGGTCAATATGGAAAGAGGGCAAATGATGTTTCGATTAAACAATGAGGAGGTAAATTTTAACAGTTGTAGGTCTATGAAGCTTGAAAGTGATCATAAGTAGGTGTCACTGGTAAATAATACAGTAGAGAAAGGATATGAAGTGTCCATTGGCAAGAGGATAGGTGTTGAGGCACTAGCAGCTGTGATGATGAATTTTGACAGTGATTGTATTGATGACTATAATGAGCTAATTGTTGCACTTGATAGGTTCGAGTTTCGTTTCAAACAAAAATGGTTGGAATTAGACATGAAGAATCGAGACACCCCACCTGCAAACCAGTTTGTTAATGAGCCTCTAAAACTGGAACTTAAGGTTCTTCTATCCCACTTGTGGTACGCATTTTTGGGACAAAATAGCACTTTTGCCTGTAATCATTGCTACTGACTTGAGTGAATGGAAAATAGAGGCCATGGCATCTCTACTTAAGCGGTTTAAGAGGGCTATTAGATAGACTATTGAGATTCCTCGAAGAATTTATTCTCACAAAATTCAACTCATGCCGGACAGCAAGCCCAGTATTGAGCATCAAAGGAGACTGAATCTCCCATGCAAGAAGTTCTAACAAAGGAGATCATTAATTGGCTAGATGCTAGAGTCATATATCATATTGCTCATAGTAGTTGGGTCTGCCTAGTCCAATGCTTACCAAACAAATGAGGAATCACTGTGGTTCCTAATGCTAAAAATGAGCTTGTTCCAATGAGGCCAGTGACTGGTTGGAGAGTGTGTATGGACTACCGCAACTTAAATGCATGGACTGAGAAAGACCATTTTTGAAAGTCGTTCATGGATCAGATGCTAGATTATCTCGCTGGTAAGGGTTAGAATTGTTTTCTAGATGGGTATTCTAGCTACAATAAAATCTCCCTAGCTTCGGAAGACCAAGAGAAGACCACATTCACTTTTCCTTATGGTACGTTTGCCTTCAAAAGGATCCCATTTGGCTTATGTAATGCTCCAATGACTTTTCAGCGTTGTATGATGTCAATTTTTTCAGATATGGTAGAGGACATAATAGAAGTATTTATGGATGATTTCTCTGTATTAGGTGACTTATTTGATGGTTGTTTGACATATTTGGCTGAGGTACTAAAATGGTGTGAAGAATGCAATCTTGTGCTAAATTGGGAAAAGGGCCTATTTATGGTGAAAGAGGGTATAGTACTGGGTCATCGGATTTCACAGAAATGTATTGAGGTTGATAGAGGTAAAGTTGAGGTAATAGAAAACATCCACCACCCATCTCTGTAAAAGGTGTTAGAAGGTTTCTTGGGCATGCAGATTTGTACCGGAGGTTCATAAAAGATTTCTCTAAAATTGCACACCCATTGTGTAGGCTACGTGAGAAGGAGTGTAAGTTTGATTTTGATGATGCTTGTTTGAGAGCATTTGGAGAGTTAAAAGAAAAGTTGACTTCGGCACCTGTCATTATTTCACCTGATTGGGGAAAATTGTTTGAAGTGATGTGTGATTCAAGGGGGGTAGCTCTTGGTGTAGAATTGGGTCAGAGGCGAGATAAAATGCTTCATCAGATTTACTATGCAAGCAAAGCTCTGAATGAGGCTCCAAAGAACTACATTGTGACTGAACAGGAAGTGTTTGTTGTGGTTTTCACACTAGAAAAGTTTAGATCCTATTTGCTTAGAATGATGGTTATTGTGCATATTGATCATTCTGCATTAAGGTATCTAATGGCTAAGAAGGATGCCAAACCGAGATAGATTAGATGGGTTCTTCTATTGCAAGAGTTTAGTTTTGAGGTAAAGGATAGAAATGGAACAGAAAATCAAGTCGTTGGTCACTTGTCTAGACTAGAGGAGAAAGCTATGATCAAGCTAGAAAATGGGATTAAGATTAATGATGTGTTCCCTGATGAGCAGGTATTGGTTGTTTCTTATGACCTTATTCGGTAGTTTGCAGACTTCACTAATTATTTGGTAGGTTATTGGGTATCTTTGGATCTGTCATTTCACCAAAGAAAGAAATTCATGTCTGATGTGAAGAAATTATTTTGGGAAGAGCCTTACTTGTTTTGTGTTTGTGCTGATGGGATTATTCGTCGCTGTGTGCCCGAGGTTGAGATGATGAGTATACTAGAGGTATATCATTCATCGCCTGTTGGTGGGCACCATAGTGGTATTTGAACGTCCCATAAAATTGTGTAGTGTGGGCATTTGGCCTAGCATCCACCAAGATGCTCACGATTTCACCAAGTCTTATGATCGTTGCCAACGAGAAGGAGGAATTTGAAGGAAGCAAGAACTACCAATGAACCCAATATTGGTGATTGAGTTACTTTCTATTTGGGGTCTTGACCTCATGTGTCCATTTGTCAATTCTCATGGGATGAAATATATTCTTGTTGCGGTTGACAATGTATCAAAATGGGTGGAAGCAATTGCGCTTTCAAACAATGAGGGAAAGAGTGTCGCCGCATTCCTGAAAAACAATATCTTATCCAAATTTGGTACACCTAGGGAATTTATCAGCGATGGAGCTTCACACTTTTGTAACAAGTTATTCAAGGCGTTGCTAGAGAAGTATGGTGTTCGTCACAGTGTAGCAACCCCTTATCATCTGCAGTCTAGTGGGCAAGTCGAATTGTCAAATAGAGAGATAAAGAAAATCCTTGCAAAGACTCTGAATGCCAACAGAACTGACTAGTCAAGAAGGCTTGATGATGCTCTATGGGCCTATCGCACTACATTCAAGACTCTCGTAGGTGTGTACCCCTACCAACTTGTATATGGGAAGTCTTGTTATCTGCCTTTAGAGCTAGAGCATAAAGAGATGTGGGCACTCAAGAAGTTGAATTTAGACTGAGGCGCCGCTTGAAGTCAAAAAATGAATGAGATGAATGAGCCCGACGAGTTCCGCCTAAAAGAATATGCGAGTTTAGACTTGTACAAGGAGAAGATGAAGAAGTACCATGATCAAAAGATCAAAAAGCGTGAATTTGCTCCCAGTTATCTAGTATTGTTATTTAACTCAAGGTTGCACTTGTTTCCAAGCAAACTCAAGTCCAAGAGGACCGGGCCATTCAAAGTAACCCAAGTATTTCCACATAGAGCGGTTGAACTCGAGAAGAAGGATGGAACGAAGTTCAAGGTGAACGGTCAGAGGATAAAGATCTACTTGGGAAAATCTGAGTGTCAATGAGGTGATAGAGGAATGGAGTTTTGGTGAAGTCTTAGTAACCAAGGTGTCTGCGTCGTGTCGCGGCGTTAAATCAAGCGTTGATTGGGAGGCAACCCAAGATGTATAATCTAGCCAAGTATGGATTTTTTTTTTCTCTATAGGGAGCTTTTCCTAGATTTGTAGTTTTCTAGCTAGATTCTTATTAATTTTGAGTTTTAGTGTTTCCTAGATCATAATAGAATATGGTCTATGTCTAAAAAGTGTCCAGAAAATGTAAAAGGGATGACCTAATGTTTGCTACGTGTGTAGGGAAGAAAAGGAAAATCTACAGAATATGAGATGATGTAGGGGTCTACGGTTCCCATCGATGGTCCGTCGTTCCATCGACGAACCGTGGTTGTCATCCGTAGATCACATCTATGTCGATACATTTCACTAAGAGTAATAGTGAATCATGGAACCCATCGATTGACTCATAGACCGTCAACGGGGTTTCGTGGGTCAAAGTTAGGGTTATAGTCGACCCGACCCAGACCATATTAAATTAAATTAATCCCTTATTTCCCTCTTTTCCCCAACCATTTCAAACCGTTAAAATTCCCTAAATTCATCCATTAATCCCCCATTCACTCCCATATATCCTCCTCTTCCAGTTCTATTTCCCCACTCTTTCCCAAATCTTCCCAAAGCTCCATTTTCTCTAAGAAATTCAAGGTCTGGATTCAGTGTCAAGTTTGTTCGAGTTGTAGTAAGAAATCAGTGATCTACGAACGCACAAACTTTGTTTACTTGTAAGGTAATCTATTTCACCAAAACTTTGAATTTTTCATTGTTTAAACTTAAAGTCACACAGTTGAACTTGACCTTGGGTAGGTAATTACTTGTATAATTGTTGAAATCTAATTTAGATACTACCCTAGGAACGATGGTGTGTGAGTGTGTTGTAAATTTCAATTGAATAAGTGGGTTTGACCTGTCTAGTTGGAAGTTTTGACTTAGGGTTTTGTTGTCTCTGTCTTAGAAGTCAATTTTTTCATAATCGAAACCCTAAGGATGATAAACTACCACATATTACGTTGAAATACATGTTTAGACTTAAAATTGTTGTGGATTGTTATTTTTAATGTGTTAGATGAAAAATGGAATCACAAGTTTGCACAACATTGATCGATGTCCTGAACCCATGGATCGTAGGTAAACCTATGGACCGCAGGTCACAGTCTGTAAATCAATTGCACAAAAAATTTGGCTAAGTTGTGAACCACAGTGTTGACTATGCTCCGTCGTTTGATCGACAGACCGTTCTGCACATCCGTGGTTCCCTATCAGAAACTCAAAAATCTAATTTCTAGACCTATGGAGGGGACCCATGGTCCATCATTTAATCGACGGTCCGTAGGTATCCACCATAGGTCACAAAACTAGCTACTGCCCATAAATTATTATTTTTTTGTCTAGGTCCAAATGGTATTCTAAAATTCTTTCATGAGTCTTTTTGTGTTCCTTAAGTATTAACTAAGCTTCCATGGGTACCATGGCGCCTAAAGAACCACCCAACACTTATAAGAGGGGCAAGACCAAATCGGTAGCACCCTCCCAACTCATCGATGAATCTAAGGGGGACGAGTGCTTTTCGAAGACCACCAGAGGCTCCCCTGCTACCCCTGTGACTACAAGGAACATGAGTAGGAAAGTGATATAATCTAGTGACGAGGACAAGGTCACTGCCCCCAGTCCGAGGAGGGGGACTCACCTACAGGAGAGTCGGAGTATGGCTCCGATTCATATTCTGGCTCTAATTCTAGTGGCACATCCGATTCTATCTCCGATGCCACTAGCAAAAGGGATGCTCAGTGCCACTCTGTACGAGAGTTAATCTATTACACAGTGCCAAACAAGTGTTGCATCAAGGGGTAATATCATATCATATATATATATATATATAGACGATAAGGCATTGAATGATCACCGTAAGGTTGCCCGTCTAGTTACTGAGGAGCGTCTAGTTCTGACAAGGAGCCTCCACACTATGCCCTCTATCCATGCACTATTCCAACATCATATATGTAAATGGATGGCTACAAACCCTGGGAGTTGCAACAAGGAGATGGTGCGTGTGTTCTACGCTTCGTATTCTGCTACAATCACTAATTCCTTGTCACCACGAGCCAATGCTTTGGCTCAGCCGCCTCTCCTGACCACTATGGTGTGGGGCCTCCCAATTGATATTTATAAGACCACCATCTGTCATTTTATTTAGGGCCCGTAACATGCTCAACCTATCAATACAATAGAGTATGACAACCGGATGGGGATAGTTTAGGGCAAAGCAATTTGGGACTCTGAGAAGAGGGAGTCAGTACTTTGTTGGATAGCTCAGCATATTGATGAGGAGAGAGAGAGCACCGAGTGGGTACAAAATATGCAGTTGCCAATCAGAAAGGTGACTTTGAGTTTTAAGGCCAAATTTTTGTGGTCCATCATTTGTACGAGTATGTCCCCTACACATGCGAATAATGTCATTACTTGAGATCGGGCAGTGATGCTTTATGCACTACTAGCAGGGCTGGAGATCGACTTTGCCTTGATCATCCTTTCAGTCATTCATGAGAGGGCCTTAAGAAGGACCACCAAATTTCCTTTCCCTTGCCTGATCTTCTGCTTATGTAGAGAGTTGACTGTGCCGATATGGCACTCTGATAGATTGGTCGAGGTGACAAAGACTATGGATGTTGGGATGATCGAGGATGACACAAACCCCGCTACCCCGCGTCGAAGTACACCAGTTGTAGTACCTCCCCTAGGTACTGACTTAGTTAGAGAGGTTAAGCAGGTTGATGCGACACAGGCTGATGACACTTCTATACCTCCCACTACGATCACCTTTCCATCGCCCCAAGTTAGGCTGCAATCTCACCACAAGAAACTCCCCCTTGACGGACCACTCTAGTACCTCTAGCCCGAATCTAGAAACTGGAAACTCAGATGGCCACCTTACTACAGCACATGAGATAGTGGGTTTAAAGATCTATTGAGAAGTTCGAGGCCCATCTAGAGAGGATGATGGATGAGAATATTCAGGCGGTCCACAAGAGGTTAGATGCATTTCAGATAAGGGTGTTGGAGAGGCCTGGGCCCACCGTGGATAGCACTACCTTCCAGACAGAGTTGCCTAGGCTCCGTGCTGATGTTGATGCTCTTCTAGCCCCTGTTGAGGTTGTACCGGTGTCCACACCTGAGTTTGAGGTGGATTATGTGGTGATCACTGCACTATTTGGCGATGACATACAACCAGCTGACCCTTCCCTTGCGGCTGGAAAGTGGACTCGCTCCTTCAACACTACTTCTGATGCGAAGGAGACTCGATGGGCACGAAAGAGGGAGTGGCAGTAGTTATAGGCAGCCCAGAGACAGTTGATTATTTATGAGGAGCTATGGCAGCGGAGGGCCGAAGAGATAGATATTGGCCCATTTGGTTCGAGGAGCACTACTGATAGTGTTCCCACTATTGATGAGGGCGCTACTGATGGCGTTCCTATTGTTGATCCAGCGAGTTTTGGGAAATCGGACCCACCCGCTTCTTGATGGGTCTTCGGCACTTATAGGCCACATGTTTGCTTCACCCTTTGTTTTATGTTTTTTGTTCATTGAGGCTAATTGCACCATTTTTTCGTGGGGGTGGGGTAAATTGATTGTGAGTGATAGTGTGAAATTTGAGTAACCCAAATCATAACCTTCCCTTGGGGTTTTCTTTCCCGTGTTCTTTTTCCACAAGGGACTATTTTACTTTTCTGTTGGACCGACATGTGTAGGATTGTATGTGTAGAAGTATATAGAAATAATGAAAGCATGATGGCATAAGAGCATGAAATTGATACCTGTCCAAAAAATTTGAAAATGTGCTAGATCTATAGGTTGAATTAGTTGAATGTGTTGGATCTTCACGTGACTTGATAGGAACCATTATGATAGCATGGCTTAAGCTAAAATTTGAACTAGGGGCTTCAATAATTCGCTAATGAAACAATGTGCCAAGTGTGTGTGATGAGATTTTGTATATTTATGCAGTATGTGCCAATCTAGAACTTGCCTTGTTCGTCCTGTTAAGATAATCTAGGCTAGGAATTAGGAAATTATCATAGGCCCTTGTTCTAATAAGTCCACTAAAGCATAAAAAAATCCAACCAAAAGAAGTAAATTTTGCCAATGATCCTGTAACGACTCGGAAAACTAGTAGGTGAAACTAGAGCCTAACGAGTGTGTGATTGAGTTTGATATGGGGTTTGAAGTTTTAAAATGAGTTCACAGGCATAGGTTGAGGGGTTTAGGGGTTAAATGTCAAGGTACGACTCCCCAAGGACCAACCAAGGGTCCTTGAGGAGGACCCTAAAGTGTAACGCCAAAAGCTACCAAAAACCAAAGGCTGTCAAAAATTTCATGACCTATGGATGGGACCTACATCCTGTAGGTCCATCCACGCCACGTGGGAATGGTATGTAGGTAAAGGGCCCAAATGGTGACTTGTTGTCCTAAACCACAGACCTGCAGGATGGGGCAACACCCCACATACGGTCCGTAGGTCAAGGGGGCGTAAGTTACCACTGAAATTGCCCAATCTCGGCCTAGTTAGGGGCAATGTGGTAAATTCCTAATTAATTAGTTTTTAGTTGGGGACGGTTATTATTGATTAATTAGAGTTATTTAAGGCTTTTAAAAGTATTAAACTCCTTTTTGAATTCATTATTTTCCAAACACAAAATAGAAACTACCCTCGTCCCGAAATATTCTTTCTCTAGAAACCACCATTTGAAAAGGAGTCAAGGTTTCAAGCTCAGGATCTCACCTCTCACCCAATTTTCATGGAGTTTCTTCCATAAAGGTATGGTAGTCTTCATCCTTGATTAAGTTTCATTCAAGGAGCCCTTTCAAAAGATGATTTCAATCCAATAATGGGTTCAATTTCAAAAATGTTTTCAAAGGTTTATATGTGATGAATTATGAATGAATGTTTGAATTAATGATGAATTATGATGAATTCCCCCTATGAGCCCATGTTTTCCCTAAAATACTAAATTGGAAGTTTGTGATTTGGGTTGATTGATTATGGGATCATGTTGAAATGTTTATGTCTATAGTGAATTGAATCATGATATTTCCCTTATCTAATGTAGTATTCTAGGTGTTTGGGTTTAGATTGATTCATAGCCTTGAAGAGCAAAGTATGAAGGATATATATATGATTATGATGTGAAGTATATGCATGTGGTTACAATGAAAGTATTATGATCTTATTTAGAATGCAATTGTGTTATTATTGAAAGCTTATTCTCAATTAACACTTAAGAATGATGATGATAGAATGTGAAGGGTTTCTATAATAGGTTGTTACATCTTGAATTGGTAGGCATAGACATGCTCTTCTTGTGTGAATGAAAGTAATGTTTAATGATGTACCTTGAATTGGTAGGCTTAGACATCCTCTTCTTGTGTAACTAATGTATGTTGACTTAATGAAAATTAATCAATAGGCCAATGGCATTCCTTTCATAAATGACTAATGAATGTGTTCTGAGGCTATGTCTTGAATCGATAGGTTTATGACATTCCTTTCATAATAAGCCAATGAACTAATGAAATGATGACTCCTGAATCGATAGGCTTATGGCATTTCTTTCGTAAAGAGTCATTGAACTAATTTAATGATGAATCTTGAATCGATAGGCTTATGGCGTTCCTTTCATGAGGATTCAATGAGTTATCTTAATAGTCTACCATTAATCGATAGGCTTATGACATTCCTTTCATGTATAATAATGTACCTTGGGTCGATAGGCTAATGGAATTCCTCTCAAGTACAATAATGTTAAATGTGAATGAACTTCTCTATGGGAATGGAGGCTAAGCACCAAGTGGATATGGTAAGATGGACGCTCTCCCTACGTTAGGCTTGGGTTTCCATGAACATCTTTCTTATCCCATAACTATGTGCGCACATAGGATATTAGCTAGTGGATCCACCTAAGCTAAAATGTCAGCGGTCCTACCTTAGGCAAGTAGACCAACCCTTACGATATGGGATAGTACATCGGATTCCATGTTAAGCTCACATGGTCTATGTCGGTTAATGCTTATTCCCATCATGTGAGATACGTGCTATGGTTACTTGAGAAGTTTTATGAAGTGTGGGTGGTAGTATGGAATGCCATTCATGCATTGCACGAGTAGTCTTTGAGAGAGCTATGGTGTGATTCTCCAATGTCGTAATGCCTAATGAATGAATTTGCTCTTAATGAAGCTAATGATGAAATTTGACTTATATGCATAATGTGATGATGCATGCTTTACTTGGATTGTATTATGAGTTATTTTCCTTGTCATGACTTATGAAATGTATATGTTCCTTATGTGTGGGTATTGTCTAAAGATAAAAATGAAGAATGGTAAGTTCATCTAAGGTGACATCAAAGTGGTACTTAGTGGGAATAGTAGTATGGGATGCTATTCTCACATTGCACAAGTATAGCTTAAGGGTTGCTTGAGGTGAATGTTCTAATGCGATGGTTATGCTTGTATATTATGCCTCTTATATTTATGTTCATGACATTTCTCAAAATTGGCATTTAGCATGATTTTAAAATAAAATGTCCTTTTTAAACATGGTTTTTGCATGGCTATCATACTTGGTACATTAAATGTGCTAACCCATATTATTCTATATTTTTCTACAAAGTGTAGGCTCCGGCATTTGAATTGATTATCTCTAGTTCAAGGGTTTGGATTGAGTTCTTCCAAGGGTAGTGGTATGTCCTCATGGATTCGAGGACAAGTGCTTTATTGATATTCATTTTCTTCATTGACTAGACATTTGTTAGACTTCTATTGTAAAGGGTCGTGACCCTACTTTTGATTCAAAGATTGTTTTTAGATGGCCATGTGAGACTGGAAGACTTCCACTGTTTTAAATGATATTTTCAATTGGATGAATTTAAAAGGGTTTAAATTCCACACTATTTTAATTATCTTATGTGATGACATGCTATGAGGCTTGTATGAGACTTTTTGGAGTATTGTACGTCGTGTCACGTACGTGGTGTAGGCTCAGGTTATGACAGATCCAAATGTTTGAGCTTAATGAATACCATTTATTTCAATACAGCTAACTCACCTTCCCTAAAAAACTGTTTGGCTCTAGTCCCTCGTTGGACATGTGCACCTTAATTTTGGCCAATAACCTAATTTAAGGGTGGCTATAAAAAAGAAAGCTGAAAGAAAAGGGTATGAAAAGAGTTGTGCCTAGAAGAAAAGAGATAGAAAACTGATAGAATAAGATGTGACTGAATTCAAACGAAACAAAACATGTGATAATGAAGTTGAATAACAGAGAAAGAATAAGTAAAAGAAAAATAAAAGTGTAAACTAATAGTGAAAAAGAAGAATGAAAAAGTCAAAGTCACATATGTGCTGAAATAAGTCAAGAAAAAGAGCAGAAAGTGAAAAAAAGTCTAAAGTGGTTGAGAAAAGAGGTAAATAGCCAATATAATGTCAAGGAGGGAAGAAAGTCACTAAAAATACCCAAATATATCCTATTTGACCCTGAGCCTACATTACAAGTTAAGAAAGTCCTATAGTGATCCTAGTGACTAGTCTAGAGAGTCGATGCAGTAAAAATAAGGTCAAGCCTATCGTATTGAGTACTAACTGTATTTGGATTTAGTTCTAAGCATGCGTGTTTAGTGAATCCTTAAGCTTAAATATCAGATTGTTGTGTGAAAAAGGATTTCATTGAAGTGAGGGCACTAGTTACATTGTTGGAGAGTTGGTACCTTGGTGATTGTTGAAAGTGTATGTGGTGATATCTATTCGTCTATCTATGTCATGTTTTGATCCGCATGAGTTAGCTTATTGAGTCTTATTGGAAAGATTTTCACTAAGTGGAGGAATTGATTGAGAAAGCCATGTGATTGCTTGAGTTTGTATGTTTGCTTCTACATAAGTGTCGTTTAGAGTTTTAGTGTGTCGCTTGAGGATAAATAGCAATTTTAAGTTAAGAGTGTTGATATACTGTGAGTTTACGATATTTTTGATGCATTTCACTTGGAGTTTATGTGAGTCTTGGACTATTTGTTTTTAGATGTGATCGTATTTGGTCTCATTTTACAGGAAATAAGTTCAAAAGCGGTTCAGAGAGAAAAGAACTAAAGTGGCAGCAATAGCACTCAACAGAGCCAACCACCTATCGTTGTTCCAATGATGGGCCGTAAGGGGAGGATTGTGGATGTGAGTTCAAGGATGTATAACCAAGTGGGGAACCATAGAGGCAAACGACGCCCCGTAGAGTGAATGACGGACCGTAGATTTATGGCCGTCATTTAATTTAGAGAATTGAAGTTCCAGTACTTGAACCACGGAAGAAAATGACGGACCGTAGTCTATTCCACAGACCATAGGTGGCAACCATCGTTTGAAGAGCCTGAAATGTTTTCTAATTGCAGAACCACGATGGTGGACCACGGACCGTAGGCTGATCCACAATCCGTAGGTGGAGTCGTCGATCAGAAATCGCGTCTTACCCAATTTTCCTTATTTCGTTTTCCTACTGGGTTAAGGATTTAAACTCCTTAAATATGGTTTGTAATTTTCGTTTTTGGGATTTAGACAATATTGGAGACTATTAGTTTTGGGTTTTTGGAATTATTTTGCAAACACTTTGGCATTTTAATTCCGGAAGCAAGTTTATGCAATTTACACTTTGAATTTCAATTCAAGATTTCGGTTTTCATCTATTATAATTGTAAGTTCATGATTTATTTTAGTAAACCTAATATGAATTGTGAATTCTCAAGCATGAGTAGCTAAATCCACAACTATGGTTGTGGAAACCATGAGCAATTAACAATGTATTACTAATAAATAATTAATTCTTGAATAGTGTTTATGCATGTATTGTTAATCTTTTTGTTTAAAAGTATTTCTAGCGTTGCGCAACGTTGGAAATCGCCTCATTCCTACTTGCGTTACCTAAGGGGGTAATGAATGAGAAAAAGATTAAACAAAAGAGATTTAGTTAAGGATATGCTGCTATATAATAATCTAACTTTAATCAATTGTCATGAGGGTGAATGTCTATGATGAAGGTTACACTTATGATTATGTTATTGCCTTTTTATGGTAATTTCTTATGTTGGCTAACCATTATGTTATGCTCTAATGATGCTATGCTAGCTATCATATTTAGTACATTTTGTACTACCGAATACACTTGCCTACATTCTCATCAAATGTAGGGTTCGGCGATTTTGAGTTCCATTATTGAAGATAGGTTTCTAAGAAGTGCAATCAGTTGAAGACTTGGTGAGTCCTCATAGCATCGACGATTTGATCACCTTTCCTTATGTCTTTTATTTTCATGTCTTGAGACTATGGTATGCGCTGTCACCCAAGAGTATTCAAAGTTGTATTGGATGGTTTGAGACAAGTGTAGTAAGACTTCCGCTTTGCTTTTATAAAGACTTCAATTGTATGGATAAAGTTTTAAAATTTCCATACTTTTCTATTATCTTATGTTATGATATTCTAAGTGGCTTGTATGAGACGCCTTCGAGGTCGAGTACGCCACGTTACATCTAGGGTGTACTTCTGGGTCGTTACAAACTTAGTATCAAACCACAAGGTATAGAATGGTTCTAGGATGTCTCAAACCATGTCTAGTAGAGTCGTGTTGATAAATGTGAAGTGCACCACATTTATGAACAGAAGGCTATTGGATGTTTAGGAAATCTCACTTCTTCATTTTCTAAGTCGTGCCATAGACTTTGTCTCTATTCGGTCTTTCTCCTGATCTATTCCCTATGGTTTTCAGGGCATGTCTAATACAAGGGCAAATGCTAGGAGAGATGAGGAAGGTAATGTGGATCAAGAGGTTCCTCTCCAAGTTTCACCCAAAGCTCCTCCTCAAGCTCCAATTGACCCTATAGGGTAGAATGTTACCTATGCATAGTTTAGGTCAACTATCCAGATGTTGGCTCAAGTCGTCATGGCTCAAGCCAACAGAGAAGTTGTAGCTCTAGTGAATCTTAATGTGAATTCTGCGGCATCTAGAGTGAGGGATTTTGCACGAATGAACCCTCTCGAGTTTCATGGTTCCCAAGTGAGAGAGGATCGTCAAAATTTTTTGGAAGAGGTTTATAAAATAATTGAATCCTTGGGGGTGACTTCGCTAGAGAAAGCGGACAAGTTTGGTATGCTCAATGGAAGAGAAATAGGCAGGTAGAAGCGGGTCCCATAGAGTGGGAAGTGTTTAAATCGGCATTCCTTGACAGATTCTTTCCCCGATAGTCGAGGGAAGCTAAGGTACAAGAATTCATTACCCTTAGGCAACGTAGCATGAGCATTAATAAATATGCCTTGAATTTCACCCAACTATCGAAGTATGCTCCATCTATCGTGGCGGATTCGAGGGATGAAATGAGTAGATTTTTGACGGGTCTGTCCGACTTGGTTGAAGAACAATGTCGTATGGAAATGCTCCATTATGACATGGATATCTCACGGCTCATGGTATATGCTCAACAAATTGAGGAGTCAGAACTCAAAAAAAGGAATAGAGAGGTAAAAAGGGCTAGGACCGGTGATGTGAATTTCACCAATACTATATCTGATGGATATGGTCAACCTAGGACCCATCAAAAGCTTTCTAATATAGTTTTCCCCAATACTTGATGAATATTAACGTCTCGACCACACCTCATCCAATTCTAAGTGTAAATGGTCGTTAAGCAATTTAAAACCCAACAAATGAGTTGGGGTCGAATCCCACAGGGAGCGGTACGTGTTCAAATTCAATTAAGAAATATGAATGTGATCTAACTAGATATAGGAATAGAAATTATCAAAAAAGACATGAAACAAATCTAAAGGGGTGACACGAATGTCAGATGGGGGGTTTTGGTTTGCAATTATCAACTACAACGCAGTCACAAACAAATTGAAATAATTAATAAGGAGAGGAATTCTCGGGATGTGATCGATTATAGACTAATTTTAATATATGGGTAATTGAAACTACTATTAAATAGCTAAAAATCAGTGGGTAGGCTAGACAATACGTGATATAGCTTTCTCTCGAACAACTATCCTGAATTAGGTGATTTCTTTCGAACATCAACATGTATAGCAATGAAGAACAACCCACACCTTAATTCATCGACTCTCTCGATCTAGATGGGTAGGATTGGGTTAAGGATTCACTAACTTGAGTTAAACCCAGCTCAACCCAATACCTAGAAATCATTAATCAATAATATTAGTTCTAAAACCTCTCTCTCGAGCAAGCAAAGAACACAAAGTTAGAACTGCATTTGCAACTACAATTCATAAATTAAACCATAACTAATGATTAAACCCACTTAAATATAGCATTTAAACTAGTAATTAACAATATCCATAAACTAATTCAACCCATAATCACACCCCAAGAATTGGAGTTTTAGCCAAACATCATAAAAGAGTAAAAATGGTTACCAAATCGATTAGCCATCAACTGGGTAATAGTAATTAAGCCTTTACAATGCTTCAATTTACAGAAAATTGGAAACCCACTTGCAAATCTCCAAATTGAGTAACAAAAAGCCTTCAAGTCTACTAAGAAACTATCAAAAACTCAAGAGAAAAGTATTCTAGATTAATTTATGCCTTTTAATTAATTGTTCAAGATAAAATTTATAGTCGCCAAAAATAAGCCACGAGGGGCCATTAGGCGAGGTAAGTCAGGTTCGCCGAGTGGTTCGGTGAACCGCACTTTGATCTCTTTTGTCACCTTTTTGCCTTGGTTCTCAGCATCCTCAAGTCCTGTAACTTTAGGAGATCACTCTATGCATCGTGGAACTGCTCGGTGATTCACCGACTTCCCATTTTCTATTGCCGACTTGGTTTTTTCTCTTAGGGCTGGCACATTGGAACTTTAGGCAGTCAAAATAGACAATGGGCGATTCACCAAGTGCTCTTGGCGATCATCAGGCTTTCCTTTCTTTGTTTCTTCGGTTTGTTGTGTTCCTTTTTGTCTGTTAGTGTCCTTGCTTTGCTCATAAATTCATATACCTAAAAATCAAGGCTTTAACATCAGTTTATGGAACAAATTAAGCATTTGAGGACACTGAATCTATATAAACAAAGCCCATAATGAATCCAAATCTCAGACTCATCAATACTTATGGGTACAACCAAGAGAGGGTGTCTAACCCTAGGCCTCAAAGAGGGAGTAATAGTGAATCTGTGTTACTTAAGCCTACTTGCAGTATGTGTGAAAGAAATCATTATGTTAGGTGCCTAGCCGGCAAGGATGGGTGCTATGGTTGTGGTAATGATGGTCACAAGATGAGAGATTTCCCAATACTTAGGGATAAGGGAAGAGAGGCCAGGCAAGCATCTCTTAATGATCTGGATTCCAATGCTTCCAAGCAAAAATATGTTCTATGTTCTCCAAGATAGAGGTTAACAAGAGTGTCCCCGAGATGTGACTACAATATGTCTTTCATGCTTTATTAGATTTCGGTGTTGTTTGGTCTTTTGTGACTTGATATGTTAGACTCTGAAGTTGTCTTTAGTATGAATGATGTTTAGAAGAGTTTGTATAGACTTACTCCCAAGGGGCAGATATTGTGCCTACGTAACATGGTCATTCTGTGTTTATGTGTTTCCACGATTTCCTTATATTGTGCATGTTCATGAAAGCTTGTGTTTGGAAAGTAAATGAAGTTGCATGATTAATTTTGCTCATGTTTTTGTGCATTTAGTATGATTTGAATATTTGACTTCATGAGATGAATAGATGAGCATGCCTTAGTTCAGAGTTGAGAGATTCCTCCTTAAATAAATGTTTTTTTAGAGTAAATTGCATATGAGCTCCATGAGTGTATGTTGAGCTTTTTTTAGCTAGGAGATGGTTGTTCCTCCTTGAACATGAGTAGATATAGAATTTCATGCATTATGGGTTGTTAGAAGTAGTTCCTACTCCCTTGTGTTGCATTGAGTATGTTTAGCTTGGAGTTCATACATTCCTCCTTTGTTTATGTGCATTGTGATGAGTTGCATGCATTATGGATTGCTAATCTAGAGTTGTGGCCTTAAGAAGTGCCTACAGTGTCATTCTAGGACAAATGTTCTCAAGGGGGAGATATTGTAACACCCCGTAATTTAGTACGTCAGCTAGAACTTTATATAAGGGTTCTAGATCTTGATGTGGGGGTTAGAGTCGTAGATATGACTTCCCGTACTTAGAATGAAAGGTTTTGGAGTTTAACGTCAAGGTACGACTCCCCAAGGACCAACTAAGGGTCCTTCAGAAGGACCCTAGAAACTACCTAAAATTTGCCCAAAAGAGAGTCCACCCACATCCCATAGGGGGATCCACGCCTCGTGGATAGGGCCGTGGGTTAAGACCCCAAAAGTCTAGTTGCATACCACCACCCACGGATGACCCACATGGCCCGTGGATCCTTCAACGGCCTGTGGGACGTGGTCTCATGGGTGAGGCAGTGCATTCCTTTAAGTCAGTTAAGTTTTAGAGTTAGGGAATATTGTAGAATTAATTAGTTATTAAGTGGTTTCATTTTATTAGAAATTAGACCACCTATATAGACCTAATAGACTCCTAAATACATAGATCCTAGTCATTATTTTCAACTCACCAAAGAACCCAATTCCCTCCAAGAAATTCTCTCTCTAGGAAGCAAGAAAAAGGGAAACAAGTTATGGAAAATTCCTCCATTGTTGCAAGAATTGTGAGGGCTTCATAATAAAGGTATGTTAGCTTATTCATCCATGGATCCCCCAAGATTTCCCAAAATTGTGAAGTTGAAATCCCCAATTCAAGTTAGGGTTCTTTCCAATATTGTGGGTTAAGTTGAGTATGATTCCAATTGAGTGGATAGTACTTTTTTATGATTGATTTAGTGGTGAATCATGCTATTATGATGATATTATATGTTTTCCATGGCTAACCCTAGTTTTATTGATGAATTTGAAGTCATGTGGGTTTATGCCTTGTGAAGGGAATTGAAGACTTAGAGTTGATCTTCTAAAATTGATGACATGTATAGTAATTGTTCAAGAATAGAAGCATGTAAACATGAATTGAATTATATTAAAGTAAATATGATGGATCATGACTAGTAATGATTGAGATTCATTCTTTATGATGAAATATGGTTAGAATTACTTAAGAATGAAGCTTGTGACTATAATATCTTGGGATCTAGGTATGTATGATGATTGTAGAAGTAAAACTTTGAGAGTAAGGCTTGTAGTCATGAATGTTGATCACTAGGGCTTTGAGAGTAAGGATTGTAGCCATGAATGTTGATCATTAGGACTTTGAGAGTAAAGCTAATATGATGGATTATGTATGTTTAGGCTTTAAGAGTAAAATCTTTATGAGAATAGAAGACTAATGGATAGAATTGCTGTGAAAGACCTTTACATACCTATTCTACCTCATGAATGATAGATTGTATGAAGTGATAGAATCACTTGAGTTATTATAGTATACAAGTCTAATATAATAATTCTAGATATGTTGATTGGATATGAGCTTTAAACATTGAAAGGGAAACATATGATATGATGCATGTTTTATGAAGGTTATGTGCATGCCTTATGAACACTTTGATTGTGAAGTGTTAATGATTAGGTTGTTGTTGTGGGCTGATTGAAAGGTTGTTCTCATGAACTTAATGTGAAAGGTGTTCACACATATTAATGGTTATGGTTCTAGGGTTGAAAGACTTTTCTCACCTAATTGAACCCAAGGCTAAAGAGCCTTTATATCAAGATCATGGATGGTGATAGTTGGTCTAAAGAGTTATTTAATGAATTAACTTGGATTGATTGTCAAGGACTCTTTCCATTAAACTTGAGTCGATGTAGAGACTTAATAACTATCTTGTATGATTTAGTCCTAGGACCGAGTGGATATTTAAATGAGATGGAGGTTCCCACCTAGTTGAGTTAGCGCTTCCAAAATAGGAACTATTAACTAGAAGAGTGGATTTCCCAAAGTATGTCTCATGAGATGGAAGCCTGCACCTAGTGGAGTTTGGGTTTCTAGTAGCAATCTTCATATCCCATAACTTCGTGCCCCGTAGGAAAGTTAGCTAGTGGATCCGACTAAGCTAACAAACCAGTTCTACCTTAGGCAAGTGGACCAACTCTTGACGGTGTGGGTAACACCGGGAGGGATCATGTGATAGCTCACATGTTCTCATGTCGGTTAATGATATATCCCAACTATAACAAGATTAGAAATGAACTAAGATTATGCTTGAAGAAGCATCTCCTAGGGTTCAAACCTAATGAGCTAAGATTATGATTGAATAATCATCTCCTAGAGTCCAACACAATTAATGAACTAAGATTGTGCTTGAAGAAGCATCTCCTAGAGTTTAAAACAACGATGAACTAAGATGTACTTAATGTAGTATCCCATAGTGTTCAAGATAATAATGAACTAAAACATGCTTGGATAAAGTAGAGCCTCACATGGGTTTTATGCATTAATAACTTGTTAAAATAATGAATAATGGCCTTTTAGTCAGTTTTAAAGAGTTTGGAAGTCAAACGTCAAGGGATAACCAAGACATTCGGAAACTAGTCTTTTACGTGTTGGTGTGTTTTAGTATGTTGTTCATGTTTTTATGTGTTGTTTGGAGTCTAAAATTAGTGGAGGTGACTCTAGTGTATTAATAAATGTTTTTAGGGTCAAAACATTCTAGTACGACTCCCCGGGACCACCCTAAGGGTCCCCGCGGAGGACCCCAACCCTTGGCCAAACAACCTGCCAAGGCAGCTTGAAGTTGTTCATGCAGGGAGTGTCTCCGCATCGCGGACTTGCTCCACCAATGGCCAAAAAGTGGCTCCGCATCGCGGAGACACCGCAGACTCTACTATCTTAGAATTTAAGCTCTAGAAACTCCATGGAACACCTCCGCGTCGCGGACTTGGTTCTCGACGACATATGCAAAAATAAAACTCAAGTTAGACTTGTTTAAAAGGTCCAACTAAGTGAGAGGTAGTTTGGGAAATCTGGGGAATTATTATAAATGGTTATTTTACCTATTTTAGGGTATTTTAAGTTGGTTAAAACCCAAAAACCTAGAATTAGACCCCATTCTTCAAGTTGACCCTTCCCTCTCAAAATAGATTCTCTCAAAAACCCCATTGAAGACCTTGATGAAGCTCAAGCTAGAAGATGGGTTTTCAACTGATTTCTTCTTCAATTTCTTGGGTCTTCAATAATTAAGGTATGGTAACTCTTGATTCTTGAATAACCTCTCATTCAAGGAGTTCTATCAAAGATTTTCAAAAGTCATTCAAAGACCAAAATTCCCAATTTTCAATCTAAACATGGGTCCCTTGTCAAACGATTTTCTAAATCATTCTATTGATGAATAAATGTGGACTTAAGGTTTTTAAGAAAATTTTAAAAGGAATTCTTGAAGAACCCAAGATCCCTAAATTCTCAAAAATTGGCCTATGATGTGGGTTTTTGTGAATATGATCTCTATTGGTGAAATTATGTTTAGATTAGATTTTATTGATGTTTCCTATGATTGTCTATACTTATTCAGGATGAATTGTTGGTATATTGATTAGTTGAGAATTATGGCCTTATGGGCAAAGTTATGGGCTGATCCTTTTGTTTATAGAATTGTACTTAGATTATGTTTATGTTATTGAATTACATTGTTGATTCCTATTGCTATATATGTCAATTGATTATGAATTGTTGTTGATTAATCCATAGTGATCATGGCTTGGAGAATTGGTAAGTTGATCTAACTTCTAGTCTATAGTATGAGAATTGATGTTGTGTGATTTGGTCCACTTATGGTGGCAGTGTTTACTTCTTGTCTATCTATGCATTTTGAGATCATGGCCTTGAAGGCAATATATGTGAAGTGAATTGATTATTATGATGCATATATTTATGAAGTTGTGCTATGAAGGTTATGTATGAAATCCTCAATACTAGCATGATGTTTAAAGTGTGTTGATGATGAGGAGTATAATGTGAATGATAATGTTAGGGATAAGGTGTGGTCTACATGATTGATTATATTAAGTACTATTATGGAAGGGCCTCTACCTATATGACCCCTATATGAAGGTGTGATCATATACATGTTAGGAGTACCTATTCAATGTTGAATGTGTCCTTGTCTCCTATGATGAAGTGTGGGTGTGTGGTCTAGAATCCCTAAAGACTTTATATGTGAATTGCTCATGATTTGGGGACATTGTGAATATCTTGTGATCTTTTAAAGGGAAGTGCACTCGATATCAATGTTGTTGCTATTATGTCACTATGAGGACCAATATGCACATACACACTCTACATGTATAGCTATGAATATGATGTGTTGTGGTGTCTATTGAAAGGTTAACTCTTATATGAACCCTTACATCTTATTATGCATGCAAAGTGTATGATTAGCAAGGTATGAATATGTGTGGTATAAAGGTATTTATGTAAAAGGCTTTCTCACATATGTACACACACATGAATGAATGAATAAGATTAGGATAATCTAGTGAAAGTGAGTCTCTTGAAAGGTTTCCTCAATTGTACTCTAAACTAGACTATGCTATGAATATGGTATGACTATGTGAAAGGTCATTCTCACATAATGTAGGTTCTATGATGAAAGATCATTCTCATCTTAGAAACCTTTGAGCTATATGATATGAGGGATTAAGTCCCTAAAGCCTATTTTATAAACTAATGTTAAATAAAGGCTTAAAGATGTTTAAAAGGGGAGTTGGAGCTTAGTAACAAGTGAACATGACAAATCAGAGTGGGGGCTTCACATTTAGCAAGCCCAACTTCCCACAAGAGAAGCTTCATGTTTAGCAAGTTGGGGTTCCCAACATTGATGTTGTCTCATGAGATGGAAACCTTCACGCCTCGTAAGTCAAGGTTTCTAGTAGCAATCTCATTGTTCCATAACTACATGCCCTCGTAGGTCTTAGCTTAGTGGATCCACTAGATAGCAATTATGTATGTAGGTCCTACCTTGGCAAGTAGTACCCTCTCTTTTCGGTGTGGGAGTAGAACACCGGATTCCATGTAGCTCACATGGTCTATGTTGGTTATGGCAATGTCTTTCGAAAGTTAAGAAATGAACTAAGTAAGAATATGAACTCTAGTCACGATTTCTTGAAGAGTTACTTAGTGAAGGTAGGACTATGGACCCTACTTATTCATTGCACAAGTGGACTCTAAGAGAGGTTATGATTAGGCTCTTTATGTAATGAAGACTATGGTCTATGTATGTTAATATGAAAGCACGTTAAGGTTGACTTTACTTATGTCAAGACATGAAGTATGATTATGCATGTGAATTACACTTATGACTTCTTAATGGGTTTGCTTAGTATATGTGGGGGTATGGGACTCCATGTGTACATTGCACAAGTGAGCTTGTGACGGGGTTGTGAGGGTGGTTTACCTATGATATGAACTAGATGGGTTATGACTAATGATGTTTAAATGAATGAGTTCTTATATGATGTTATGAAGTATGTTGGTTTTATGTCTAATGTTAAATGGAGATGTTATGACTTGTTGAATACGATATGCCTAGTTTATGGTGGCTTCCTAGGAACACTTGGTGTGAGTAATATTATGGGATGCTACTTGTACATTGCACTAGTGTGACTTGGGGGTTGTCTTAGGTGATGGTTCCTATGTGCAGACTATGTCTTATGGTGTGCTTATGACTCTATGAATATATGCCGTTGGGTTGATGAATGCAATATGTAAGTTCACCCTTGGTAACCTTAAGGTGATACATTGCACCAAGTATTCCCTAAGGGTTGCTTGAGGAAAGGAATTAAGATAAAGAGGAAGGTAATATACTATATGCATTGAATGTGCCTAAAATGTTATAAGTGGCTCTATGTGCTATTATGAATGGTTTCCATGTGTATGATGATGTATGTGGTTTATATTGTTCCTATCGTGCTAAATGTTCTTGGAGTTTCTCTAAAAAGGCATGATGCATGGTTTCCAACTAAATTTCCCTTTTAAAAGCATGTTTTTTCATGGTTATCATACTTAGTGCATTCTTGTACTAACACCATTCTTCTTCATCTTTTTACACTAAGTGTAGGTGGTGGTAGCAAAGGGTCTTTCCTAGAAGTGATGATCTTAGATTACTATTTTTCTATGATAAATGCTATGACGAATGCTAAGGGCTTGTATAAGACCTCCGAGAGGTCGAATACGCCGGTAACATCTAGGGGGTGCTCTTGGGTCGTTACATTTACAAATTCCAAAATATCACAACCGCTTATATTTTTGTTCTCGTACTATTGTTCTTACTTTTACTTGGGATCATTTGCTCAAGGTGGACTTTTGGATTTCTTTGCTAACCTAGCTTTACAAATTTTCGACATCTAAGGTTGGTTTTCCTAACCTCGCTATAAAAATTGGTTGTACTCAAATGCATGATCGTTTTGTGGTTATCATATGTGCTTAGTGTTGTTTGTTTAGCGTGTGGTGGTTTATTTTCCCGTATTTAGTTAAAATCGTGATTAATTGGCCTTAGATAGTAAATTCCTGATCCTGTGTTTGATGAAATTGTTGGGTTGTGTTGAATTAGTTATGGGTCTAGTGGGGAGAAGCCTGAGTAACCCTGAATTGTGGTAATTATCAAAGTTTGCCTAATTATAGAGCGGTTGACGTAAATTTTAAAGGCAAAACACATCAATTGGCCAAATCGGGGGATGTCTGAGTACCCCGTGGCATGGGTCTTAGTTAAATTGCATAGAATGATAGTTTAATTTTGTTTTTGTGGGCTGCAGGTTAGATTTTAAAGTTTGGGGTACAAAACTGGAAGGTTGGACTATTCGGCGAGCTATGTCGAGCTCGCCGAATGGTTCGACGGTTCACCTATTGTCCCCTAGATCTCTCTTTAGTTTTCTATTTTGTGAGTCTAAGTTCTGTAACTTTCAGTAATATGCATGAGCTCGCCGAGTTCAATCGGCAACTAGATGAAAGTCCCTTTTGATCACCCTTTTGCGCCCATTATCCTTGATATTGTTCTGTAACTTTTGGCGAGCTACTTCTAGTTCACCAAAAGGTGTTGGTGATCCACCAAAGTTCCCTTGACATCGGTGACCTGCTTTTAGTTTTCATTGATTTTGTTTTGGAACTTTTGGAGAGCCCGACCTGGCTCGCCAAAGTGGTTCGACGATTTGTAGAATGGTTCGGTGAGTCTTTCTGTAGAGTGTTTACATACTTTATTTTTCTTTGAATTGCATCTAACGTATGTTGTTTTGTGTTGCAAAAATGTCTAGACCCAAGGTAGCAGGAAGAAATCAACCGCCCTGAAAGCGGGCACGTGGAATAGTAATCAATGTAGAGGTTGCCGCCTCCCAGGCCCTGGCTACCATACTCCCTCCAAAAGGAGGTAAAGGCAAGATAAGGCGCCCATTGAGTTGGAAAGCTCCGATAGTGATGGGATCTACGCCACACACTTCACTATCTTCGGCAGTGAAGGTCAGTCTGATGACAGCTCTCCGGCTCCCATCTCTGAGAAGGAAGATGACTAACTCCTGTAGGCGAGGAGAGTTAAGCTACGCTTAAAGTCGATGAATGATCCATGTAGGTTACCAGTACGTCCTACTCCTCCTCCTTCATTCCCAGCTAAGACAGTTGTACAGGCACTACTAGTTCAGGGTCCCCCTCCCCGGTCACTCAACAGATTAAAGGCTGAGGGTTTGAGGATAATTCTGGAAGAGAAGCGGTTCTCTATCGATGGTGTGGTAGAAAGGTATCCTGAGGTGCGGAACACCCTGAGGTTCCATATATTTTAAGTGTTTACTAAACCCCGAGACCCATACATTCCTACTTGGGTTCGAGAGTTCTATGCGGCATACAGAGAGTTGTTATTGAAGGGGAAGAAGAAGGCAAGTGCCTTCAAGCCAGATGACTTCTTGGTTGTTTGGGGGAAGGTAAAGTGTAGAAGCACGAAGATAAATGTGGTACTCGGGTGTTCCTTTGATTTCATGCATGACTACCACGACTTGATCAAGAAGAAGACCATAGAGGATCTAAAGGGTTGGTTGGCACCCCTTCTTTCTGATGTTACTCCGAGGTGGATAGAGGCATGTCCACTGATTGAGAAGAAGGAATTGAGTGTTGCTGCCAGATACTAGTTTGGGTTCATTAGCAGTACCATCATGACTTCACAGAATGAGTCCATCCTTCGCCATCTGAAAGTTGTCTGTCTAGGGTCGATTATGGATCTCTAAAGGTTGAACTTGGGGTTGTTGATTGAGCAAGAAATGGCCATGATGGACAAGCAGAGCCAGACCTCACTTTCTTTTACCGTGTTGATTACCGAGTTGTTCCGGTGGGCTCGTGTTCCCATAGTTGAGAAGATGGATGTTGAGGTGACCCCTACCTCTTCTACTGATATTCGACGTATCGAGGCTGGTTAAATGCGGGATGAGGCCGACAGGATGAGGGCAGCACCGGTGGATACATCCCTGGAGATTAATGTTGATCTGTTGCCGACTAAGGCTACCATGCCCCCTCAAGCTAGTGCACCTACAGATACCTCTGTTCCTTCCACTTCTGCATCTCCTAGTTCTACTGTTGAACCCCCTTCTCTCTTTTCATGTTGCCACTGGTTCCTCCCGACCCCCTATCACCCAGGCCATGCTATATAAGATTGGCCATCTAGCTCATTTTGCCGATGTACATGCCTCTCGAGTTGATGTAGTTGTGCCAGGGCCGATACAGTGGGCAATTATTGCTGCCTTGGCCCCGATTGAGGCTGAGATGAGGGATCATAGAGCATTGATTGAGGGCCACAAGTTGGCATTGGATGCCCTTATGGTAAGGGTTGAGGCTTGTAAGTAGAGCTAGGGTGCTACGGATACTGTTACGGCCTTGAAGGCCGATGGTATTGGGCTGAGGAACGATATAGACTAGCTAAAGTCCACAGATTTGTCAATGTTGTTTGGGATAGCGGATATTCCCGAGATGCCAAGCACTTATATTCCAGCCAGTTATGTGGTTCCTCCGGCTACTACCGGAGATGTTGCTAGGGCTGATGAGGCAGAGGCTGAGGTAGAGGCTGAGTTCGGCAGAGACAAATGAAGAGTTGCTGTGTATTGGAGATGCATCTGTATATGATGATTTGGCAGACCTTAAGGGAGCCATGGTGGAGACGACAATGAAGGAATCACTCAGAGATACGTCTATGGTGGGCTCCTGTATAGCCAAGGATTTTGTTGAGTTGGGCATTAATGCCCCTATAGATAGAGTTTCAGACATGGAGACTTCACCCAGGCTTAGCCTGGAAGGATGATTTTCTTTACTCCATTTCTGTTACTATTTAGACTATTTTGATTATTTCATTGCCTTTGTGGACAACTGCTATTTTTGTTGAAGGGGTAAGGTATTTCCATACCTACCTCTATTGAGTTGTTTTTGTGAATATTGTTGTTTTTGGTTTTGTGAATGTTGGATCTGATTTTATGTTCATTTATATATCTTCGTTGTGATCCACATTGGTGCATTTTTTTAATGTGCAAATGGTTTCGAACCCGATTTTTAAAAAAGTGCCACCTCTTAATGTGTGTGAAAGTGGTTGTTCTTTTGCAATTTTGAGTGTTGGTTTAGGTCAATACCGATGACTTAAATAGTGCTCTTCTGTGAACGACATGTATGTGCAAACCTGATGAGGCGAATTGAGTTGTATAAGTCATATGTGAATGCGTAGCATCTCATTGTGACTGTGATTTGTTCAGCGGGACTCTTGTGATGATTGTTGCACGCTTGCGAAAATGCTTAAGTCTTATTTGATGATTGTGTTGAATATCGTGTGTGGTGAGTTTGACTTTCAATGCATGCTTGGTCATACCTAGAACTTGCCCTGTTGGTCCAATTGGCTAATGTGAGTGAATGATAGATATGATCTTGGACAATTTGTGAAGAATGAGCTAATATTGCAATTATACCTCTTTGTGACCACCTTGTGAGAGTGTGAACCTAGCTTAGAACTACTTGAGCCTATCTATTTCTTGGAAAGAACCTTGAACACAACGGAACCCTTGTCGTTCCCACCTATAATCTTGATGAGGCATTGGATGTTAGAAACAGCCAACTTAGGTCAAAAGCCAAAGTTTGTGGTGTGGTGAAAAAGGAGGTAAATCAAGAAATTGGAGAAATTCCCGCCTTTTTTGTAAGATCTTGTTGAAAAAGATGGAACCCCTTCATATAAAAAAGGAAGAGAAGAAGAAAGAGAAATGTAAAAGATTGAAAAAGAGAAATATTGTTGAAATAAAGTGTGTGAAATGGGATATCCATTAAGTTGTGCTTAAAAGAATAGGGTGTGGATTTTGAGAATCGAAAAGTGTTGTAGACAAGGTGCAAAAAATGAAATGCAGGCAATGCTTCATGAAGGTAGAAATCACTAAGACTAAATCATCATACCGTTACCCTCAACCCCATTACAAGCCTTGAAAGGCCTTTGTGATCTTGAATGAGCTTATTATCATGTTGATTGGAAAATACGAGCAAGCATATGGAGTAAGATCATGCATGTATTTTATTTTGAGAGGGTGAGAGTTGTTTCTAATTCTGAATTTTTAAAGTTGATAAGCTTTGTGTCAGCATGGAATTGTTCTGTTTTGTGAGGGCATTCAGATGTTTTTGTTGAGCTAGAACTTGCATTTGAAGCAAGCATTGAGAGCCTGAGTCCTTTTGATGATGGTTAGTCACACTTTGAAACTTATAGTGCACAATTGAACGTTGCATGTGTAGTTTAAACCTCTTGTATGCATGTATGTTGACTTTTGAGTAGCACTATTTGAAGACATCCTTCTTGAACTAATTGATCTTGAGTTTTACTTGAGGAAAAGCAAAAGTTTAAGTTGGGGGTATTGATGAGTCTTAGATTTTGACTCATTTAGGTCTTGTTTTCATAGTTTTAAAGTCCTCAAATGCCTAATTTATGCTCTAAATTGATGTTAAAGTGTTAATTTTCAGTAATAAACGCTAAGGAGTAAGGAAAGGATATTACCGGGCAAAAAAGAAGGAAAAAAAAGCTGAAGAAGTTGAAGAGATGCAATCCTGGTGATCACCAAGAGCCCTCGACGAGCCATCGAGTGGATCTTTAGCTCGCCTAAAGTTTTAGCATGCCAGCCCTGGGGAAGAACCTACTTGGCGATGAAAATGGACAGTCGACGGACCGCCGAGCAGATCGACGACCTCAATCCTAACCGCGTAAAGTCACAGAACGCTGAAGATAAAAAGCCAAGGCAAACCGGTGATGGAATAGAGCAAAGGGAGTGTCGCCGACTCGGTCAGCAAAGCTCGACTAACTCTGCGTAACTATCCTGAAAGCCAAAATTTGGGATACTATAAATTGAAATTTGAAAAGTAGAAAAATCATCAATTTTTTTAATCAAATCGTTGAGGAATCCGGTTTTTCCTAAGTTTTCCATTGTAGAACCTTGTTCAAGGAGTTTTCAAGTAGATTTTGAGTAGGGTTTTTGATTTTGAGCATTTTGGATTATTGTAAAAACTTGGATTACAATACCCAGATTATGGAGAACGTAATTGGTATTGATTTCTTTATTTTTATGATGTGTTGCTAAAACCTCAGTTCTTGGGGTGTGATCCTGTTATTATTTACTTTAATTAGCTTATGGGTATTGTTGTTTAATGATTTAATTGTTGTTTTGAAGTTGGTTTAATTGATAGTAGAGTATTAACTCACAAATTGTAGTTGCAAATACAATTTTAGCTTAGTGTTTTGGGCTTGCTCGAGAGAGAGGTTCTAAAACCAAGGTTATTGATTGATCATTGTAGTGTGTGGGTTGTTGAGGGTTCAGTACGAGAGAGTGAATCGTAACTCGTTCCTACCTATCTAGCTTGAGAGAGTAGATAAATTAAGGTTTTGGGTTGTTTATAGTGTTTAGCTTGTTGAGGTTCGAGAGAATTCTCTTGAATTGTAATAGTTGTTCGAAAGAAAACTATTCCATCTATAACCTAGCCTACCCACTGATATTTAGAAATTTATTAATAAATTTCAATTACCCATATAGTGAAATTAGACTATAATCAATCATATCCCCAAGAATTCTCCTTCTATTTGTATACTCCGCTGTTTTCGTGATTATCATAGTTGTTAATTGACACTTTTAAATCCCCTATCTAACATTCGTCGTCAAACCGTTAACTTACTTTGTTTGATTTCGACAATGTCTACTTTATAACCGATTAGAATCGCAACTTTTACTTCTTGATTGAATTTCCTACTATACCGCTCCCTGTGGGTTCGACCCCACCTCTTCGTTGGGTTTTATACTAGATAACAATCTCTTACACCTAGTATTGGATGAGGTGTAGTTTGAGCATTTATGACCCATCACAAAAAGAAAATAAAGTATATCTTGCATCAAATAATCATGCTTAATTTGAAATCAATCAATTAATAGTAAACCCACTTTGGATTTAACTTCATTTATTCAAATTCAAGTCTCAAAATGTAAAACCCTAAGAACTAGAAAAGTGCTATTTCAAAAGTAAAGTCTTCTCTCCTTTCAACTTTGTAATCCCACTCTCTAATCTCACTCCTCAAACTTATTAAACTTTTTTGGCCCAAAATCCATTTAATAGCAAACTCGACAACATTAGTCGGGCTTTGCTCCTTAGCTCGCCTTCTGATGGTCCAGGCTTTAGGTGTTTGATCCTCAGTTAGCGGACTTGATAGATTCAGCCTTTCACTTTCAGGGAATCGCCGAATACCACCTTCGTGTGCCTTTCGAGCATTAATTTTTTACATTGCACACTATCACTTGGGCGATATACTGTACAACCGTCGTTCAAAATCGGTGCATCACCTTCTCTACTAGAGTTTGCAAACCTTCTTTGATAAACACAAGTGCTATACACTGTCAATTTGGGTGAGATCGTGCTCAGATGGTGATCTGCCCTTCATGTTAGACAATCAACAATATTCATTTTGCACTTCTTTTTATATTTTTGGTCATTATTTCAAACTTCAGTCCTTGTCTGGTCATATTACCTTCATAGCTGCAAATAATCAATGTTTGATTAGAAAAGGACAAAGTTTGGCATTAAGGACACTAATTATTGAGCTAAATGCACCTTAAATAAGTACAATTTTTTCACTCATTATTAGAGGTCGTGCTCGTGGTGTAGCACTGGACAGTGGTCATGTCGTAGAGAGACACCAGCCAGAAGTAGAGCTATAGAGGTGTCACGACCCAGGGGTACCCCCTAAATGTAACAAATCACATAGAACCCCCAAAGGCACTATGTAGGACACTTAGCATATCATAACATAAGAATAGAACAAAAAAGAGTAAAAACACACTTCAAGTCCAAAATTTTCATAAAGGAAAGCGGAAGTCTAGACTTGTCTCAATATAGCCATCTATTACAATACTTCAATGAAATGGGGTCGCATACCATACAACATTGTCCAAAAATGAAATACAAGAAATGACACTACTAAGTGAAAACATTTGTCCTCGAATCATGAGAACTCACCAACAAGCTCGAAGAAATGAGAAAATCCAAGCTTTAGCAACAATGACGACTACCTTGAGAACGGGACCTTACACTTGGGGGAAATGTAGGAAAAATATGGGTTAGTACAAAAATGCACTAATTATGATAGCCATGCATAAAAATCTTAAAAAGATGCTAAAAGGGATATTTCCTTTGAATGCATGCAATTTGCTAAGTTAAACCATCATTTTGAAGATTGTGGAAAAAGCATGAGTCATAAGAATAAGAAACATCATCATAAGACATAGGCTATGCACATAAGAGATACCAACATAGTCCTAGGCATAATCAATTCATCTAGCTTAGCATAACAAAAGGGAAACACTTCATAAGTCACCTTAAGGCAAGCTTGTGCAATGCATGGATGAGACCTCATAATCCCACCCATGCTAAGCAATTCACTTTAGGGCCTCATTCATAATTATCATACTTTGGTCTCATATTTATATTATTTCTCATAGACAAGGGAACATTCACCTTTAGTCACACATGTGTTGGAGGGGCCTTTCAAGCTACAATCCAATCTAAGCATACATCATAAGCATATTCATTACATATATCATCATAACATAAGAAGAACATATCATAGCTACCTTTAAAGCATACTTGTGCAATACATGAAAAAAACCCCATAAATCTCACCCATGCTAGGTAAAGCTTCTTGAGTAACCATATTTCATAATTCATATTCTTTTTGTGAGAATTAGAGTTAACCGACATAGACCATGTGGACTTAACATGAATTCGGTGTTACCCACACCGAAAATGGTTGTCCTACTTGCCTAAGCTATAACTATTATCTTAGCTTTAGATGGATTCAATAGCCAAGTAACCTATGGGGGCACGTAGTTTATGCAATAAGGAGATTGCTACTAAATAACCGGCCTCAACTCACGTCAGGGCCTCCATCTCAAGAGATTGCTCCTAGAAACCCGGCCTCAACTCACATGAGGGCTTCCATCTCATATCAATATCCACTCGGTGCTAAGCATTAATTCTCACGAAGTACTTATTAATTCATAACTTGATTCATGTCTTAAGGAAGGATTTCCTTGACAATCAATCCAAAAGAGTTCCTTAGGATAGCTCTTAGATCATGCGTGAGAATAACCTTTCACCGTCTTTGTGTACATTTAACATTAGATTCAATTAGGTGAGAAAGCCTTTCAATCTAGAATCTTCATTATGTGAGAAAACCTTTCACATCATGTTCATTATGTGTTCATGAGAATAGTCTTTCAATCAACACAACAACATTATCAAAATCATGGACACTTCACTTTCAAAGTGTTCTTAAAGCATATACATAAATCCCATAATCATACATAATTATCATACTTTACCCTTCAAGGATCAAAGATCATATTCAATCAACACATCTAGAATTCACTACATTAGACATGGATAATAACATAATTCAAGTAAACCAACTACTACCAGATAATTTCATAACATTCTTCTATAATCAACAAACCAACATTACAAGATCATAATTGTGGAAAATAGGGATCTCAAGAGTTCTTGGAGATTTCAACAATGTAGTCGATATGCATTTTACTCTCAAAAGCATACTAAAGAATATTCAATAATTGATTTCATGAATTCAATAAGCAACTCATACTCAATGCACAACAACATGAGTAACATCAATTATAAAAACTCATTTTTTTTGTAATCATAAATTTCTCAAGAACATGCATAACAAAAGGAAATCATGGAAAAACTCACATAACACACATGACTTCCAAAACAAGAAAACTCAAGAGGAACTATTTGTTTCAAGCTAGAGTAGGAGTAAAAGGAAAGATATGAGAATAATGGGACATCTCATTGGTCTTCGACCTCCCAAGTAATTCCTTGAGTACCACTTCTTTCAAGTAAATCCCAAATGATGTAACCAAAAAAATCATAATAACCATACCTGGTTCTAGAAACCCTCTTTGGAATATCATCCCCTTTCACCCTCACGTAAGGCATAGAAATACTATGGTTGAGAACCAGTCTTTTCTTAGGACAGGCTTGACTTCGCTTTTCCTCTCACTATAACCTGTCATCAAACCTCCTACCACATATTTTTAAATCAATTTGGAATAGACTCATCTTTAGGTTTCACATCTTCATGAGAAAGACCCATGTCTATACTTATGGCTTTCATACCACCCATATGTGCTCCCCTTTTGTATCCCTCTATGACATTGCCCTTGCATCGCAAGGCGAAAGATGGGCTTATGCCAAAAGATAAAAGGGTGTTGCATGTATAAGTCCAAAAGAGCAATGATGACTCTGGAAATGGAATTGGAAGAGAATGGCGGGCTAGGGCTGACAAATTAACAAGATATTCAATTGGTAATAACGATGGCGGATAAACCTTAGAATAATCTTACATGTCCCAAACGCTAAAGTGGTAGGCATTTTCGGGAACTAGCCCATCAATAAAATGACTTAGCATACCAGTGACAACATCTGGCAAGTTCTCCTAATCCTAGCAACTAGCCATCGCATAGAGATGGTTTGCACCTCCGCCTGCCTCTAAAGTATCTCCCTTCTAAGTAGCGCTGTCTACTGGAGTTGCTAAAGATGATTAGGCTCTATAGCCCCTATTACCTTGTCTCTCATTACCCTTGTTCCACATTGGGTATTCCCTGGAAAAAGTGACCCACTAGTCCTTACTTATAGCAATCATCAGTACACATACCGCATTCCCCCAAGTGGAGTTTACCAAACTTATCACATTGTGGGTTGCAAGTTTACCCTTGTTCCATGTTGCCTTGTGGCAGAGAACCTGGAGCCCAAAAATTTAGTTAGTTTTGGTTTTTGTGATCATTCCTTCTCTTGGGGTAGGTGCACTAGATGATAATGGAACAAGTCTAGATGACGTCTAATAAAAGATTGAATGGTTTCCCTTTACTATCTTTTGCGGGTTGGGCTTATGGTTGGTTATCTTAGCCCTATTATTACAAAACTCTTCCCTTTCTTTCAACTTGTCCTTCCCCACCCGTTGTACATAAATCATATGCCTAGCTATATCTATGTCCTCTATCAACATAGCTACCTTTTCCTCTTTATTAGATAAATGGGATATCCCAAAAACAAACAAACTCATTCTGCTCCTCATACGAACAACAATCTCCAGAGCGTAAAGGGATCACTGAGTGAACTTGAGGATGTACTCTTCTACACCCATAGACTCTTGCTTTTTATTAAGAAACTCTCTTAACATTGATTCCCTTATCTCTCAGGGAAAGAAGTTCCCCAAGAAAGCATTCTTAAGAACAATCTAACCTAAGGGTGGTGCACTTTCTCCCTTGGTCTTCTTGCAATAGTTGAACTATATCTTGGAAACACCGTTGAGTTGGTATGTAGCAAACTCCACACACTCAGCATTAGTAACATGCATGACCTTAAGCACATTTTGAAGCTCGTCCACGATGTTTTCTAGATGCTCCTTGATTTTTAACCCAATGAACTTTGGGGGATTCATTCTTAAAAACTCTCAAACTCTACGTATCAGCCTTATACTGAAGGCCCACTACTTGGGGACCAACCAGTGCTTTCAGAACCTGAGTCAACATCTGAATGGCGTTCCAAAAGTCAGCACTACTGATGTCATCCTTAGGGGGTTGTTCTCCTCGTGCGTTGGGACCTTCTGGTCCATCTTTGAGTGGTTGTTCCTAAGGATCCAGATTTCTTCTAAAAGGAGGACCTCTAACATTTCTTTGTGGAGGCATGAGCTAAAACGATATACTTTAGAATGAATTAGAAGAAACTATCATAGATTTAAACTCTAACGCACGAACAAAAGTATGAAGAAAGGAGACAATTCCTAATTTAATGTAGTTTCCCTATTATAGATGTGGTGTGCTTGACACTGATAAGAAGTACTCTATTAAACACAATTTCATATACACCCTAGGACTGTTGAACGTTGTGCTTGATACCAATTTTGTCATGCCTCGATCTTACAACCTAGACATGGCCAGTACTCGGAGAGCACTGTTGTCCCCATGTGTACACTTAGTATGGCTAACTATGACTCACATGACTCTCTATCATCTGCGAAAGCTTAAAAATGAACATTTAGAACATTTAAAGAAAAGATTTAGGATACTATCTTGAAATACCTAACATAATTAAAAAGTTTAAAAAAACATCTAACTATATCTACCTATGAAGCCTTTATAGATCAAGATAGTTGTCGGGACAACATCCACAACACCTAAAATATGACTAAAACTAAATATCAAAATGGATTCCCACGAAAGCAAGGAGACCTCAACAAAATCTATCTACGAGTCCATAGTGATCACTACAAAATGCATGTTGATGATTTTGAACACCTGTATTTTCATTATCAAAAGATGCAGGTCGAATGACATCAATACATGGAACATACAAGTACAAAATATGGCTGAATAAAACAATAATTGAACTGATGGCGGCAAACCTATAAAGTAAAAATATATGAACAAGTAGTGAAAACCATTAGTACATTACAATAAGATATGCAATCAAAATTATATGACAATAGAAAACATTACTCAACGGGGAGTTTATCTAACCAATAACCATTACTATAAGCCTAGCAAAGATAAAATATTTTGCCCACGTTTCAAGGGCAATCATATACTTTATCGGGGTATAGGATGCTACTGTAACTATGGATCCATATAATTGGCCTTCTCAGAGGCAGTGAGGAGTCACACGACAAAATATCGGCGTGATCATATCCTATGCTGGCTACATAGTATTATGGTACTTGAGTTAAAATAGAATCTTATTCTATTCTTTGCTTGATACTACTCCCAAAATATTAAATATTCATTATGCTCAATCTTGATTTTCAAAGAAAGGGACTATTACTTTACTTTACGTTACACTTTTCTTTAGTGAAGTACTTTTCAAAAACATCAATTATTCTCTTTCTCATTCTCAACTGTCAAATAGTACATATGAAATCATTTAATTCTTCCTTTAAGGACTCTTATAAAGACATTCATTTGAAACGTATACTTATCGACTTATCTTTCAAATCTGAAATCAATATTTAAGAAAATTTTATGTAATTACCTTTGAAACATGACTTTTATAAATCAATAGGGTTCATGTGATTCTAAGTATAAACAATAATTTAGAATTTCAACATATTTAGTAGATATCAAAACCTCAACTACTAAAAAAACTCAATTTTGAATTTCCAAGAAACTATGGGAAAAACCTCCAAACAATACTTTTTCTGACTGAATTTAGATATAGGTCATGAGGATGAACTAGTCTTAAACAATTAATAGCATTATATACTTGGAAGAACAAAATTCTTGATGAAACTGGAAGAATGCTTGAAAACCCTAGATTTCTTCTCGTGGATTCTCTAAAACATGGAGGCATTAATGAAATTAATAGAGTTAATTAAAACTATTTAAAACATTATTTAGGATTAAAAATGTCGGGTTTTATCCTTAGAAGGGGTGGGAAAAGACTTAACTACCCTTCTTAAAAATCTGTCAAAAACATTCCACATGGCCATCTACGGATCGTGGTTTAATCTATGGACCATAGATCCCATTCCTGGAATTGAAATTTAATTTTAAGGCTCAAAATTTCACTCTACAGGTCAAAACTTGGACACATAAAAGTTTATATGGACCGTAGATCAAATCTGTAGAATTCATATTAACTTTTAAGAACCAAAAGATCATTCTACAAGTCCAAACTATGGCCCGTAGAAGCTTATATGACTGCTAGTTGGATTCGTAGGAATTGGATCGCAAAATTTGACTCTCTGAAGTTTTTCCACGAGTTGAAAGTATAGGTTGTAAAAAATTTTACAGCCCGTAGAATGGATTTGTAGGAATTGACTCAGCAAACTCTTTTTTGGTGGTCTCTAGTAAAATGTTTCTGAACTCAAAATGAAGCAAATTTTGTGGCGTTGGAAAAAGAACCCATACACCTACAATTTGATAGGTCATGGGCCACCTAATTCATTATGTGCTAAGATATATGATGGTTAAATTTGACCAAAGTAGAATCATATATCAAAACATCGTGGGTAAGGAAGCTTTCAACTAAACTCTGTGCTAGGGTATTCTTGTGACCATAATTCATATCAAAATTCATTCCCACACTAAACAATTGACCTTTATACATAAGAACAATTTATGAATCACCCGATACAACCTTACACGCAAATGAAGAATGGTTACAAAGGATTCCATCATACTTCCTAAATAGTAAGTAATTTATATGAATCTTAGATACCGCAATATTGAATGTCACCGACAAAAGAGAGTTGATCGGATGGTAAGCACCCCTAACTTTAGAGGAACAATCACTAAATAAAATCTTTAACAAACTCCAACTGAGGTATTTAATATCATCCATGTACACTCCTCTATCACACACAATCGGCACAGTGCAATAAGTATTATAGGGAAAGAAAATTAAGCAAATAGATATTATACATTAAATAGGCTAACCAAGAAAGTCAAGTAAAAAAATTCATACTTTCTATCTTTCATTATCAATATAGATTGGAAGTGTGTTGAAAAATAAATTTACGCATGTGGCGTGTATTGTTTTACCAAGTCTTAAATTCCTTATAATGTTAAGCCCAAAAATATCTTCTAATAGGATATTTGAGGTTTGTGCAATTTTAGCATAAACTGCTTCTTTCTTTGGTGTTTATTATATTTATATAATTCTTAAAAATAATAGTTTATTTGTGTAAAATATTGTTAAGAATTCATTAATTAGGTTAGAACAAAATATAGTTCATAATATACCATATAACTAGTATATTTTATAATTTTATAAAATATATGTTATTTTTATAAAATTTCCAAAAACAAGATATCATGTATGTATGTATATATATTGTAACACTCCCAAAAAAGTTGAGCTAAGACTTGAACCATCCTTCGTAGTGAGTAAGTTTTTACCGAGGAATTTAAATTTTTCCTATGTGTTAAGGTCATTAGAAGTAGCACCTTGAGTTGCAAGAAGAATTAAAGAGAGTTCAAGTTCAACTGATCATAACTCACAATACAGGATGAGTTAGGTGTGCCATGAGATGAAAAATGTAAGGTCTTTGAATTATCTTTCCAACGCCGCCGAGTTTGCTAAGTTTCAAGTTTGGATTAGTGAGATATGCCCTTTTGAAATCAAGTTGTCCAGTTAAGGAAAGTTACCTGAAAATAGTAAGGGGTATTTTGGTCTTTTCCTTACCCAATCAGATTTAATCCGTTTATAGTAAGGTATTAAGGGTCTAATCCTTTTAGGTTCAGTTTTATAATCCTAATCTACGCTTAGGGTTCTAGTTGAGGGTTCAAGAAGAGACACTACAAGAAAGTGGAGATACAACGACATTTTCTAAATGTCGTATTATGATGTTTAAATGTCACAAATTTGTTTACCGATAATTATTTTACATTTGGACCAAATGTCGTAAATTTTAGTATCTGGGATTTTTCCGACATTTAGGTAATTGTTGGGAAGAATTTGTGACATTTATTTTGTAACATTTAGGTAAATGATGAAAAGAATTTGCGTCATTTACTTTGCAACATATATGTAAATGTTGGTAAGATTATTACGATAATTATTTTTTGAAATTTATGTGAATGTTGATAAGAAATATATGACATTTATTTTTGACATTTAGGTGAATGTCAGTATGAGATATATGACATTTATTTTCGACATCTAGATAAATGTCAGTATGAGATATATCACATTTATTTTCAACATTTAGGTAAATGTCGGTGGATGTATATGACATTTATTTTTGACATTTACGTAAATGTCGATATGAGATATATGACATTTATTTTTTGATATTTATGAAATGTCACTTAAACTTTCTGACATTTAGATTAAATGTTAGTAAAACAAATTTCAAGACACTTACTTGTGACATTTATAAAATGTCACATTGAAATTTCCGTCACTTTAGTTAATGTCAACAAATGCTATTATTGAATGTCATAAAAATAGGTGACATTATTTTATAATTTGCTAAATGTCATATTAATATTCTAATGTCACTACCAAGTTTCTTTAAACATCCTAGAGAAATCTATATACAGTTTTTTCTCAAGACACAAATACATACAAACAATCTGTGCATTCAAAACTATCTTCTTCATGATATGCAAGAAATATTATATAAAGCAAATATTTTCTAATATTATAATCAAAGAATAAAATAGCAATATAATAAGTTTTCTATTAAAGTTAACAATGTCAAAACAAATTATCTTTTCTATCTAACTAAATGTAATAATCTCAACATAAAACCAACCAATTACTCCTATAACTATATAATAATAGAAATTAGATCCCCATTAACTAGAACAAATTGGGATATCAAAAATGACTAATTGAATTTTTCTAAAAACAATAATATTAAGGAATTGATGCTAAAGCAGTAATTATATACATGAAATTTTCCTTCTTTTGAAAGAAAAGAAAGATCTTGTAGTTTTTTTCAAACATACCCATTTCTTTTTATTTGTGCCAACTACGGTAGTTCCAGTCTTCTTGATCATGTTAGACTGATAAAAAATATTAAATTGATTATTTTGATACTCTACGAAATACAAAACTTAACATTTCATTGAATACATAAGTGTACCAATTTTTTCAGAAGGAAAATAAATAAAAAAAAAGGAAGATATATGATTGCTTCAACAAAACAAACATATGGTGCTGGGACAAACATACAAACATCTTATAATGCAACTAATAGTGTGATAGCATTAATTTGCATTCACAATGCATGTTGTTGTTTATTGTAAGATGAATTCTTACAATAAGCTAAAAATTCCAGCACACAGATTATATAGCACACAATAAACAATATAAGACCTTACCAGATTTACATATTCAATTAAATTAGTACCTTTTCCAGAAGGAAATGACCCTAAAGGCCAATTCCCCTAACCCATGAATTAGTCATCATGCACAAATATATGTTCTTTTCTAGAATATAAAGGAGGAAGGGAGAAGGGACAGTAGAAATTAAGAGTTAATCACTTCATATATATTACTGAAATGTGAAGGAGTAGTCACAAGTTAAAGCAATAGCGTGAATCACAATCCTCTGCAATGAACTTTAACTCAATGGACCACTTCCAGAAAGAACAAATAGAGAAAGAGGAAAAGTAGGAGCACAAAATCCACAAGCATGTGTAATCTCTAGAACTACCCACCTCTTTCAGTCGTATGCAACAAGTTCATAAAACATCACAGATAGACTCAAGGTAGCATCATTACCAAGAAGAAGAGCCAAATCAGCAGGAAGAACAGTGGCAAACTCATAAAAAGAAGAATAACAAAAATAATACAAACAATGAGGTCCCGGTGAGAATTGAGCTCCGTCGATGACTTTCTTAGATGCAACAACAGCTTAGCTCTCCGGTAAACATTGATGAATCTTAGTGAGGAGAAAGAGTGAGGGCTAGGATTACGCTTTATTTTTCAAAAGAAAAGCATATGTGAGGTTTTTACTTCTATTTTGGGGTTAGGTCCTTGACAACAACATATTTCAAACCTACTCAGTCTGTGTCATTCTCAAGTAGCTATAGAGGAATGGCTTCATCAGCAAAGACACCAGCTCTTGACAATCCTAACCCAGCTGAAGATTGGACTGTTGTATTTCCTCGTCGTGAAAAACAGAAAAGAAATTCTCATAAAGTTATCATTCACGAACGGGAAAAATAAGAACAGTTGTGGACTCCAGCAGATATTGAGACCAATCTAGAGAGAGAATCTAAATTGATGCAGAAAATACAAATTTGCATTAGGAAACTCGAGAGCTCTTCCTTTTGGTTGACATTTTTAGATCAGTTACAAACCCCTGAAATATTTGATAGGTTTCTAAAAGTTGTGGGCTTAGAAGGAAAGATGCATATGGTAATATATGGAATTGGTAGCATAGAATCGTATGAGCCTCCTAGATTATAGCTTAGTCTTGCAATCTTAATGAAAAGAATGTTTAGTTGGATTGGGAGGTAGAGGTATTTGATCCACTGATCTCTCTGGCAGAATCTAAGGTGTTGACATCTCTCGATTGTTCTGTCCTAGAAGTCAACAAACAGGGTCGATGACAAGCTTGAAGACCTTCGATGTTCTTCATGCCACATTGATATGCTGAACTATATGAGAATCTTCTAGAGGAAAATTGGAGGCATGATCTATTGAGTAATATGACACTGTTTGGAAACAGTTTTGAGGCGTATGAGCAACACGTGTCAGAGTGCAAAAACCTTAGACTTGCTGATTCTAGGAAGCATATCCTTGCAATCAGGTAGTTTGTAAAAGAGCTTCCCATTGATTCTAGGAAGCATATCGTAGTAATCAGGCAATTTGTAAAAGAGCGTTTTGATCCTTTTTCAGTTGATCTATTTCGTGCCTTCCATGGTTCAAGTTGGCATTTTTTCGACGTTGATCCTCATTCAGATTTATGAGATGCTAAACCATGAACTCTTGTTTTCTGGATTGTACTCTTCATTGGAACTAAATATCAATTTTTTATTATGATTTAGGAAAATGTTCTCTCTTTAAAAAAATACAAACAATGAGGAGAGACCTAAGACACCTCAAGAACAGATGGATCAACACAATTCCTAGAAAAGTCACAGTCATACAGGTAAAAATATTATTACTCATAACTCTTATATTGATCTTGTTGAACCAGATCTGCCAAACAGTCCAGGCAAAGAACTTTATTACTCAAAATCTACCAAACAGTCCAGGCAGTTCGTTATATCTAGTAAAGTTGGTCATAATGCACCTGTATTTGAGAAGTAACAGCAGAAAGCAAAGAACTTTATCTGTTCATGTCTTGCAAAGGATGACAGAAATACCCAGAAAACTCCTGGAGGTCTCATCTATAGGCAAAGATGGAACAATATGTAATTTGTACTAGTGTTGCATTCCTTGCCACTACTTATTCTGACTATTTGGCTTCTGCTGGCAAATACCCCAAGTGTTCTTCTGGTTCTGTTTCTCCGAATGAGCTTCTCTCATTCTCTAAGTCTCATGTAAACATTTTAACTTTGATAGAGTGCTACAAGCTTGTATTATGACGATTCATCATAAATTGAAGCATGGAACTAGAAATGTGTTCTTGGTGAACTAATCATCATGTTTGATGTTGTTCTAGGTGGACTACATTCTTGGTGACAACCCGAGAGCAACAAAATAGATAACTAATATGCGGATCAAGACTACAATGATCATTAGACCAGTTGACAATAATATGATAAAGTAACACAGTTTATAATTTCACTATACCAACTGAAAAACAACAACAACAACAAGAACCAAAAGAAAAAGATGATCACTTAGACTGTTTATGTGTACATGACGCGCAATTAACAGTTTGTCAATTAATCCATATTAAACAAGAAAGAAGAATTAGTTGATCTTGTGATCATATAAATGTTAGGATTTACGCAATTAAAATAAAATTTAAAATTTTAATGAAATTTTCTCTAACCTTTCTTGTGTGAACACCTGGACCAAGTGATAATAGTTGTTGACAATCTTTAAGTGGATTATCAGGAACCTATTGCAAAAGAGGAAGACTATTATAATTAAGAGAAACTAAGTTTTCATCTAAAAAAAGTATTTTTTTTTGTGAGCAACACAATTATTTCACCTGCTCTGATTTTAAATTTGCATCAATATTAATTCCCAAAGACTCTACATATGCTTGTATTCCTTCCTTCACTTTATCCGCTATAATTTCTTCCATATCCATTTTTTCTTCCGATAATTTTCTCTCCATCACTTCGTTATTCTCTTTCGCTTCTAACAACTTTTTATCCATCGCTTCCATCTCTTTTTTTGCTTCATACGTCTTCTCTGTCATCTCAATTTTCATAGCTGAGGTATCTTTTTGAACTTCCATCTCAACCTTTGTATCAAAATCTCTTTTTTCATCCTGAGATCGTTTATATACGGGGTCATATACTAAGCTAGGATACACTCCTTTTCCTAGAGTTCGGACAATTCCATGAGTGTCTGATCCCATTACTTGGGAACATCATTAGGAGCACTTCCAGGGACATTCAACTCAAGATACACCTCGGCAAGATTATCCATTTGTTTCTTTTTGAAAGAAAGGTAAAGTAATGAGAAGTTTTTTTAAAAAAATTGTAATAGAAAGAAAGTACCTATATATTTTTAAAGAGTAAGAGTTTACCATAACTTCACCAGCTATCTCATTTACTGGTTCTTTATTCTCTCTAATGTGAGTTTTTTTTAACACCTCAATACGAGTTGGCTTTACACCATTATTCATCTTTGTCATCTGTTTGAATAGTAAGAGATTGACGTTAAATATTCACGATAAGTATTATTTAATATATAAATTATAGAAAATAAATAATGATTACTTCGTACATTGTCTATAATTTGAGAATGACTTTTTCTCCCTGATGTGTGTGGCATAGTAAATTTTTTTCGACTTTCTTTGTTTCTCTCACTCTTTTCCTAGAAATTTGAACACAACAATATATGAGAGGACATGCACAATCTTGAATATTAAATGAAATAGCCAAGAAAAAATATAAAAAAGTAGCATAGTTCAGTTTCACAAAGTGCAATCAAATTCTATACAAGAACATTTTGTGCAGGTTGGCAAACTGGACATGTACAACAACATTATTTCTGCCATTTAGAAGAAAGGGACAAATCAGAAAGAACTTCTAGTTGTTCTACAATAAGAAGTATAATCAGGGAAACCACGACTTCAATAATTTGTGACAACTTCTATGAAATTCTCATTTAGTAGAACAAATGCAGAAATAGAAATCTAGCACATACCTTTGCTTCTTTTGAGCTCCAATAATGAACTAATGAACGCCACTGATCATCTTCAACTCTATATGGACAATAAGCTAAATGCTCAATATCAGTGTTATATGGGTCATATCCAATGGTTTTTGCTTCATGCTTTGATTATTTCCATTAAGATCCAAATGACATCATCAGTATGCGTTTCATCTCATCAGTTGCGTCAGTATTTTCCTATATATGTATTTAATACACAACGCATTTATAAAATAAAATATAAAAATAAAAACATCTTAGTATATAGGTTTTGTGTATACTAATAACCTTGATATGAGCCCATATTCTATCCTTGTACATACTAGCTACAAGCCTCCAATCTTTATGATTCAGTGTCGCTAAGATGCCATTTTGTGCTAGCACACCAAGTTTTGAACTCAATCTAGTTCCTTCTGACCCAATAAGACCATGTTCATTCAATTCAATATGTAAATTTCCACCATCTGTCCCCAATCCCAAGTGCATCATGGTGGGACCCCTAGTTCGCTTAGATTGCTCTTCACTCTCATTAGAATCTATAAATAATCAAAGATAAAAAAAGGCAAATTTATTATTTATATAAACATTATCTAACTACATTATACTACGAAAGAAAGAATAAATATCATGAGATTTAATACCTGGAAGATTTTTTGTATCATGTGATTCATCTCTTTCATTTTGTGGCCAATTTTGGGGCGGTTGAGGCATTGACATACTTTCGATTGTTGTTTTTGTTGCTCAGAATCTATAAATAATCAAAGATAAAAAGAGGCATATTTTTTATTTATATAAAAATTATCTAACTACGTTATACTATGAAAGGAAGAATAAATATCATGATATTTAATACCTCGAAGATTTTTTGTATCATGTGATTCATTTCTTTCATTTTGTGTCCAATTTTGGGGCGGTTGAGGCATTGACATACTTCCGATTTGTTGTTTTTGTTGCTCAGAATCTATAAATAATCAAACATAAAAAGAGGCAAATTTATTATTTATATAAAAATTATCTAACTACTTTATTGTATTGATTTCTTTCTTGAAATTTTATCATAATCACGATTTTGTTAACTTGGGTCCAGAATTTAGTTTAGCTTAGATGACTTCTACACTGCTACGATATTGTCCTTGGTAATATCATCTTGTAAGTTTATCTTAAATACACTACTACGACAATGTTGCTTACTACTGTCTTCTTAATGTTTTCAAATCTATCTTTCTCAGAAATGAAACAATTGTCCGTGAATTTTTAAATTTTACATGGGAAATTCGTGGGGAAGGACTAATTATCTCACTGTTTGATGTATGACCATACAAATTCCTTGGATTGTTTGTTGTTAGTTTGTACTTATTTTGTTTTCTCAGCTTAGACGACTAGTGCAGTGGTGCTTATTAAGCTATTCTGGGTAAAAGCTACTAACTAGTTCTGTTGATATGATTTTCTCAATCATGGAATGCTTGAATTAGACATATATCATGAAAGTTGTGCCGGACAACAGGCCTTCTGGTTGAAACTATGATGTGTGTTGCATCTGATGGTCAAAACTTACAAGGTGTGCCTTCTAATGTTACTGATCTTTTTTCTACCTCTTCACACACCATGTACTCCATGTTTCTAATGTATCAGTTTTCAACATATCATGTATTACATAAAAGAGAAAGAACAAAGTCAAGGGTGCAAAATCTTTTTTAGATACAAGAGATTTTCTGCCTAGTGGAATTATTATGATTGTTAATACCTTAGACTTTGGGTTTATGGCTAATCATTTCATATGTAGCTTATTGGTATGTTTCCCTAGAGGATCTCGAGCCCTTGTGTATTTTCAAATGTGCTCGTCTTTAATATTGATTTATCATGTATAACCATGCAGTCGTATTAATATGCGTATCTTAGTGACACTTCTACAATGATCTTGTCCTTCACTTGTAGGTTAATAACTTGATATTTAATATGACAAACTATATTGCCATTTTCAATGATTACGTATGCATTGTGATGAAGTGTATGTACCTCTTAGCTAATCTTTGCTTCACAATATTTACGTTTGATGTACTATCAGAATAGTCAATGGACTGATTTCCCTGAGAACATTGTGTAAATGGCTAAGAAAGATCTTCGGATAAAGAGATCTCGGACGGAGGTGGTGTTTAATAGTAATAACTATGTGCTAGATTTCTTCCATATGATGCTATTGGACCTGAAGTCAGGTATGCAGCAACCTATTGCATGGATTGATGAAGCAGGCAAGTGCTTTTTCCTAGAAGTCTTTGCTTATTGCGATGAGTTGCATGGCTTCCTTCTTAGTTACGCTTGGCTTCCTTCTTTGAAAGAAAGGATTACGAGTATTATGAAGTATGGGCTTGCTATTTGTTATCCATCTAGAACCAACTCCAGTTACGACATTGGTGTTTATCTTTTTCCTGTTATTTGTAGTGAGATCACGTAGTATTGTTTCCACCTTTTGATTTTAAGTCAAACTGATTTTTTGTGCAATATGGACAAAGTTGAAGGAGGACATTACAGGTGCATTTTAGAAACAAGTTCTTTTGGTCAGTAGAGCATGTAATGATACATCAGCTATATTTTTCTGAAAATAGTTGGGTAGTGACAACATTCACAGACCTCAAGGTTTAGTGGGGGGGGGGGGTTATCTGAAACATTCGTATAGTTTTGCTGGTAAAACGGGATGAATGATTGTTGTAGTGCATGCCTCTGCCTGTATGCTATGCTGATACATATTTTGAATAGTAGTACGAGTCTTAAGCTTATTGATTTCATTTTTTGTTTAGTCAATTTATAAGTTCCCCAGTGTTTGTCATCTATAATAGAGGAATATCAATCAAGTTTGTCAGTTACTAGTTTCTAGTTTTTTTCTTTTCGTATGGTACCAGTCCATTTTCCTGAACGATAATTAGTTTGAATTTTCACAGAAGATCCTTCTTGTTGGTATTTCGGTTTTAATAGTAGAATGAATTGTTTTTTGTCCAGTCAGTGTCAATGATCTCCCACATTATTCTATCCATTTATTAATTCCATGGTCCTTGTCAAATGTACGAGCCTAACTTGTAAAATCTGCAAATAATGACCTGTGTTTATATAGCTGCTGCAATCTGCTATAATCTAGTGATGTAAATTCTTGAAAGAGTTGATAACACAGCTTTGCCGGTCTTTGTCCCATCTTGTACTTCTGTTAGGAAACAATGTGTTTTGTTCGTTTTATTGCTCGTGATCCTTGTTCTCGTTCACATCATTATTCTCAATGTTTAAGTCCATCATCTCCGGTACAGCAAGGTGATTGAACATGTTCTTGTTCTCATGTTTGCTATTGTTAACGTCAATTGTTTATTTTCTTTCATCTTGTTTAGTTGGTGTTTCACCTGGTTAGTCTCCTCATTGTTTTCCTTTTTCCTTTCTTCTTTTCCACATGTTTCCAGCCCTCTTCTATTTCACTAGTTAAGGCCTGTAGATCTTTTTTGCAGTTCATATCCATATGCATCTCTTTTTGCAGAAGCAAACTCTGATTATCAGAATAAGTTTCAGCAGTCATACCTGGATTTTGCATGGTCTCTTCGATTTTATGCTTGTCATTGTTGTTCTCTTTTTGGGATTCAACTTCTTTAATATTTGCTCTGTTGAAGTTTTGTTTTTAACAGAAGTACAAGATGTAACAATGACTTAATACTATCATGGTTAATAGCTCCAAAGATGTCATTTTAAAAAATAAAAGCTAAGTCATCTGAGATGTTGCCGAGGTCTGTCACTAACAATAACTTATTTTTCATTGTCTTGGTGTTTGCAGTAGAGTGTCTTGGTGTTGTTGGAGTTGAGTTTCCTCTTTTTCCATCATCCTATATTGCGATTTACAGATGTCTTATGAACTGCAATGATATCTACTGCTACGTCGATTTATTGGGGGATGTAGAATTTAGCACTCCTTAGCTGTAAAGTGGGACACTCTTTTAGGACTCGAGTACTTGCACTGAATTATCTCAGGATCAAGCTGTGAGATTAGTCCTAATAGAAGTGTCTGCTGAAATAAAATGGGAAATAGCTCTGCATTTTCCCATGTAGTAAGATAAAGATTTCTAGTTATGAGTATTTAATCATTTGGAAGTCAATCATTAGTAATTTCAGCTCATCTGGAAAGAAAATAACATAACAATTACATTTAATCTTAGACTTGGTAGCAACTCATATACACTATACCCATGAAGATACCCTTCTCACTTGTTTTACAGAAGACTGCAATAGTGCTTCCCTTTCATATTACCACTCTTTCAACTTCCACTTGCCTGTACTAGGTAATCAAATAATTTAATTATAGTGATTTATTTGTGATCGAAGTGACTTGATTGTATAAATATCTTTTACGATATTAAGTAACTGTGCTGGTAAACTGAGTCTAACATGTGTGTGGCACTCCACACTTTTTCCTTTAGGAAGATGGAGGAAAAAAAAAGCAAAAAGAGACATGAAGTTCATGTCTCTTTTTTGGGTTATAGTAACTTTATACTTTTATTATACAAGACCCTGCACTCCAACAAAACTTCTATAACTGCTGCAATCTGATTTGTTGTACATGATTTGTTTTTATTGTTAATTTCTTTTTAAATGTGTAGGGAAATGGAGGTGATCAAATTTGAAGGGTCGCCACAAGTCAAGTTGATCTCATGGAAGTGGAAGTGGATAATAAAGAGTTTTTGAACTATTATAAAAATTTGAATACATTATATTTGATTTTGTGAAATATATTCATTACTAGAATATATTGAACTATTGTAAGAGTACTTTTTGAACTATTGTGTACACATATTTAGAATATTGCTTTATAAGTATGTGTATGTACACAAGATATACTATCTTTTGAAGTTTATTGCAAATCTATATATTTGAATTACTTATTAGCTAATTTAATGTTTGAGATTATTTATTGCAAAACAATATTGGTGTTTTTCAATTAGAAATTGCGGCATATAAATATTTTATAGCCAAAATAATATTACCACACTTAAAAGTGTAGCCAAAGGACTGTAAATTGTTGTATGCACATGGGCAAGGATGAAGTGTTGTCATACATAAGATAGAAAAGGCAACAGTTTAAAATAGTGGTTAATAAGGAAGCAAAGGCCACACTTGGCTTATGGATTATAAATTTTAGCATGTACATAAGAAAACTTACACTTAATAAGTCTTGTTGTAGATGAGACATAAAAGGTGACACTTTTAAAGTGTGACCAATAACAGTAGTTCAGGTACTTTAATGGTCAGGTTTTAATTTATATGTAGTGACTATGGTAGTCAGCGAATGCCGACTGCTGCAGTCGGCAAGTATTTTCCGACGCTCAGTCTGCCGTCTACTCAAAAGTAGTTGAAAAGTCATCGGAAAACTCCATTTTCCAACTACATTACGACCAATTTTGAAATCGGCAAACAACGAAATTCTAGTACTGTAATATATTCGACATTTGTATTAAATGTCGCTATTTTAGCAACACTTCTGCTAAAAGTCGCTAAAATCAATGACATTTTACAACAATCTCACTATTTTAGTGACCTTTTTTCTAAATGTCACTAAAATCAATGACATTTTGCAGTAAATGTCATAACATATTCGACATTTATATTAAATGTCACTATTTAAGCGATATTTTTTCTAAATGTCACTAAAACCAATGACATTTTGTAATAAATGTCATATTATATTCGACATTTGTAGCAAATGTCATAATTTAAATGACATTTTCGCTAAATGTTGCTAAAAACAACGACATTTTGCAATAAATGTCATTATCATAGTGACATTTTGGACCAAATGTCACTATTTTAGTGACATTTTTTCTAAATGTCACTAAAATCAATGACATTTTGCAGTAAATGTCCTAATATATTTGTCACTATTTAAGTGATATTTTTTCTAAATGTAACTAAAACCAATGACATTTTGTAATAAATGTCATATTATATTCGCCATTTGTAGCAAAATGTCATCATTTAAATGACATTTTCACTAAATGTCGCTAAAAACGACATTTTACAATAAATGTCATTATCAGAGTGACATTTTGGACCAAATGTCATTATATTGACGATATTTGATACCAAATGTCATTATTTTTACAACATTTGACATCAAATGTCCTTGTGTTATGACGTTTTGTTCTTAAATGTCATGAAATTCTTTATTTTCCGACATTCGTTTCAAATGTCACCAAATTAATGTCGTCGTATGTACATTTTCTTGTAGTTAGAAAAGAGGAAAGGATCAAGGCGTTCGTCGAGATTCTTGAGAGTTGTTGCGGATTTTCGCCATGGGTTTGATTCCTAAGAGGTATGTAAGCTTCCATAGTGTTGGGTTTGTTCACCCACACGCCAAATATATTAATTTCAGCGAAATTCGTTCTAGAAAGTTGAAAGTTTTGTGTTCTTGAAATTGGCTTTCGTTCTTGAGTTTAGATGAGATTGATGAGTTCTTGAGGAAATCATGTTGATTTTAGAGTTGTGATTGATTGGATTCTTGTGTACATGTAGTGGGTATTTGAATCTAAAGAGAAATTGAGGAAAAGAATCGAATTCAGGCGAATTGGGTTAGAAAATGAAGAAGAAAAAAGTCGGGCAAATCTGGGTATCTGGTTCGTGTCACGAACCTGTTCCTCCGGACGGGAATTTTCTCTCCACGTCGCGGAGCGGTCACGAACCGTTCTGCCTCAAAATTTATTTTGCGGCCAAAGGACTTGCTTTCATACAGTGATTTCTTAATCTTTTCTCATGTTTAACTTTCTAAAAACGCTCCTAAACATCACGAGATCTTTCCTATCAAAAATCAAAACCTTGAATTCATAAATCAAATTCAAGGTAGAGTTGAGAGTCAAGTTTTGAGAGTCCTTTCGAACTCTTTTAAGAAAGTCCCTTTGAGTCTTTTTTAGGAGTCTTCTACAATTTCTAATACTTTGTTTCAAGACTCGAGCAAGTAAGTATGAGAGTGAGGAGAATGTATTCAAGAGTCTAATTTATCATCACGAGATCCTTCATATCATAAACCATAACTCTTGAATTCATAATTCACATTCAAGAGAGAGTGAAGAGTAGAGTTCAAGGAAGTCTTTGAGTTCAATTGTGAATCCTTTGAGATCAACTATCAATTTGAGCTAAGTATTGAGGAAGTAAGTATGAGAATGAAAAGAGTCGTATACATGAGTCCAATATTGTTATGTAGACCCTCGAGTCGAGTTTTTTCATGCTCATAATTCTGCATGAACCCTATGAGTTAAACATTCTTGAGATGAGTAGTAATCTGAAGTCCATGAGTTGAGTTATCCATGCCCATAATTCCGGATTAACCCTCTGAGTTGAGCATTTTTTAAATAAGTAGTACCATTGAAGTTCTTGTGTTCTGAGTTGTCGAGTTTCGAGTATTGAGTTCTATGTATGGTTATTGAAAACCTTGAATTGAGTCGTCACGTCCATAATTCAGCATGAACCTTATTTTGAGAAGTCTTTTTACAATTTTTTCTAAACTTGTTTTAAGACTTGAGCACTTGAAATGAGAAAGAGTAGAGTTGAGTTCATTTTCTTTAAAATGATATATGGGAACTAAGTATTCCCAAGAGTAAATATTTTCACATTTAAACGAGGAGGAAATTGAGATTTCCAAAAGAGTTTTGAGCAGTTTGAGTACCATCTCTTTTAAGAGAAATATGTTTTAGTAATAATCTCAAACGACAGAAAGAGTTATGTTTTTAAACATATGAGCTGAGTATATTTTGGGAGTAGTATTGAGCAACGATATGGGGATGAGTTCAAATAACTCATGTCTCCATAAGCCATGTAGCCAACGTGGGTAGAAAGGGTCATACTTTTAAGATGATTCCTTACTACTTTTTAGCATAGACTAGTGGATCCACTTAGTTGAGGCATTCTAAATACTGGCAAAGTATAGGACAGTTCTGGGAGCGTGGGCGACACATTGTATCATCACATAGCTCATAGTGATGGTTGTCCGTTAGAGAAACTCCCACAGAGTTATACTATATTTTATTATATTCTTCAATATATTGAGTTGCTTTCTACAGTTTTAAAACATTTCCATATTATTGCATGTGTATTGTTGCTTTATATTAAATTGAGTACCATGAGTTGAGTATTTCTAGTTGAGTATCTTGAGTTTAGTACCTCCGAGTTGAGTATCTTGAGTTGAATCGTGCTTCATTGTGTCGAGTACCTTATTGTTGAGTTTCACTGAGTTGAAAACCTTATTACTGAGATTGAGTATCTTATCCTTGAGTACTTCTGAGTTGAGTAAGTTTGAGTATTTTGAGTATCCTTGAGTATTCCTGGAGTTGAGTATGTTCGGAAAGAGGTAAGTGTGTTTCCTTTTTATCAAGTTCAAGCTTATGTTATGCTTTAGATTTCCCCTTACATGCTCGTACATTTCACGTACTAAGCCATTTGGCCTACATCGTTTCATGATGCAGATACAGGTATTCAGGGTCATCAACAGGAGCTTCATCGATACCACATGGAGTTCGAAATAGCTATGGTAAGGCTCCTTGATTCCGGAAAGTTTCAACTTTTACTTTCAGTTATATCAGTTGTTAGGATGTCGTGGGTCTTGTCCCGACTTCCATCTTTTTCATTTAGAGGCTTCATAGATAGACAGTAGAGTTTCAGAAGTCTGTTCATTTATTTTGGTAAATGTTTTAAAGACTTAAGTTGCCTATTTTGTGGCGAGTTGTATATATTCTTTTTATTTAGAGTTTTTCATTTGAGTTAAAGCTTTGTATTTGAGTTTCATGAATTTTTATTTAGTTTTTAAGGTTTGTATACTTGAGTTAGTCTTCCGCTTGTAGTCAACCAGGATGAGGGTTCGCTTGGGGACCAGTTTTAGCCCTACATCAAATTTAAATGTTAATTTAACAAATTAAATTTTAAATTGCAAGTCATCATAGTAGTACATGAATCAACTACTATAAAGCCTCTTGAATATATATATTCATATTTGTATTAATTTTACGTTGGAGTAGATTCATGAATTTTTTGTTCTATTCATCTTCCAATTGGTAATATGAATGTTTTTTTTTTGCCCTTCACAATAAGAAAACGGCCATACAAACCTATATTATATTATTGTTTATTTATAAACATTTTTTTTCGTGTGAATTATATTACATAAACTTGATTGCCACTAACTCTCCATTATGTAGATATATGTAGCTCTAACTAATTATATTCATTATGATATTTACTCACGCCTCTTATCCTCATCTATGATTACAAATGGATTAATGACATATCCATGACAACTCTTTGTGTTCCTTAATATCATCCTATAAATATTGACATTTGAAACAATATTATACACACTTAAAATAGTCGAAAAAATGACAAAATCTCTATGTTCTCTTTTCTTGACTCTTTTATTTGTTTTCTTTAAAATTTATGCTTCGTGTTGTTATTGTACAACTTTCTATTTTTATTTTGTTATTATTATTAAGAATTTACACTGGTTTGTTCATTTGTATATATTAGCCTAGCATGCAATATTTTAATATCCTCATTTGAATATTGTATTTGTACGATATGTAGTTATTTTTACTTTGTGAACTTTTAATCAATTTTATAATTCAGGTTGAATTCCCTTTATTTGGAAGATATATATACTTTCTATCATAAAAATTATGGATCTTCAAAAAGGAAATACCAATAGATTTGAAAAGGATAAAATATGTCATTCATAATACAAACTTTATATGAAATATTTTGGGATAAACGTGCAACGCATGTTCCCAGAACTAGTAAGTATAATAATAGCCCTAGATATATTCATATGACACCAATATAAATTAAATCTTGTCTATTCTCCCTATCCAATATCTCCTTAAGTCGTGATTACACCTACATTCAATTCATTGTGTGAATCAATTTAAAATTTTAGATATTTACTTTCAAATTTTGAAATAATGAAAGCATACAAGAATATCGATAATAAAGTCTGGATATATCAGTTACAAGAAAATATAATAAGAACAGCCAATAAAATACATAAGTTTAGAAGGAGATTATACCATCTAGGAAGAGAAAGACATGTACAATCCCAAGATATAATTTCTATGCAACCTATAACTGTTATTCTTTAGTACTCACGTTCACACATAAGAGTATACCAGGTGTAACATAATACAATAATAGCATGTAGTCAATAAGTATCATAAACCGATTCTAATAAAGTAGAGGCAGACCTTTAGAAAACCTTTTTGACCCATATTATTCATTTATATCTACAACAAATAATATCAATACAAAGTAAATGATCATATAACTAAACAATAGGCAAAATACAGAATTATTATATAAAGATATTTTGCATAGAGACAATCCAACACTTAGAATTGAGTTTCATATAATTCAAATATTCAATTTGTTCATGTCATAGTGATTATTCTCTAAAAAGAATAAACCCATCAAATACGAATGCCACATGATCTCAACATGTATGGAACTCAGTAGAAGCTAAGAAAATCAAACTGACACATTCAAATACCATGTATGGACTTGACCAAATGCTCACAATATGAAAGAAAATGCCACAACATATAATCAATACTCAAGTCAAACTTATGATCCATAAACTTCTAATTTTCATTCAATAATGTTGAATCGTACCGGCCTCTTGAGCCCCAATTCGAGCATCCATAGAAGACCTAAATCTTGAAACAAAACCTATTGTAATCTTCAAATATAAAATCCAATCTATTTTATTCAAAATAATTAAACCACATAAAGAATCAGCCCAACCTAGCAGTTCTACAATACACGGCTCACAAGGCCTAATATTCACAGTCTGATAGCCACAATTTGACAATAAAACAAATCAAATAAGTGAATCTCAAATTCTAGTTGTTCGGTCATACGCAACAAGTTCATCAATCTAAAGTACCTAGCAAGTCACGCATGAGCATTAAATGCATCAAGTCACAATAAGCAATCTCTTGCCGAAAATGACCTCAGCATCATAACGCACGCCGACAAAGACCTCGGCATCTCAACACTCGCTAGTAAAGACATCGGCATCACAACACTCACCGGTAAAGACCTCGACATCATATCACTTACCGGCAAAGACATTGGCATCATATCACTTGATGGCAAAGACCTCAACATCATATCTCTCGCCAACAAAAACCTCGGCATCATATCACTCGCATGTCTAATAACGGTGTTCAACGATCAATGCACACAAGAAATATCACACCACATAGAAGAGAAAACAAATTGCACAATTGAAGTTCACATTCGTGCTTTCAAGCATTTCATCAATAAATCAATCATGCAGCAATAAGACAATTTAAATCATCATGATCATCACATAGCCTTTTTCATTTCAACCCATTTTTATTCATTTAGATATAACAAGTGGACAATTTAACCCTTCACCTCATCCTCATTACTATTAATACACAAGCAACGAAGGAAGTGTACGGATTAAACAAGAATACAATGTTTAGGAAGCCAGTTGCTTCAAATCAATCAATGATTACTTCCAGAATTGAAACTTCCCCTTCCGATTCCAAAGCTAAATAATCTAAAATAATCAAGTATTCACAATCACCCATGAGAAACAACACTTCCCTCATCAATTATGTAAATAAACAAGTCAATCAATTTAATACCCAATATCAAAATAGAGGTTTGATTCCGTAAAACAATATTTTAAAAACATGTTTAAGGCTTTAGGAACTCATTAGGAAAACTCATTTAAAAAATGGACATAAAATATGTTCATAAACTCACTTTTACTTCAAAACATAGGTCTATGAAGAACCCCCAATTTATCAACCCAAAATCTTGATTTAAACTCATAAATTAAATAATAATAATGGGTAATCAAAGATTTAGAGTTAAGAATCATTACCTAAATGATTTCCCTCTAAAATATGATCCAAATCGCCTTCCCCAATCTCCCAAAACTAAAAATTGGAGATATGGGGTTGAACCGTGATTCTTAGAAAACATTCTCTCCAAGTCTCAAATGCTCATCGCGATCGCAACCCAAAGATACGCGATCGTGATGAGTAAGGTCAGTCAACTCATTAAAATTGACCATCACGATTGCGATGCAGTCCAAGATGATGTTACATGATCGCGATGAGGGAGCCTCGCGATGACCAAAATGGTCATGAACCAGAACTAGAAACCAGCTAACACAAAACCATCGTAAGGACCCTCGGAATTAGTTCGAAACTCCACACACACAAATCACATATGTAAATCAATTATACTCGACGTTCCGAACTCAATGAAATTGTCGAAACATGAATTCGAGGTCTCCTTGAACCGACATCCGTGAAACGACATGAAACTAACTCAACTCCTAAAAAGTCTAAAACAAACTCGGGACCTCTCAAAAATCAACAAAAACCCCACCTAAGCCTAAAATCATCCCCTGAATGCAACAAAACTCTCGAAATTCTGACCTAGGTATCCAAACTCTGAATATTTACCGAAGTCAACCCTAAGGCTAAATTTTCATAATATCACAACATAGGACCTCAAATCCTCAAAAAGATTCTGAATGTGAGAGAAAAAACTCTCATGGATAAAATTTCACATTTTGAGACTGATGAAATCGACGAAATTCCATTCCGACACTAGAAACTCCAAAAGACCCCAAAAATCACTTTGCCTTTAAAACTCACAAACTTACCAAAATCTCAACTTTTAACCATAAGTTCCAAACCAACTTTTCAAACTTAAACTCAAACTCAAACTCAAACTCAAAAGACTCCGGGTCAATAATGGGAGGGTAAAATGGTAATTTGACATAGCTTTCCAAAAATGACCGATTCAATTATTAGAATCTATTAGCAAAAAATAGGAGGTAAATTAACAATTTTTTGGTTCCATTCCGTCAACACAACCATATCCCTATACAAAATCAAGTACATGAATCTTTTTTTCTCTGTTACTTCTGCATTCATTCACCACTTTTGATGTACACAATTTCATCCTTTATAAATTGGACATAAAATGTTTTTTTACTACACTTTTGTATTTTATCTTCATATAATTCTTATATAATTTTTTATTTATCATTTATTCTTGCTTATTCTGATTAATATATTATTTTGTTTAACATTTTTCATTTTATTGATATAATGACATGTATATTTTATTATTTTTAAGTTAATGAGTTGATATTTCAATTTTTTTTTACATGATTTAGGCCTATATAAATTTTATACAGTAATAGATATCAAACGTACAAGGCACGTTTCCATAACTAGTATTAAAAATTTAAGCAACAAATCTTTAAACCTCACTGATTAATGACATGTGATATAATTATGTGGTGGAAAATGGTTCAACTAGCTAGCTTTTCACATCTAACTAAAATCTATATAAAGACTACAAGTTTTAAGTATTTTCTCACCCATCTTCTTTTCAAAACTTATAATTGTTATTCTGAGAAAAAAAGATGGGCGTGAAAGGAAAATTGATTGTTTCAGTGGAGGTGAAGTGTGGAGGACATCTGGTGCATGATCTTTTTCACATGAATACTCATCATATAGCTAATATAACTCCCAAAAATGTCAACTGTTTTGAGATTCATGAAGGTGAAAGCGTAAAAGTTGATTCGATTGTAAGCTGGAATTATAATGAGGGTAACACACATTTTTATGATCTCTCTCAATAGGATTTACATACATCGATTTTCTATATTTAGGTGTATTACTTAGTATGAAAGGTATATTTCAAGGAAATGATCTTCTTGAAAGAGTAATTAGATGGTGTTTTGTTACCATAAATATATTTTAATTAAACCCTTTTGCTTCAAGAAAAAAAAAACGTTTTCAGTTGTGGTTTAAAGTAATTTCTTGATTATTATTATCTTTACTTTAAAATTATTTTATTATTTCCAACGAACAGTTAGACATTACTTACTAATAATTAGTTGCTCAACAGATTCAACTTATTAAAGTATTCTATGATTTGTTAATATTATTATTAATTTTTAATAGTGTATGATTTCGGTAATATATCTTTCCAACAATCAAAATACTAATCAAATATTTATGAGCATTAGATAGTTTTGGTGTAAGTGAAAATAAAAATGGAGAAAAATAATTAAACATGATCAAGATGTTATTTGGTAAACGTTTAAATCTTTGATGTGGATTTGTACGGTTCAAATTAAAAATAATATTTTTTTATGTTGATAATTATAGCTGGACAAAAGAAGTTTATGAAGGAAGTTATTGAAGCAATCAATCCTCACGAAAAATCAATTCGTTGGAAAATTATTGAAGGAGATCTGCTAGAGATGTATAATTCGTTTACCATTATAACATCTCATCAACCTCAATGGACTACATGGACATTTGAGTACGAAAAGAAAACTGAAGACATTCCAGAGCCCCTCATTTTATTAGGTATGGTCATTGACATGACCAAGGATTTAGAGGGTCACCTTCTCAAGAATTAGAAGATCTATGCTATTGTTCTTCTTATTATATATATATATATAAAAAAAAATAAAATTGTGTGTGTCTATAAACGTATAATTATCTATATGCATTTGTGTTTGTATATATAATGAATAATTTGCAATACTAGCTAGTTTCAGCTAGCGTGTGAAATAAATAATGTAGTGTTTGAAATAAATAATGTAAATTTTGAAGAATATATAATGTAGTGTTTGAAGAATAAATTATATATGTAAGGTCTTTTGCATTTTGTTATAACAACTTAAGCCTTTATTTATTATTTTGGAATTGAGGGACTCGGATGAGTTTCAACATCATTTTGAAACTCTGTAATATTCAATAGTTTTACAAGTACAAGTATTCATCACCGTTGAAGTCCATGTAGCGTGATCACAATGAACTAGATGCTTTAAAGTCTCAATGGTTATTTATTCGTTGGTGAATATGTCAATTTTTTTTAAAAGTTTCAAAATGGTATTAAAGTCAAAGGTGAATATATGAGAATAACTTTTGACTAAACTATATGAGCTAGAGGTAGTAATCCAACAAATTAAAATGATTCTAAATCAAACTTGAAAGATTAGGTTAATTAAAAGGTGAGTATATGTATGTTGTTTTAGTCACAAGTATGACTTGTTTTTGGAAATTTTACGAAAAATATTTGAATCATAAATACTTAAAAGCTTGAGGCGTGCCTATGACACTGTCCTTAAGAATATTTCACCCGGTGTAGCTCTATCCGTCGGGATTCAACATGCCTTACTACTATAATACTAGGAGCTAGAATCTAATAAATATTTTCAATATAAAACTCAGCTCAATAACATTTAGAAGGAAGAACTTTTCTTTTTCACCCCCTTTCTGTAATGAACCGATTAGTCATATTTGGAAAAAATTGAAAAAAGTACCATGCTCCCTCTCCTGATCTTAACCCCGAGTTGTTTCTAATGGAGTTCTGAAAGTTAGTTTCAAACTTTCAGTAAAAAAATGTGAATTTTGTAAAATATGAGTTTGAAAGGCTCAAGTTGTTAAAAATTGATTTTCGGTGTCTTTTGGACTTTCGAGTGTTGGAATAGAATTCTACCGATTTCATCAATTCCGAAATGTAGAAATTGGTCTATGAGGGTAGTAAGTTTAAAATTTAGAGTCTTTTTGAGAATTTGAGGTCCTAAGTTAGAAATTTATTAAATTTTAGTCTTTATTTATTGTAGTCAACATTCACTGTTTGGATGCTCAAATCAGAATTCTGAGAGTTGCGTTGGATTTGGAGATGATTTTTAGGCCTAGGTGAGGTCTTGGTTGAATTTTCTGAGGTCTAGAGGTTAATTTGACTTTTTTAGGCGTTATGTTCATTTCTAGTGACTTTCACGAGTTTCGACTGAAGAAGAACTCTCGTGTTTCGATGGTTTCATTCTTTTCGAAATGTTGAAGACAATCAATTTGCTTATATATGATGTATTTATGTGTTCCGAACAAATTCCGAGGGTCATTTTGATGATTTAAAAGTTGGTTGTGTTTGATGGTGTCTGCAGGCCGCGCTTTTGTGAAGACTAGACGCTTAAATAAACTTCGCAAAAGCAAAGGAGCCTTTGCTTTTGCAAGAGGTTCCATTTCTGTCGGGTTTGCTAATACGAACCTGGGTCTCTTTCGCGACATCAGAGAGGGTTTTTGGTTTGAAATTTCAGGGTTTTAGCCCCATTTCAATTTTTGAGCTTGGTAAAACCCTTCGAGCAATTTTAAAATGATTTCTTGTGCTAAATCATTTGGGTAAGATTTTGTTACCCTAAAACTTCAATTTCCTTTGATCATTTATGGATTTTAACATCAACACTTGGGATTTTGATTGGAAAATGACATGGTTTTTCATGAAATTTAGTTCTGAACTAAAATGGTGATTGTGAAATTATTTTAAGTCCTCTTTCGAAATAGTTTTTACCAATGAGTTCCAAATGCCTTAGGTAGTCTTTTCAAGTAAAGAATTTTGGATTCAAACCTCAATTTTGGAATGGGTTTTTGAGTTGATTGGCCCATTTTTCAAAATTGTATGAATTGTGTATTGTTATTTCTCAAATTGTATTTGATTACTTGATTGAGTTAGATTGTGTGTCCTTGAACGTTGTTCGGAAGAGAAAGACTTAACTATTGGATTGACTATTTGATTGAATAAAGTCAAGTGATCTATTAAACTTTGTAATCTAGTAGAATCGTGTGTTTCCCTTGATTTTGTGTGTTTGAGAGTAATGGGAATGGACTTATTGTTCCACTTTACTAATCTTAATGATTAAAAAAGGGATTAATGAAAAGGCTTTGCGTTGATCATAATTCTTTGTGAATTGCCTTGTTGTGGCCCCTATTTGTTTGATAGATGAAATACTTTGAATGGCATGATTGTGGACTTGAATTGCTTGAATTGTTTTCTCTTCCTTATGGTGTGAATTTGCTTATGTGCATTCATTGTTGTACATCGTGATGAGACATGTGATATAAAGTTGATTGAAAATGATTGCGACTAGTGATGTGATATAAAGCAGATGAGAAATGATTCTATCTAGTGATGTGATATAAAGTCGATGGAAAATGGTTCTAGCTAGTGATGTGATATAATGACGATAGGAAATGGTTCTGGCTAGTGATATAAAGTCGATGAGAAATACTTCTAGCGAGAGATGTTATATAAATCTGTTCGGAAATGGTTTCGGCTAGTGATATAAAGTGGATGGGAAATGGTTCCAGCTAGTGATGTGCTATAAAGCGTATGAGAAATGGTTTATATTATGCTTTGTTTTATTTGTGAATTAAAGACATTGAGACTTGTACTTATTTCTGTTTCTGCACTATATGTATAAGTGGCTTGTACACATGAAATTTGGGTTTGGGGTTTTAATAGAATGAATAAGTGTTCTGCTTTATCTTATTCTTGTTTCTTTTCGCATTTTCTTTCGTTTCGTTGGGTTGAGGCTTACTTGTCTTGGTGAGAATAGACAAGTGTAATTATGTCCATATTTGGGTCATGAAAAATGGTTTTAGAGCCCCAGGTTTATATGTCTCACATAAGTACAAGTCAAGTCTAAGTAGAGTCTCAAGGATCGGTACAAAGATGTTCATACTTATCTTTGAGAAGCTATGAAGACTGTTAAGAAACTTCCTTTTATCCATTCTTTCTTATCTTGCATGGTTACCTTTGCTAGTGTTGAGTTCCTGCATATTGTTTTTACAGATGCCGAGGATTAGAGTTTTTATTTCCAGTGGTAGAGGAGAGGCAGTACCTGAGACCGTCATTGAGACCCCGAGTAAAGGTAGCGATAGGGCCGGAGTTAGTGGTTGGGCTTGTGGAGTAGCATCGGCTAGAGGTCGTGCTCGTGGAGCGACACCAACTAGAGGCAGAGCTAGGGAGGTTTCTCCTGAGCCACAAGTAGGGTCTTGAGGACTAGATCTTCACCGAAGCTTCAGGTAGGGGTACATCACCCCACATCATTAAGATATATGTGGATTTGAGCTAACCATATCTCTCATCCACCCCACATTATAAGCTTTTAAGGTTGTCGCATCCTTAGACTAGCCCTCAAATTTCTCACGCTACTCAGCCTAAGCAGTAAAAATATCAAGTATGAGCCCATAATCTATGAATAAGAGATGATCTCCTTCATTCTTAGCACAAATAGGATCAAGGGCATCATCAATAGTTGTGGAGATCATCGTTGGAACAACTGCCTCAAGCCTAGAGGTCCTCGCATCCACCGAATTGGCATAATTTCACATTTGGTAAATCCTGGCATGTATCAATTGGGTCCGAGATGTGGGTAAAGGTGCAGTAGAAGTGGAGGGGATATAAGTACATGTAGGCTCAACTGTAGGAGCGAGCGGTGTAGGGTCAACCTCCAGAGATTTTTTGTCGACTACTATAGTGGAATCTAGCATTTCTGATTTCATCCTCACCTCAACATAGCTCAAATATTCAGCCTTAAATGTGCCAATATCGATGGAAGAAGTTGGGGTAACTCTAACATCATTCGATGCAATAAATGGGACACCAACCTTTTGACATAGTGTTAAAATCAACACAGGAAATAGGAGAGACATCAGTTTCTACTGAGCCCATAGTAGAATCACTAGAACAATAACAGAGCCTAGATTCTGATGCTCCCGATCAATAATGCACCCCAACAAAGAAGCCTTAGGGCATTAGAAGATTGACTCATTCTGTGAAGGAATCAAGGTGCTACTTATAACTCTGAACCAATATCGGGTGATGATGTTGATGTCCCTCTTCTAAATGATCTCCAACCCGTCTTTATCCACCGAGGTGTGGTATGAGACAAAAGTGGGGCAAGCCACCCCTTTAAGCGATCAAGGCAGTACATAAGCTTAGGTGCCAAGGTGTCGCAGTGTGTTATATCACAACCCAGTGTCTCATTGAGTTCACCTATCCTACATCTATCTTCCCGCAGACTTCAAATATTGTGATTTGCTCAAGAGTTACCCCCTTTTTCATTTTTGGAAATAATCAGGCATATGCCTCATAAAACTCCCTTATCCGAGTAGGAACATAAGGTTTCCGGGCATGAATAAACCTCTCAAACCCATGAAACTTGATAGTCCACCTCACTTTCAATTATATATGAACCATATTTTCAGTAGATAATCTCTTCTCCTCTAGGATAGTGCGCAACCCAGCATCTTTCAAATGGTTAATAGCACGGGTAGCGACTATCGAGACCACCCGGGTACCATATGAACAAGTGGGTCATGTAGTGCTTTCAATTGTATTTCGGTGTGTCTCCTCCAAGGAGCTTTGCCTCAGAGATTGGTACATGGACTGGGGGTCATTGTAACACCTCATAAATTTGAAAGTTGAATAAAAAAGGAAAAGATTAGTTTTGGGACTAGAGCAAGAAATACGAGTCCCTTCTATGGCCCATAGGAAGTCCTATGGCCCGTAGCAAGAATTAGTAAAGTGAGATAAGTTTTTGGAAATTTTGATACCTAGATGTTAGACCTACGGGTTGAAAGGATGGGTCGTAAATGGGTTCTACAGACGGGTTCACAACTTAGTGAAATTATTCAAGGTCGTAGATGGGTTCCATAGAAGGGTTCACAACTTAGTGAAATTTTGTGCTTGAAATTGGATCTTGTGGAAGTTGGATTGATTTAAGGCCCTAATAAGTGATTCGACATTTGACCTGTACTGGTGTTAGAAAGACCTACAGACTGTAGGTCAGAACCGTTGGTCACTTCCATCAGTTTTAATGAAGGTTGTTTTGGTATTTTCCTACCAATTATCCTCTATACTATGTCGTTTTGGACCTATAACTACCCTTATAACTGATTTTCAATTCCTAAATTCTACTAAACCCTCTCATTCTCTCAAATTCCTATATCCCATCCATGTTCATCCCCTCCAATTCTCTTTATGTTGAAGAAAAAAAGCTAGGATTTCAAGCTTCAAGTTCTTCAATCTCCATTTATTGTAGGGCTTTGATTGCTAATGTATGTGGAAATTCACCAATGGATTCCATTCATCCATTGGGTCCCAAAAGAATCTCAAGTTTCCAATTCAATTTCACCCAATTATCTAGGGTTTTGTTAAAAATATCCATGGGTCCTATTTGTTATGATTCAATTATTTATCTTCAATCTTATTATGCATTATTTGATTAACTTACATATTTTCTAATTTATTTATATGGACCCATGCATTATCCTTGAATATGATGATGAATTTATGATGAAAACTCATGAACTTTTGAATGATGATTTATGAAAGCTATGCATGTTTTACAAAAAAATGAGATTATGATTTACGGATACTTTTCAAGTAAGTATCAATTATTTTTGAAAGGTTTTATCACAAATTCAAAGGTGATCATGATTTTAGATGCTTTAATAGGTAAATGTCTATATGAATGAATTTATGATTTCCAAAAGGAGTCCTTCTTGTATGAACTTATGATTTGGAGTGATATAATGATTATTGTCTTTTCTAATGTTGTGGTTGATAATTGACTTTATTTGTTCCATTGGGATTTTACATAGCAACGAGAGGAATTTGAGATGGAAGCTCTCCCATTACTAGAGGTCGATCCTCTAGAAGCAATCTACTTATCCCAAACTACATGCCCCCCATAGTATTGACATAAATGACCTACCTAGTGGATCCACAAATAGCATATGAATGAATGTTGTGAAGACTACCTTGGCACGTAGAATCCCCTTTTCAATGTGAGGGTTACATCAGATTCCATGGTTTAGCTCGCATGATCTTAGTGTTGGTTAATGGTAACTATCCCACAAAATTAACTTTGTTATGTCCAAAGGTTTTTGAATTTTTTTGTTATGTTTTAAGAATGCATTGACCTTGTTTTTGACTTACGATTCTTTAATGAGTTTTTCACTCATTTTTTAGCTTAGTCATGCATATCATCTTTAAATCCTCATAGGATCATGTTTATGTCTTTCATGCATTTTCCCATACTTAGTAGATTGCATTTATTAATGCATATTTGTGCCTATATTATTTTATAATATAAGGTTTAACTCTTCCTCTCCTCCCACTCGTGGCTAGCTTGGATAACTTTTTCTATTAGATTGGTGAGTGCTCATACTCTAAGGGCAAGGCCATGAAGACATTTATTGTTGTTATTATTTCCTTGGAGAATTTTGTACGCAGTGTATGGGTTACATACCAGCCATTCTTATGATATTTTAGAATGGCTTGTCAAGATAAAGTTTTGTAATCCACACTTATCTTTAGACTTCTTATGTGATATAAGACTTTCTACTTAAACGTTTCTTTGGTATATTCTATTGACTGAATGTATTTTAAGTGGCTTATGTAGGGTCTCTTGGGGTCTTATACACCATGTCACATATCAGGTGCACTTTGGGTCATGACAAGCTTTGTATTCAATGCACAAGGTTTAAGAAAAGGTCCTAGAATGTCTGACAAGCCACATTGAGTAGAGTTTTGTTCATAAGTGTGAAGCGCGACACATTAATGAATAAGAGGCTACAAAGCATTTGGAAAAATTAACTTTTTTCTTAACTCCAAAGTCGCGCCATAGAGTTTACCTCTATGAAGGTCTTTCTCTTAACTCTTGTTCGATGCTTTTCAAAATATGGCTTCTCAAAGAGCATATGTGAGAAGGAATGTGGCTAATGATGTGGAGCCCAAGGTTCCTGAAGCCCCGATCAATCCTTTGTCCAAGCAAGTGACTCATGCCAAATTTTGAGCTGCTTTCCAAGTATTGTCTCAAGCTATGACGACCCAAGCTAATAGAGAAGTTGTTGCTCTTGTGAACCGAATTGTGGGTACGGAGGTAAGAAGGATCAGGTACTTCACTAGGATAAATCCCACAGAGTTTCATGGGTCAAAAGTTGATGAGGATCCTCAAGAGTTTGTTGATGAGATTTATAAGATAAAGGATATTATTAGAGTTCCACAAGTGGAAAAGGCAGAATTTCTCACCTATCAACTTAAGGGTGTTGCTCAAGTTTGCTTCATACAATGAAAGGAAGAGAGGGCTTGATTCTAATTCTCTTGATTGAGAGAAATTCAAAGGAGCTTTTCTAGATCGTTTCTTTCCCCTTGAGATGAGGAAGGAAAAAGTCCCCGAGTTCATTAATCTCCATCAAGGCAATACGACTGTGAAAAAATATTCTTTGAAGTTTACTCAATTGAATAAGTATGCTCTAACTTTGGTTTTCGGCTATAGGGCAAGGATGAGCAACCTTCTGTCGGGTGTATCCAAAATGGTGGTAAAGGAGTTTCGTACCACCATGTTAAAATTAAGGAGATGGATATCTCCCATTTGATGATACATTCCTAACTAATTGAAGAGAAAAATCTAGAGGAGAAGTCTAGGGAGGTAAATAAAATAAGGACCAGCGATGGTGATTTTGCTTATTCTAGGTCTGGTGGACATGGACGTTCTCAATTCCGGAAAAAGTTATATGGTCAAAGTTATTCAAATTCTCTGTCTTCTAAGTTCAACAAGGATAGGGTGTCTAACCCCTAAGCTCAAGAAAGTGGTGGGAATTTATCTTCTACTCCCGCTTTCTAAAGGTGTAGCAAGTGTCATGTGCTGCCACTTTGTAAGTTGTCAAGTGCCGCTCAAAGCTTTAGTGAGACTCCAAGTCCATGACAAAAGATCCATTTGGGAAAATGCTTAGCCGATATGAATAGTTGCTTCAGTTGTGGGAAGAGTGGTCACAAGATGAGAGATTGTTTCTGGATTGCTTCTAAGGGTAGGGATGGTAAGCAGACTCAACCTAGTGGTTCTGGCTTGGGTGCTCCTCATCAGAATATGTCTTATGCTCTTCAAACTCGACAATATCATGATGGTTCTCTGGATGTTGTGACTGGTATATTGATGTGAGGCCAAATTACATATTTTTAATCATTATATGCCTCACATTTATTATTTTTGTTTGTCCTTTTTGAGCATGAATTTTATGAATTGTGTTAAATGGTATATTTTATTTGTAGGATTAAATTGGTGGAAAAATGAAGAAGTTTGAAGCTAAAATGAATTAAAGATGGAAGGTTGAAGAAGGAAATCAAACAAATAACTTAATGAATTAAATTTAATAAAATAATATATTTATATATATAAGGAAATGGCAGCTGCAAATTGTGGAATTTCAATTCTTACGCTTGCTTCTTGCTGGTGCCACGTGGCAGCAAGTGAATTGTGCGGAATTATGTTGAGGTGGCAGTACCATTGTTCACTCGGTGAAAAAAAGGAATTCAATTTCTTTTGGTTTTGCATTCCTAATTTAATTTGCACTCAATTATATTATTTTAGGGTTTCTATATTTATAAATAGAGCATGAAAAAGTTATTCTTGAGGGAAGAACCAAGAAACAAGACAAAAATATAAATTTTCTTCTAGCTTAGAAATTTTGGAAGAGTCACCGTGGAGGCCGGAGAATTGTGGCTTATTCTTTCTTCTCCTTTATTATTTATTTGTATTCGTGATTAATAAAAGATAGTTTAGCTATTGTTCTTAATTTTTTATGATTAACACAAACATATTTATTTTAATAAATTTTGATTGTGTTTTTGAGATAATGAGTAGCTAAATTTCATACTTAGGGTTGTGGGAACCATAAGCGATTAACAAAGTATGAATAATAACTAAGTAATTCTTGAATAGTGTTGAAGCATGCATTGATAATTCTTTCGTCTAGAAGTCTTTTTAACGGTGCACAACGTTAGAACTCGTCTTGTTGCTACTTGTCGGACCAAAGAGGTAGTTAATAAGAAAAGAATTATCAACATAGATTTAGTGTGATACTATCTAATAGTCTAATGTCAATTGGTGTGAGAGTGAAAACTAAGTCATACATTGATGTGATGTCTAATATGAGATAAATGTAAGGGTTAGTAAATTATACACACGTAGCCGGACCAAGGAGTGGGGTGAAATTCTCTATTTGCCGGACCAAGGATTTAGAGATACATAACTTACAACTTTGCATGTGATACACTAGGATAAGATTACTATTATTAAGACTACCACGTTATGAGCTTATGGGGAACATATTCCTAGTTACTTTTAATAATCTTAATATAAATAAATACTTAGTTCAAAGCTATTTTTATTGTTTTTATTTTTTTTCAATTTAAATCCCCTCCATTTTTATATAATGACTACCGAATTAAATATTTGCTATTGACAATATTCTTCCATATTCTCTGTGGGATCAACCCCGACTCATAGTTAGGTACATATATTGCATACGATCGTTTATATTTCTTTTCAAGAAATATATTTGGACGTTATCATATGTTGAAAGTCTTTTATTTTGATTTGTATGCTTTGCTTGATCTGGGTGCTACTTTGTCATTTTTTACTACTTATGTGGCCATGAAAGTTTATGTTGATCCTGAAATCCTTTCTAATCCTTTTCATGTCTCTACTCCCGTTTGTGATTCCATTGTTGCGAAACGAGTTTATAGAAATTGTCCTATTTGTGTTCCTCATAGAGTCACTCATATTGATCTTGTAGAACATGATATGTTAGATTTTGATGTTATTCATGGGATAGATTGGCTTCATGCATGTTATGCTTCCATAGATAATAGGAACCGATTGGTTTCATTCAAGATTCTTAACGAACCTATCATGTCATGGGAAGGGTGGAATTATTCTCTTAAGGGTCAGCTAAATGGTAAGCAAGAATCAACATCCTGAAGTGAAATCACGTACTAAACTTTTGTATGTTTGAATAATCGATTTATATATAAGAGTAAGTTTGAGAGATTATGAATAAAGAGATGTTTATCAAGTTGTTAACACAAGCATAGAACAAGGATATTCAACAAGTAATATGAGAATCTTAGGAGTGTGCGTAACTGAACACCAATTTAGCATTGTGGGTAATAGTATTGTTGTAAATGGTTGATTATCAATGGTAGGCAAGATTAACATTTACGATAGATATTTATCAATCAACTACTATATTTTATGTGAGTTTTATGAAACCCCAACATGTATCACATGGACAACTAATCCAACACCTTAATTTAGTTTTCTTTATCCAGCAAGACTAGCATATGAACTGAATAAATCTATTATCAACTAGTTCTTCCACTCTATTTATCTTTAACAAGCAAGTTTAGAGATCTTAAGCAATATATACATAAGAGTTGGTAACCTCAGACCATAAATGTAAACATGAAGAAATAGTTGAACACATTTCAAAAAAAAATTTAATTCAGCAATAAAAAAATCCACAACCTAATTAGGCATTCAACTACTTAGCAAACACCTAAGACATTGGGGTTTTAGCCACACATTCTAGAATCAAAAGTTTTTGACCAAATTTTTTTTTCTCAATCAAGTCGAGAAGTGCCTCAATCCTCAATTCGAATCAACCCAAATCAAAAACCCAATTCCCAAGAACTCATTAGAATAATCTCCAAAAGCTTTAGAAGCTTCCAAGTACATAAAATATTCAAATTGATAAAAACTATGTTTCTCTCTCCTAAAAATCAATTTATACTTTTCCAAAAGTTGGCAAGAATTGAACTTAAAAATCACTTTGGCTAAGTTAGTTGGGTTCTCCAAATAACTCGGTCAGTGTTTGTGTGATTTACTTCATTGCTCAATTTCTATTTAGCTTTACTCAATGCCTCAAAATTTTGATCATAGTTTGGTGAGCCCGTTGTAGTGTTCTGACCTAGTCGGTGAGTCCTCGCTTTATCTTTGATTTGTCCGAGTTAGATGGACTATATATGCAGAGCTCTCTGAACTTTTTGGGAAGAACATTTGAGTTCGCCAACCAAATCTGTGACTCACCATATGTTTCTTCTATTTGTCTAGTTGACTTGGAATTTTGAGCAAAATTTTTTAAACTTCTTGGCAAGATTAGTTTCAGTTGATGAATTGTCTAATGACTTTGACGAGCTTCAGCTTCGCCATTTTCTCTGATTTTCGAAGAACTTGAATTCCTTTTACTATCCTTTGTCCTTGTTTTGTCATTGAGCTCTGAAATTCAAATAATTCACATAAAAAATGGATAGAAACGAGCATTGAGGACATGATTTGGTGAACTAGAAGCCTAAAATGAGTCCAAAATCTCTAAATTATCAAAGTAAGACCTACATGAAAGTCCCCCTCCCCCCGAATTAACCAGGGGCTTTCCATTCCTGCTGCAAGTTAACACATTTCTTCTCAAAGCATTATTATTTCTTCTACACTAGGTTTTGCATATACTAAGTGACAAAGAAATTTTGTGCATGATTATGATGTTTTAATAGTAAATTAAGTTGTTCAGCATCTTTGATCACTGTAGAATTAAAATATGCATTTATAGAAAATATATATATAATTTGCCATTGCAATTAGCTGTCCTTAGTGCCATATTCAATATCATCTTTATTGGTTAATGAGTCTTGAATGTTGAACAGGCTCAAATAAACCAATAAATGAGAATTTATGAAAATTCTTTAGCATTTTAACCCTTGGAAAAGTTTGTTGGGACTTGACAGATTTGAAACTGCATATTAAACGTTTCATCTATTAGAAATTGATTTAGATCTCATGGGTTGAACTGTGATCGGATAATTATTAACCCAATTTCCTTGCTTGTTTTCTCTTCTTACACTTTTTAAAAGCCTCGGGGAGAAATCTTTATCATTAGGAAGATTATATTGAATTTTCAAAGAAATATCTATCTCGATCATGATACCTTCTAAATTAATCTCATTTCCTTCTACAAGATTGTGTAAGACAATATTATGTAATACTTGATTAGGAGAAAATAAAATAATACTATTGGTATCATTTATTTGAATTCATTTTGGAATAATAATGATTGTTTTCTCATGACCAACAACTTCCATCTTTTGCATTGCTACTTCTAATTTGTTGAGAACTTAAATCACATAATTATATGTACCCTCTCCTTGTTGATTTAAAATTCAAATTTGTTGAATGTCCTTATCTTCTACAAAGGTCTTATTAACATATGTATTGCCCCCTCCCCTCTTCCTCCGATGAGTGATAGATTTATACTCATTTGAGGCCTATTTAGTTCAATAAGTAATGTCTTCAAATGCCTAATTATGTCCTATTCTAATTATATTGTGATGATTTGTAGCTATGACGGCTAAGGGACAAGGCAAGGATAAATGTTTTGAAGAAAGGCCAAAAATATTGAAAAAGAGTAGAAAATCCCAACCTGATGATCGCCTTATAAAATAGAGAATCGTATAAATGGGTGAACCTCGCAGAAACGAACAAATATAAGGTCTAAGTGTTAAAACCAACGGTGAAGAAGAGATGGATCAATGATCCGTCGAATGTGAAAAGGTGAATATGTTGTCCATCGCCGAATGTGACAATACTCGAAAAAAAAGTGAAGGCTTAAAAGGTAAACAAAAGTGATATTCGGTGATATGCCAAACATGAAAGGTGTGCTCCATTGGGTCCACAAAGTGAGGTTCAATCACCTGAAGTCGAGGGCCTAGAACCAGTAAAGATGAGCTAAACGACATGAACGATAATCTACCGAGTTGGTTCGGCCAGCCAGATAAATATTGTTGATAACGCTCAAATTTCCTATTTAAAATCAATTAAAAGGGATAACAGTCGTCGTCAATAAAATTACTCAACTAAGAGTCGAGGCCGAATCCCACAACGAATAGTTTGCAGTTATGAATTTAATTAGAGAGTTAACTAGCAATTAATTACAATGAAGTTGATATAGCAAATGGGTGGAGAGACCAACCAATTTGAACAACACTAATTCAGACACCCAATTACCAATATTGAAATAATTGAAAATTGATGAAACTAATTGATTCTAGGGGTGTAGGGATCGAATGTTGATTTCACTTGGGGTATTATAGAATTGCTCTTACATTAATCACAAATAAGTTGGGTCATCATAATTGATTGAATCCTCTTTCAATATCAACACATCCTTTTATAGAATCTCCTTTTTGTCTCATCTATATATCATCAGAAACAAAACAAATCCTTATATCTGCAATCAAGTACACTAAATTGCAGCTATTGAACAAATTACCCACTTATATTGGTTTCTTTCGACCACCAATGCAAGATCAAAACTAAAATTAAGTTGGCCATCTTAATATATAAATTAATCACTCGATAAATAGTCTAATCTATAATTCACAGCCATAAAAGAGCAATTCAACAAATCCACTAAATTAAATCAACACGCAACCCTATGATCACACCCCAAAAGTTTGGGATTTTAGCCACACATTGCAAAGTGTAAATAAATTATACCTTAAATGAAATTATCCATGGGCAGCATGAAATTGAGCACTTAAGAGAAAACTTACTTCAAATTCAACCTTAAATCACCAAATTTCAGTTCACAAATCTAAAACCCCCAAAACTAAGAATTCTTTCACTCAATGGAAAATTATTCTCTCTAGAATGTTCAAACTTTTTCTCTCAATTTTCTCACACCCTCTTTCTCTTCCTCTAAGCTATTTATAGTTTCACAAATTTTTCGCCCAAAATTTAAATTTGAATCTCATTCGGCAATAATATCTGAGTTCGCCAACCACATTCGGCGAATAGCCAATCTTCCTTTAGTTCATCTATTTCTTACTTCAGGCTTCAGGAGTTTGAGCCTTATTTGGCGATCCCATTTGAGTTCTCTTTTATTAAATTTGTGAACCACCGATTACCACCTCATGTCGCCCTTTGGACAATTATTTTATCTGCCTGTATTGGTAAATTCGGTGACATCCACTCACTTTACCTTTTTTCTTTCGACGGATCACCATTCTTATGTCACTTTGCTAATTGAACTTGAGACTTAAAATCAGTGCACTGTCAACTTAGGCGGTCTTAAGTTTATTTGGGGATTCACCCATTATGTTTGGAGATCACAACTGTATATTGATGAGTCTGAGATTTCGTCTCATTTAGGGATTTGTTTGATAGTTTTAGTGTCCTCAAATGCCTATTTTATTCTCTAAACTAATGTTAAAGTGTTGATTTGCAATATTCAGGGCTAAAGAGCAAGGCAAGGACACTATCAGGTAAAAATGAACAAATAAGCTGAAGAAGTGAAGAAAAACGATCCTGGTGATCGCCAAGACAACTCGGCGAACCGTCGAGTGGCTCTTTTGCTCGCCCAAAGTTCTAGCGTGCCAACCCTGGTGAAAAACCAAGTTGGCGACAGAAATGGCCAGTCAGTGAATCGCCGATCCACTTCGCGAAAACAAGTTGGATCGCCTAAAGTTATAGGACTTAGGAGGATGATGACCAATGCAAAATTGTGCTGAAAGGGAGCAAAGGGCGGATTGCCAAACCACTCAGCTAGGCGCGACTTATTCTGCCAGATGGACTTTCAGTCCATAAATTGGGCAACTATAAATTGGAATTTAAAAGGAACTTTGAGGGAGCTTCCAGTTCCCAGATAGTTCTAATCCCCAAGTTTTCGAGTATTGAGTTTTTCTCTTAGTTTTTTGGAGTTTCCATTGAAGACTTTGAGGATTTCAAAGTGGGGTTTTGAACTTAAGCATTTTGGACCATTGTAAAGACTAGAGTATCTTTACCGAGATCATAGCTAATGTATTTGGTAATCGTTTCTCTAGTTTTATGATGTGTAGATAAACCCCAATTCTTGGAGTGTGATCATGTGATTATTTGCTTAATTTTCTTATGGTTATTGTTGTTTAATGATTTATTTGTTGTTTTAATGTGGGTTTGATTGATAGCTGAGTAGTAATTTATGAATTGTAGTTGCAAATACAAATCTAGCTTAGTGTTTTGGGTTTTCTCGAGAGAGAGGTTCTTAATCTAAGGTTATTAATTGATGATTGTAGTGTGTGAGTCGTTGAGGGTTCAACTCGAGAGAGTGAATCTTGGCTCATTCCTACCTATCTAGTTCGAGAGTGTAGATAAATTAAGGTTTTGGGTTGTTTCATAGTGCTAAGCTTGTCGATGTTCGGGAGAAATTGTCTGAATCATAATAGTTGTTCGAGAGAGAACTATTGCACTTATACTCCAGCCTACCCACAATGTTTCAGCAAGTTATTGTTAAATCTCAATTACCCATATAGCGTAATTAACTTACAATCGATCACATCCCGAGAATCCCTTTTAGTCTTGTTGAAACTCCTATTTTTGCATTTGTTTTAGTTTTTAGTTGACAAACCAATCCCCCTATCTGACATTTTTTGTCACCCCTTTCAATTTAACTACATGTTTTCGATAATTTCTATTCCTATAACTGATTAGATTAAGTTTATACTTCAGAATTGAATTTGAATTCGGACCGCTCCCTGTGGGTTCGACCCCACCCTTTTGTTGGGTTTTATACTAGATTACGATCGTTTACATCTAGAATTTGATGAGCTATATTTGAAACGTTAATAAAAAATGGTGCCTCTGCCGGGGATTGGTGTTTTTTAAAATTCTATTATTGAAGTTGAATTGTAATCTTTTTGTGTTGTAGTTGAATCGACTTACTTTGGTTTTTGTTTGTGTTGCTTGTTATGAACAAAGGAAGAGATGAGCATGAATGAAAGTAATGGTAGCCAAATCGGCAACCAAAAAGATATTGGAAATCAGAATGATGTAAATGACCCAATTCAATTGGGTGGTGTTGGTGCACTACGTACCTCCTGTTGAGGCGAAAGTTGTCTTCCATGTTACAAGCACGATGCTACAGCTCCTCCAAATGAAGGATTATATGGAGGGCTTGCTCACGAACACCTCCATGACCATATTCGGAACTTCGTGAATTTTTTGGTCTATTCATATTCAAGAACATATCACAAGAATCAGTTCGCCTCATGTTGTTTCCATTCTCTTTGATGGGTGAAGCTACCAAATGGTTAGCTGAGTTACCGAGGGACTCCATCACCTCTTGGGTTGCATTAACCACATCGTTCCAAGTAAGATTCTTTCCCCATCGAAGATGATTACGCTCAGAGATAGCATCCAAGGTTTCAAATGCTTGGATGGGGAACCAATCCGCGAGACATGGCTGAGATTTAAGAAGTTGGTACTTCAATGCCTGACTCACAAACTTTAATACAACGTGCTTCTACAATATTTCTATAGTATTCTTGACTCAGTTAACAAATAAGTTGCTGATCAACTTGTTCCCAGATGTATAATGTAACAACCCTATGAAGTAGCATCTCAACTCCTTGATTACATGACCAAGATCAATAGAGCATGGTACACTCGTGAGGACCAAGTGTGTCATCTCACTTTTAGGATGACGAAAGAGAAGATCAAGAAGGATCAAGAGAGAGACCAAAATATGGCCAAAATGATGACCCAGCTGGATATCTTGGCGAAAAATGTGATGGGTAGAGGTTTAAAGAGTATTAATGTTGTGGGTATTGGTGGAGTAAATCCCAAAGAAGCACAATTTGAGGTTTTGTACAATGAGGAAGTGAACGTCCTTGCAAATCAAGGAGGCGGATTTTGTTCAAACTATCCAAGGCCAGGTGGAAATCCAGCTTGGAATAGAAATGATGGATGGGGAGATCGTGATAGGGAATAGCGTGACCATAATGCTACTTCGATGAGAGGGATGGTGATAAGGAAAGACACATCCCGCCTCATGAACACCAAAAGCCTAAAGAGCAAAGAGCTGACCCGGAGAACTTTCATACAGAAGACATGCTTGCACGCATTCTCAACAAAGTTGAAGGGTCAGACAAAGTGTTGAAAGAGATAAAAGAGGACGTCTCAACTCTCAATCAGACGGTGACTTCTCACTCAGTCACAATCAAATAGCTGGAGACACAAATGGGTCAAATCTCGACTCATCTAAATCCAAGGCCAAAAGGAGGGTTGCCTAGTGACACAATGACAAACCCTAAAAATGAAGCTTGAATTGGTATTTCCGTCGTTCCATGATGTTAAATAAGGTGCTTCTTGGGAGGCAACCCAATTCTTTTATGTTTTAAATTGTGCTTTTGAATAACGGGTGTTGATTTTGCAAGTTGAAGGTGAAAAGTATTGTAAAATGGGCAATTTGGCGAGACACAAGTCCTGTCGATGACTTGATGACTCGCAGAACAGGTCGGCAAGCCTGACTTGGACTGCTGTTGGAACCACCCAGCTTGAGAGGGAACTCTATAAAACTCGGCGCGCCAAAAACTCAGTCAGCAATTCTCCAAAGGTCGGCGAGCCCGACTTTGTATAGCGTTTGAACCCCCCAATTGCTGGGAGTTTTGTAAAACTTAGCGAGCCAAAATACCACTCGTCGCATCGCCGAGTGGTTCGGAGACCTCGACTTACTTTTCTGACTAGCGTGTAAATTGAAAGGTTTTAAAGGGCCAAACAGTTTTAAATTCAAAAATACTTCATTTTCATATCCCATACTCTCACCCCGATACTATATTTTTCATATTTTCAAATTTTACCTTTGTTTCCTTGGGATCTTTTCTCGGGGATGGAATTTGGATTTCCTTGCCGCCCAGCTTTTCAAATATATTTCGGCATAAAGGTTGGTTTTTCGAACCCCAGACTCTATATGTGGTTGAACTTGAATACAATCGGTATTTTGTTGTTGAAAAGTGTTGGGTTATCATTGTGTGATTGTTTGTTTGCTTAATCTTAAATGAAATAGTAATTATTTGGCCTTTAATCATGATTCCCATGTCGTTGCTTGTTGAAATCGAGTCAAAATTATTTGGTTGTGCTAAATTTTTATTGGGTCTAGCGAGGTGAAGTCTGAGGAACCCCGAATTGTGCCAAATGTCATATTTTCCCCTTATGATGGAATGGTTGACGTCATTTTTAAGGGAAAAAATGTCAAATGGCCAATTTTGGCCAAATCGGGGAAAGTCTGAGTACCCCGAGGAAATGGGTAGTTGGTCTTTCTTTAATTTCATGGTGTAGGTGTTTAATTTTTATTTCATGGGCTCCGGGTTTGATTTTGAAGAACGGGGTGAGAAACTGGCACATTGGGCCATTTGGCGAGCTGAGTCGAGCTCGCCGAGTGGTTTGGCGGTTTGCCTAAGTCCCCCTAGATCACCCTTAATTTCCCTTAATCATTGAATTTTATTCTCTAACTTACGATGATACACTTGAGCTCACCGAGTTCACGCGCTGACTCGCCGAAAGTTCTTCTTGATCACCCTTCTGCACCCCTAATTCCTTAAAATACGTTGTAACTTTCGGCGAGCTACTTCTAGCTTGTCGATTGGTGTCAGCGATCCGCCGAAAGGCCCTGGACATCGCCGGCCAGCTTTGAAATTTTGAAATATTTGATCTGGACCTTTCGGCGAGCCCGACCTGGCTCGCCAAAGAGGTTCGGCGACTCACCAACCGGTTTTGCGAGTCTTTCTGTAACTTATTTTCTGCACTTTTTGTGGAACTTTTTCTAACGTTTTTCTATATTGTTTGCAGGAATGGCTAGACCCGAAGTTTCCGGAAGAGGCATTTCAGCCCGAAAGCAGACACGAGAAGTCATTATAGATGAGGAAGGGGCTGCTTCCAATGCTAAGGCCAAGAAACTCCGTATCAAGGGAGGAAAAGGCAAAGTCAAGGGCAAGGCGCCCGTGGTTAAAACACCGGAGGCCAACTCCGACAGTGAGGGAATGTACGAGACACACCTTACTACCTCTGATAGTAAGGACGAATCGCAAAGTGATTCTTAGGCTCCTATCTCTGAGCCTGTGGATGATTAGTTACTTGAGGTCAGGAGAGCGGAGCTACGCTTCAAGGCAATGAACGATCCATCTAGGATCCTAGTGCCTCCGACACTCACACCCTCAAATTCAGCTCCAGTGCCTCCTCCAGAGCAGAAAATGGTCCCAGAACCACCAATTCAGGGTCCTCCTCCCTGGTCACTCAACTGTCTAAAAGATGAAGGTTTGAGGACCATTTTAGAAGAAAAGAGATTGTCTACTGATAGAGTGGTAGACAGGCATCCACAGGTGTGGCGTACTTAGAAGTGCCACAACTTTGAAATTTTCACGAAACTCATGGCCCCTACATTCCCAATTGGGTCCGGGAGTTTTATTCGGCATATGGTGAGCTGGTTCCTAAGAGGAAGAAGAAGGCCAGTATGTTCATGCCAGTTGATTCTTTAATAGTCCGAGGCAAGAAGGTGAAGTGCGATAGTTCAAACATCATTGTTGTTCTAGGTGCACTTATGATTTCATGCACAAATACTTTGATATGATATAAAAAAATACCTTGGAGGATCTGAAAGGTTGGCTGGCACCCCTGATATCTTATATCACCCCGAAGTGGTTAGAGGCATGTGCACAGATAGAGAAGAAGGACCTAAACGTGGCTGCCAGATTCTGGTTTGGGTTTATCAGCAGCATGTTTATGCCGTCCCATAAAGAGTCTATCATCTGCCACCCAAAAACTTCGTGTCTGGGGTCCATCATTGCTAGGAAGAGGCTCAATTTGGGTTTGATTATTGAGCAAGAGATGGCCATGAGAACAAAAAATGCCAGACGTCTCTCCTATTTTCGGTGTTGATCACTGAGTTGTATCGACGGGACTGAGTTCCACGAGATGAGAAGAGGGATGTCGAGGTTACACCCACATCTTCTACTGACATCCACCATATAGAGACCGCGTACACACAGGACGAGCCTGATAGGCGGAGGGCAGCCCAGGTGGATGCATCCCCGAAGGTTGACAATGATATGATACATGGGAAGGAAATCATACCTACTCCGGCCACTGGGCCTTCAGGTACTTCTAGATCCATTCCGTCCTATACTCCTAGCACTTCTGTTGCACCTCTTCCCCCAAGATATGCTGCTGCCTCTGCTTCTAGGCCTCCGATCACCCAGGAGATGCTGTTCAAGATGGGGCATTTGGCCCAGTCTGTCGATGTATGTTCCTCCCGATTAGAGACTGCTATTCCTGGGATGATTGAGAGGGCCATTGCTGCTACTTTGACACCCCTTAGTGCTGAGATGAGAGATCACAAGTCGGCACTAGATGCCCTTACTGTTAGAGTCGCAACCTGTGAGCAAACCCGAAGTGCTACAAAGAAAGTGACGACCTTGAAGGCCAATATTACTGGGTTGAGGAGATATGTGGACCAGTTAATGTCCACTAATTTTAATTAACTATTTGGGATGGTGGAAATCCCAGATGACCCAAGCACAAATATTCCAGCTTGTTCTGAGGTTCCTCCGGCTACCACCAGAGATGAGGTTAAAACTGATGTTGATGCTGCTGAGTCCGAGGCTGAGACATATGAGGAGAAGCTAGGTGTGACTGATGGGTCTGTCTACGATGATCTGGCAGACCTAGAGGGAGCCATGGTGCATTCAACTGTACAGGCCTCTTTGACGGATGTTTCCATGGTGGGCTCCAGTGATGCCAAGGATGTGGAGATATCGAGCACTAATGCCCAGACAAAGGGAGCTGTGGATATGTAGACTTCACCCAAGGCCTAGCCTGGCAGGATGATTATTTTTTCCTCATTTGTTGTTATCTTATTGATTGTTTTGTTTTATATGCATTTGAGGACAACTACATTTTTTTTGTGGGGTGAGGTATTTCCATACCTACCTCATTTGGGTTGTTTTGTGAATATTGGAGCTTATTGGTTTATATATATATTGGTTGTGGAATTGTGGTTGTTGATAAATTAGGGCCCATTGTTTGATAGAAAATGGTTTTAAACCAAATTTTAAAATTTTCCACCTCTTTTATGTGTGATTGTGGTTGTTCCTGTACAAATTTGAGTGTCGGTTGTGGTCAATACTGATGAATTGAATAGTGCTCTTAATTGAACAAAATGAATGTTCAGCTACAAGAAGGCAAACTAAGTTACATAGGTAATATGTGAACTTTTAACATCTCGTTGTGACTAGCCAGTTGTTGAATCAGTCTCTTGTGATGAACATTGCACGCTAGCTAGAAAGTGTGGAGTCTTGTTTGATAATTGTATCAAGGCCTTGTGTGGTGAGGTCGTATTGAACAATGTGCTTGATGACACCTAGAATTTTCCCCGTTGGTCCTATTGATTGAGTGATGCAAGCAATAGACATGATCTTAGGCAAAAAATTTGAAGAGTGAGCCTATTTGACAACATACCTCTTTGTGGCCAACCTTGTGAGAAGTGTGAACCTTGCTTGGCCCCTTTTGAGCCTAACCTTTTCCTGGAAGAAACATGAACAATTGTGACCTCTCTTTATCCCTTCACCCATAAATTTCATGAATTATGGTTTGTTTGAATAGTCAACTTAGGCCAAAAGCCTCAGTTGGGCATGTGGTGAAAAAGAAGGAAAGTCAAGAAGTGTGAAAAATTCCTCCTTTGATGAATTGTTTTGAAAAAATATGGAACCCCTTCATATAAAAAAAAAAGAAGAAAGAAAAGAAAAAGATTGAAAAAGAGAAAAGTTGTGAAATAAAGTGTGAAAATAGTGAAAGAAATAGGGTATCTGGTGATTCATGTTATCTAAATAATGGGGTGGAATGTGAACATGATTTAAATGTGAAGAAGAAGGAGAAAAAGTGATTTTCAGGCCATACTTCATGAAGATAGAAGCCACTAAACCTAAATGACCATACATGTACAATCAACCCTGTTACAAGCCTTAAAAAGTCCTTTGTCATCTTGAGTGAGCTGAAACGAATGTTTATTGGCAAATAAAGGCAAGCCTACGTGTGGAGTAATGAATGTGTTCATATTTGTGAGTGTGAGAGTTGTATGTGATTCCATGACTTTAATTGTTGAGAATTTTTGTGTAAATATGGAATCATCTTTGTTGTGAGGGCATTTGAATACCTCTGTTGAGCTTGAACTTGCATTTGAAGCAAGCATTGCGAGCTTGAGTAGTCTTGATGATGGTGAGTCACAATTTGAAACTTTAAGTGCACAATTGATCATTGTATGAGTAATTTGAACCTTGTTATGTGCACTTATGTGAGTCCTATGCAGGACTATTTGTAGACATCCTTGTTGAACTGATTGATCTTGATTTACTTAAGGACAATCAAAATTTTAAGTTGGGGTCTTGATGAGTCTGAGATTTTGACTCATATAGGGCTTTGTTTTGACAGTGTTAGTGTCCTCAAATGCCTAATTTATGCTCTAAACTGATGTTAAAGTGTTGATTTGTAGCATTTAAAGCTAAGGAGCAGGGCAAGGACACAAGCATGCCAGCCCTTGGGAAAAACCAAGATGGCCACAAAAATGGCCAGTCAGCGAATAGCCGATCTACTCCGCGACAACAAGTTGGATCGCCCAATGTTACAGGACCTGGGAGGCTGATGACCAATGCAAAATGGCGATGTAAGGGAGCAAAGGGTAGATCGCCGAACCACTCAGAGAGGCTCGACTTATTCCACCAAATTAACTTTCATGAAAAAAAGTGGGCAACTATAAATTGGAATTTAAAAGGAATTTTGAGGGAGCTTCCAGTTCCCAGATAGTTCTTATCCCTAGGTTTTCAAGTATTGAGTTTTTCTCTTAGTTTTTTAGAGTTTCCATTGAAGACTTTGAGGATTTCAAAGTGGGTTTTTGAACTTAAGCAATTTGGACCATTGAAGAGACTTGAGTAGCTTTACCCAAATCATGGCTAATGTATTTGGTTATCGTTTCCCTATTTTTATGATGTGTAGCTAAAACCCCAATTCTTGAGGTGTGATCATGTGATTATTTGCTTAATTTACTTATGGGTATTGTTGTTTAATGATTTATTTGCTGTTTTAATGTGGGTTTGATTGATAGTTGAGTAGTAATTTATGAATTGTAGTTGCAAATACAATTCTAGCTTAGTGTTTCGGGCTTGCTCGAGAGAGAGGTTCTTAAGCTAAGGTTATCAACTGATGATTATAGTGTGTGGGTCATTGTGGGTTCAGCTCGAGAGAGTTAATCTTGGCTCATTACTACCTATCTAGCTTGAGAGAGTAGATAAATTAAGGTTTTGGGCTGTTTCATAGTGTTAAACCTGTCGATGTTCGAGAGAAATCGCTTGAATCGTAATAGTTGTTCGAGAGAGAACTATTGCATTGATAGTCCAACATACCCGCAATGTTTCAAAAAATTATTCTTAAATCTCAATGACCCATATAACGTAATTAGCTTATAATTGATCACATCTCGAGAATCCCTCTTAATCTTGTTGAAACCCTGTTTTTGCATTTGTTATAGTTGTTAGTTGACAAACCAATCCCCCCATCTGACATTTGTTGTCACTCCTTTCAATTTAATTGCATGTTTTCGATTATTTCTATTCCTATAACCGATTAGATTACCTGTGCACTTCATAATTGAATTTGAACACATACCGCTCCCTTTGGGTTCAACCCCAACCTTTCGTTGGGTTTTATAATAGATTACTATCGTTTACATCTATAATTGGATGAGGTGTATTTGAAGCGTTAATCATATACTTCACACCTCTTTTTTGCATTTTGGTCATTCTTCCAACATCACTCCTTTCCTTGTTTGTTTTCCTTCATAGCTAGAAATCATCAATATATCATCAGAATAGGACAAAATTAGGCATTGAGGACACTAAATATTGAGCTAAATAGACCTCAAATGAGTGCAAATCTACCACTCATCAACACCCCAACTTAAACTTTTGCTTGTCCTCAAGTAAATAAAGAACACAATTGGCTCAATATGGGTGTCTACAACAATACTCAATGAGGGCTAACATGCAAGCCTCATAGCAAGACTACTCTCAACAACAAGGTACACTCAATCATGATAAAAAAGTTTCAAATGATGACTATCCAGTCTCAACACAAGCTCAAGCTCACTTTAGCTTCTTATCTAATGCAACAACATGTTTAAATAAATGTATCCAAGTGCCTTCACATCAAGAACGCTTCCATGGTATCACAAAGCAAAGCAACGATGGCATAAGGAGTCAATGCAACTCTCACTCTCTAAAAAGAGAAACACATGCAAGCTTTGTTTCATAGATTTGCCCATATTTTTCAATAATCCCACAACCAAGTTCATGCAAGATCATAAGGGGCTTATAGGATTGTAATCAGTATGAGGGTTAAGGTGTGGTCAATTTGGTTTTGTGAGTTGACACCAATTTTTTGTCTGATATTTTTAATGTTATTTCATCGGCTAAATAATTCAAAATACATATTTTGCAATTTTATTTTAATTCATTGATAATTATCGTTATTTCTCAAAATATTAGGATTTTAATTGGTTAATTTTGTTTACATTATTTTTGTCACAGCTGTTTGAATACGTTTAAATATTTGGTCATTTTTTATTAGATCATTATTTCTATTAAATTGCATTTTTGCAAGCCACTAGTTATGTTTGTTACATTTTTAATATTCATTTTATTCTTTACATTTGTTAGTATTCATTTTGATATTTTGCACAGTCCAGAAATTCATCAAAATATGGATAGGATTGCATACACAAATGTTTTAATAACCTGTGGACTTGGCCAACAATTTTGAGATAATGGTATTGTACTATTAGTGGTTTTGAATTTTCTATTTAAACATAGTTTGTTCATTAAGTAAGTGGTGGTTAATAAGATTTTAGGGGGTAATTTTCAAATTTTTTAGTATTCAAGATGGTCTTTGAGTGTTCATAATTTTTTCGGTGAAAGCTCCACCGGAATCCAGTGAGTCCACCACCAAAAACCCCCTTCATTTTTTCCTATTTTTCTAGCCGTCCAACCACCAGTGACCACCAGAAACAACCACCAAAGTAGCCTCCCTCCTCCCTATTTGAAAAAATGAAAATTTTGTTTATGTTTATATTCTTTGTTTGTTAAAATTGGCCGATGAAGAAATTACCAACGATTTCCAAGGCCTCCAATGTCTCACGACCCAAGCCTACACTCGAGAACTCGAGAACCATTGTTGGTCCCTAAGAGAGCCCTCATCCTAGCTGGCTACAAGCGGACGACTAACTCAAGCATACATAACCTTAAAACTGAATTAAATTCATTGAGCTCCAATAGTGAACTTTAAGAAAGTCTGAACATTACTGAAAAGTAAGTAAATACAAAAAGCTCTTCAACTCTGTCTATATATGAAGCCTCTACTATAATAGAAAGATATCGGGACAAGACCCGAGACATCTCAAAACTACTAACTGTAAGGTAAAGGAAAAGTCCTCCGGAATATAAGAAGGCTCACCAAAGCTGACTGGAATATCACATGACCTTAACAAAATGCCTATTGATGATCCTAAATACATGTATGTGCATCATGAAACGATGCAGGCCATTGGCTCAGCACATGGAATGTACGAGCATGTAAGCGAAATTCTAAATCATAAACATAAGCTTGAACTAGTTAAAAAGGAAACATAATTACCTCTTCTCAACTCTCACAACTAAACTAAACTCAAGAATAAGATACTCAACTCAAATATTAGATACTCAACTCAAAGATACTTAAAGATAAAGCAAGAATAAAAGATGCAATATTTGCATAACTTTTAAAATAGTGGATAATAACTCAATTGTATTGAAGAATACAATAATAACTCAATTCGTATATCAAAATACAATAGAACCTTGTGGGAGATTCTCTAACCAACAACCATCACTATGAGCTATGTGATGATACAACGTAGATCCTGCGCTGCCAGAACTGTCATATACTTTGCCGGGGTATAGAACCTACTACTAAGTGGATTCACTAGTCTAAGCTAAAAAACATTAAGGAATCATCTAAAAAGTGGATAATAACTCAATTGTATTGAAGAATACACTAATAATTCAATTTTTATACCAAAATACAATATAACTCTGTGGGAGATTCTCTAACCGACAACCATCACTATGAGCTATGTGATGATACATCATCTAGCCCACGCTACCAGAACAGTCAAATACTTTGCTAGGGTATAGAACCTACTACATAGTGGATTCACTAGTCTATGATAAAAAGCATTATGCAATCATCTAAAAAGTATGACCCTTTCTACCCACGTTGGCTACATAATTTTTTGTGGGCTATGAGTTATACAAACTCTCCCCTATATCGGTGCTCAACACTACTCTAAAAATATACTAGTTCATATGTTTATAAACATAACTCTTTCTGTTTTTTGAGATTATTACTCAAAAATCTCTCTTAAAAGAGATGGTACTCAAATTGGTCAAAACTCTTTTGGAAATCTCTATTTCCTCTCATCTTAAATGTAAAAAAATTTACTCTTGGGATTACATAGTTCCCATAGATCATTTTAAAGAAAATAAACTTAGCTCTACTCTTCCTCAACTCAGTACTCAAGTCTTGGAAACAAGTTTTAAAATAATTTATAAGAAGACTTCTTCAAATAGTGTTCATGCCGAATTATAGACGTGAGTGACTCAATTCAAGGTTTTCAATAACGATGCATAGAACTTAATACTTGGAACTCAGCAACTCCAGAAGGAGTCAATGATACTACTCATATCAAGAATGCTTAACTCGGAGGGTTCATGCAGAATTGTGGGCATGAACTACTCAACTCAAGGACTCAATGATACCTCTCATCTCAAAACTGCTCGACTCATAGGGTTCATAAGAAATTATGGGTATGAACTACTCAACTCAATGACCTTCATAGGGAACATGTAGTTTCCCCATGATTAGGAATATAATCCCAAAATGATTAGGAACTAAATACTCAAGATTTAGAACTTGAAGATACTACTCCTCTCAAAGATACTCAACTAATGGAGTTCATGCGGAATTTATGGGCATGAACAACTCGACTCAAGGGTCTAAATAACAATATGGAACTCATGTATATGACACTTCTCATTCTCATACTCACTTCCTCAAAACTCAGTTTAAAACTCAAGTGTTAGCTTTTAAAAACTTCTCAAGATTTGTAACTCAAAATAGGGTTCATGCTGAATTATATACATGAACAAATCAACTCAAAGAGCTCAATAAAAATATAGAAACTCAATAATTAGGAATATAATTTTTAAAAGAACCATGAACTCAAGAACTCAAATCAACTTATCTCAAGAATACTCAAATCTAGGGGTAGACCTAGATTTTTCTTTTACTGATTTGAAAGAAGATGTAGGGCGTGAGGACGAACTAGTCCAATACTATGATAGCATTACATACCTGAAAGAACAAGTTTCTTGAAGAATCTTGAAGAAGAACTTGATTAGAAGCCTTGAAGCCCTAACTTGAAGGTAAACGATCAAGAAAACCTGTTTTGAGATTCTTGAATTAGATCCTTGAAACATCTATGGCCAAGAATTTTGATTTTCATTAGTGATTCATAATTGTATGGAGGAATTTGAGTTGAAAAGAATAGAATTCTTTGAGAAAGACTTACCTTGAAGAAGAATCTTGAAAAAGATTAAATGAATCTTGAATGAAGTCTTCTACATTTATTTTTCCTCAGGGATTTGCCCTAGGGTTTGAGAGAGAAGTGATTATTGGATTAAAAGATGAAAATATGATATTTTTAGCCTTTGATTAGTCAAGAAATTTTTTTAGGGTTTTCTTGGAGGTAAAAAGACATAAACGACCCTTTTTAATGTTCTCCCGTTGGCTAATTCGTAACAGCATTATATCAGGTTACTAAAATTATCATAACTTTTTACTCAGAAACTAGATTGACGTGAAATTAGTAGCTTTGAAAATAAATTCAAATAAGTTTAATTTTGATAGATTATGGGTCACGTAACTCTTTATATTCTAAGAGGTATGGTAGTTTGAAGTTGACTCAAGTGGAATCTTACATCAAAACTTAATCGATAAGGAACTTCAAGAACACTTCTCAAGAAATTAAATTTCTCAATATTTATGGATAGACTCACAAAATAAACTCATGATTGGTGTGTGGGTGAACAAACCCAACACTATGGAAGCTTACATACCTCAAAGAACTAGGCTCTTGGAGAAATCTTGAATTTCTTGAACGAATGCTTGAATATTTGAACTTTTTTTTCTTCTTGAATCTTCTCTGTAAAACCCTAAAAGCTTTTGGGGATGAAGACCCTTAATTGGGTGTAATTCCCATTTAGAAGAAGTGGGGTTAAGGAAAATACTAAAATACCCCTCCTATTTTTGGGCATCTTTTCTTAAATGGACAACATGACTTCAAAAGGTAATATCTCCCTCATATGAGCTAGAAAATTAGCAAACTAGGTGCCGTTGGAAAGAGGATTCAGAGATATTTCATTTAATATGTTTTGGATATCCTAACTCATCCTGCACTGTAAGTTATGCTCATTTGAAGTTGACCCAAAACTTAGAAGAACTTAAAGATGACTTGAATGAACCCTCGTTAATTCTTTTTGGAACTCAAGGTGCTAATTCTAGTGATCTTAATACTTATCAAAATTATAAATTCCTCCGTAAATTCCTACTCACAACGAAGGATGGTTCGAGTTTTAGTTCAAAATTCTTTTAGGGTGTTACACCATGTTAATTAGAAGGGTTTTTTATTTTTAAGTTATTATTCGATTTATCCATTTAAATTCATATTTATTTATTAATAACACTTTTACTAAGTGTCTTTGCAGGTACTCAGAGTTTCTTTCCATTGAATTTATACGAATGAAGTTAGAATTATATTTTTCATTCATTTTTTTTGTGTATATCTATGCTAGGCAAACCTTAGGCCGTTTCTTATATTATTGTTTTATTTTATTACTTGTCTATATTGCATGTTTATTATACTTGTATATTATTTTAATTTCCTCCTCAATTTGAAAAAAAAAATTTAGTCGGGAACCACAGTTGTGGATTTTGAAGGATGCCTAACAACTTCCTTTTGGAACTACTTGAACCCTTACATAGAATATATTTGTTTCGTAGACATTTCTCTTTAGTTAATTTATTAATCGGTTCCTAGTTTTCCTAAAATTAGGTGTCAACTCCCTTTTAATCCTTTCCCTTTTTAAAATTATTTTAACCCTTTCAAAATAAATTATTTTTTTGAGTCACCGCGACGTTGCACCCTCTCTAAGGAGGTCAACAGAATGTCGACTCCACTGGAAAAATAGAGGTTCTAAACATTATGGGTTCATTTTTTTCATATTGAGGAGACTATTCTTTTATTATATAATACATTGTACCTTGTATATTTTGTTGTTTTTTTTGTATATTGTATTTATAATTCATTTATGTACATGGTCATTGTATCATGTCATGATTTTCGCCAACGACATATAGAATAAATTAGGACAAGCACAATTACGTTGTTAACCGCGGTCAATTTTCAGATAAACACCCTATTTTTTGGAGTAGTAGATGGATAGTTGGTTTGTGGTCGTCCAACGCTGTTTATCGTCTCCATCCCACAGTATGTCCAACTTGGGTAACCGGTCCACTTTCAAATAAAGTCTACTCTTAGTTATCTCTCATTACAACATTCATAGTTTGAGTTCATTCTCCATTCAAGTCACAATCTTTTGAATCTACGTTTAACTTGATTCCTGCTTCAACGGGATAAGTAGGTGCCAGAACGGTTCGGTCATGTTCCTCATAAGCTTTCCATTATTTCAAAATGGAAACTAAGGCAAAATTTTTAGGGAGGTCTCCAAAAATTTCACAAAGGAGATAGTTGTTACAAGATTGAATACAAGAGGTTGTTAAAGCTGAAACAAGGTCAAAATTTTTAAGCAATGCCCTCAATAATTTCACCAAGGTTGTACTCAGACTCCATATTTATGAGGCATCACTCCAAGTTGGTTTGTACATTTCGCATTAATTTTTTGCACATGGTGTTATATTCATTGTATATCTCTGATTTTATTTCTCCTACATTCCATTAAAAAAAGATTTTGTTTTACATTTTTAAAATTTGGGTGGTCTGCCCTTCAATATGGCTTATCAGTATTCCATTCCTATTATTTTTCTTTCAAAAAATTCATTGTTATTCAAAATATATGTTTTATGTCACATCTAAACAAACTACACAAACTTGATTCTCATCAATGAGATACGTAGGAAGCCCTTCTAGGGTTCAGTATTCTATATTCAAAAGATTTTATTATTATTTTTAATTCTTTTTAAATTGTTTATATTTTTTAAAAATTATTTTTTGACATGGTTGGTGCCAACATAGTTCAAGTCTGCATATGAAAAATAATTTATACAATATTGACTTCTTGTTAAACCATAGATTTTTTTGGTACCTCTCATTTATACTTTAGTAACACTTGAAAATATTCTCTTGCATACAATCAAGATTAGAATAAAACCAGATTCATTGTTTCATGTGCATTGTGTGGTGAGTTTTGATTAAATTCAATTGTGTTGCATTGTCGATCTAGAACTTGGCTTGAATGTTTGTTGAGGCGAAATCATGAGTAATGTTTAATTTGAAAAATGATTATAGGCCTTCTTTTACCCGTTTGAGCCTTTCAAATCCCACCGAATGACATTAATCAGTAGTATGTCTCACTTTCAGCCTTAAACCTTTTCTTTGTACAACACCATTTAAGCCTATACGATTTCTGAGTGCTTATACGCACTATCCCTCTTTTGGCCTGACTTTTTTGACCGCACTGAAGATGTTAAAGTTACAAAAGAACTTTCAAAGTTCAAATTTATCAAAGACAAAAGTTACTAAAGTCCCTGAAAGTCAAGAATACAAAAATAACTTCAAATAAAGAAGAAAAAATTGAAAATTCCCCACAAGTTCAAGCAACCAAAATTGCAACAAAAGAAGAAAGAAAAACTCCAAACAAAAAGGAGAAGGTTCAAAAGATGATGAGGTGGGGAAAAGAACAGACAAGCAAAGCTTCAAAAAGTCAAAAAATACAAAGAGAAGGGACAATAAAGAGAATCGAACGCTAAAAGTGTAACAACTATTGAAAGCACAAATTCAGTGCAATGTTCAAGAAAGGAATAAGTCACTTTTATCCCAAATGAATACTCTACCCGTCTCTAAGCCTACATTAAAAGCCATTAACAAGTCCTACATGATTTCATTTCAAATTTTCTCACATTAGAGGAGATTTACATGAAGGCCAAGCCTATGGTATCACAATTGCATGCGTTGAATATTTTTTCGAGTGTCAGTGGATTTTTTTAAGTGTGCCCAAATCAAAATACTTTAAATGTATGCAAATTGAGACTATTTTTGTGCTGAGGGCACTTGAAACATGATGTTAGATCTAGTTCAAAGCATTTGTTTGAAGCAAGATGAACAAATCTTGTCGTTACTTAAGTACAGTTGAAGTACCACTTGAATCCATAGGAATTACCTCGAAATCAATCTCAGCTGAAAGAGAAAGAATTATGAGAAAATTTTATACAATACTTATTGCTGGGACTACCAAAGTTAAAACATATTTCATTGTCCAGAAAATAAAATGGGTTGATACCCACTTTTTAGTAGTTATCTGTCACAACCCAAGGGTACCCCCTAGATGTAACAAGGCACATAGAACCCTGAAAGGCACCATGTAAGCCACTTAGCATAACATAACATAAGCATAGAACAATAAAAAGTAAAAATGCATTTCAAGTCCAAAATTTTCATAAAGGAAAGCGGAAGTCTAGACTTGTGTCAATTTAGCCATCTATTACAATACTTGAATCAAATAGGGACATAGTCCGTATAACATAGTTCGAAAAGAAAATACTAGAAATGAAAATGCTAAGTGAAAAACATCCATCCTCGAATCATGAGGACTCACCAACAAGCTAGGAAAAATGAGTAAATCCAAGCTCTAGCCACAATGAGGACCACCTTGAGAACCGGACCCTACACTTGGGAAAAATGTAGGAAAATATGGGTTAGTACAAAAATGAACTAAGTATGATAGTCATGCATAAAACCTTGAAAGCATGCTAATTCATATTCTTGTTCATATTATTGCAATTGTGGGATAAGCCTAAATCGACATAGACCATGTGAGATTAACATGGAATCTAATGTCTACCCCACACCGAAAGGGGTTGTGCTACTTGCCTAAGGTAGAACCATACTCTTAGCTTAGGTGGATCCACTAGCTAAATAACTATGAAGGCACATAGTTTATGGGATAAGGAGATTGCTACTAGAAACCCGGACTCAACTAAGGTAGGAGGTCTCCATCTCATGAGATACATACTTTGGGAAGACGGACTCTACTAGTGTATAAGCTTCTATCTCATATTCAATATCCTCTCTGTGTTAAGCATTACTTCCCATGGATTACATATTAAGTCTTGAATTTAGTTCACATTTATGGAAGAATGCCTTGACACTCAATCCAACATAATTCATAAGATAGCTCCTAGATTCAAAAAGTGAGAATCACCTGTCAACCTTAGAATCATCATATTGTGAGAAAACCTTCCACAGCATATCATATTCATACATAGGTGTGTAAATGACAATATCCTTTCATCAATACAAAACAAGTTCATAATCATAATCGCTTTACTCTTAAAGTGTTCTTAAAGCATAACTAAACTTCATAAATCATGCATAATATCATAATTTACCCTTTCAAGGATCAAAACTCATATCATATCAACGCACATAGAATTCACTACATTAGACATGAATATTTACATAATTCAAGTAATACAGCTTCTACAAGCATAATCTCATAACATTCTTCTATAATCAACAAACCCACATCTCAAGATCATAATTGGGAAGATAGGGGAATTCATGGATTCTTTGGGAATTCAATATAAAACATTTCAAAATCATCAATTTATCCATAATAAAAAATAATTTAATCATTATAAATGAATTTGAAAGGAATCCATGACATTAAAGTCAAACCCTAACTTTTGGGAAATTTCTAGTTTTGAAATTGAATTTGGAAGGACTCCATTGATGAAGACTATCCATAGATGAAGTACTACCATACCTTAATAATTAAATCCAACGAATTTGAGTAGAAACACTTGTTCCTTGAACCCTAGCTCCAACCTCCTTCTTTATCTGTGAAGTTCTAGAGAGAGAATATTTGGGGAGAAGTTGGTTTTTATTTGGGATTTTGAAATTGTGAGAAAGATGACTTAATTTAGGGGTCTTAAATCATTATATAGTTAGTCTAAATTAGTATAAAATGAATTCACTAAATAACTAATTAATTCCGAAAAACCCTAAAGTGCCCCTAACTAATTCCTCAAAATTGTCTACAGCCCGTGCTGGTGAAATGTGGGTCGACGTTTTGGGGCTTGATTTTGTAGGATTGACCTACGGCCCCTCACCCACGAGGTGTGGGTTCCCTATGTGGGTCACTGCCCAAGAAGCTTCTAAGGGTCCTCCCCAAGGACCCATGGTTGGTCCTTGGGGCTCGTATCTTGACGTTCTAACACGAAACCGTATATTTTTAGGTATGAGGAGGTACATTTACGACTCTAACCCTCATGTTAAGCTCTAGTTTAGCCTACTAATTTCCGGAGTGTTACAATATCTCCCCCTTGGAAACATTCATCCTCGAATGACGATCTAGACACCTTACAGAAATAAAGACTCAAGACTAGCATCCCATAATGCATGTAAGATAAAAAATAATGCACAATTCAAAGGAGCAAACTTCAACTCCATCTCAAACATAATTAATGCAACACAAGAAAGTATGAACTATATCTAACAAACCATTTTGCATGAAATTCAACATTTCTCATATTCATAGGAGGAACTACCTTCTCCAACTAAAAGCATGCTCAACACAATATCATGGAGCAAATTATGCAATTTCTCTCATAAGCATACTAAAGCATGTTCATCAATTCATCTCATGAAGTCAAATAGGCAATCCTTACTCAATGCACATCAACATGAGGAAAATCAATCATAAAAACTCATTTTCTTATGAAACATGAATTTCATCAAGAACATGCATAGTATAAGGAAATCATGGTAAAGCACATATACACACATGACTCCTAAAATACTAAAACTCAAGAGGAACTACATTCCTCAAGCTTGAATAGGAGTAGAAGCAAAGAGATGAGGATATCGGGACTTCATATCATCCTTGGCCTCCCAAGTTGCACTCTCAACTAGGTGATTTCTCCACAAAACCTTTATGGGAGTTATTTCCTTGTTTCTTAATCTCTTGACTTGCTGGTCTAGGATCTCTATCAGAACCTCTTCATATGAAAGACTTTCGTCAACTCCCAACCCTTCTGGGGGACTAATGGATGTTGAATCCCCAATACACTTCTTAAGCATAGAAACATGAAATACTGAATGAACCGGGGCCAACTCATTTGGAAAATCTAACTCATAGGCAACATTCCCAATATGCTTCAATATTTTGTATGGGCACGCGTACCGTGACTAAGTTTTCCCTTCTTGCTAAATCTCATCACACCTTTCATAGAGAGAGATTTTAGATAGACCCAATCATTAACTTCAAATTCTAGATCCCATCTTCTCACATCGGCATAAGACTTTTGTCCAGTTTGAGTGGTTCTTAACCTCTCTATGATAAGCCTCACTTTCACAATGGCTTCATAAACTAGCTCGAGACCTATCAAAGAAATTTCACCTACCTTAAACCAACCAACCAGAGACCTACATCTACTACCATACAAGGCTTCAAAGGGAGCCATACCGATACTTGAATGATAGCTATTATTGTAGGCAAACTCTATTAATGGCAAGTGGTCATCCCAATTACCGTTGAAATCTATAACACATTCTCTCAACATATCATCCAACGTTTGGATGATACGCTCTGCTTGCCCATCGATTGGGGATGAAAAGTCATGCAAAGCTTAAATTTGGTGCCAAGACCTTTTTGGAATGACTTCCAAAAGTGTGAAGTAAATTGAGTACCCCAATCCGAAATAATTGACAAATGAACCCCATGCAACTTCACTATCTCTCTTATGTACATCTTGACATAGTCTTCCGCCAAAAAAGAACCTTGACGGGGATAAAGTGGGCTGATTTTTTCATCCTATCTTTAATGACCCAAATAGAATCATGTTGCCTTCGAGTGCGAGGCAAACCCACAATGAAATCCATATTCTCCTCTTCCCACTTCCAAGTGGTAATACCTTATCTTGGGATAAGCCTCCAGGCCTTTGATGCTCAACCATAACTTGTTGATAATTCAGACATTTGGCAACAAATCCCGCAATATCTTTCTTCATTCCTGTAACACCCAAGATTTAGAGAAGGGAAAATATTCATTTCTTAGTCGACTAGGAGATCAGCTGAGTCTACTAGGTAATTAGCCGAGTCGACTTGGCAATCTGCCACGTGGAGCCTCCTCGTCCTTTGGATTGATCCCTGATGTCCTGCATTCTGTAACTTTAGGTGAGCAATGTCAGGATCACCATTATAGTCGGCGAGTCACCAAAGTCGAATCCACCATCACCAAACCTGAATTAACCCCCAAGTCGACTCATTATAAAATTAGCTGAGGGTACATTTGGCGAGTCGCCAAGTGCCCTTGGCGAGCTTCAGTATCCAGATCTGCAGATTTTAAGTTGGAGGTCTTAGGGGTCATTTGTTATTTTCCTAATTCTAAACTAAGTTATTTTACTCCATATATAGTAAGTATATAGGCTTTTAAGATTCAAATCCCCCCCCCCCCCCAATTAAATCATTCTCATAAAATCAAAAAGAGAACCCAAGAATTCATCTTCCTCATAATATTTCTCTCTCTAAGAGTTCCCAAAGAAGAAGAAGAAGAAGTGGAGGCTAGGGCTTGAAGAACCAAGGTATTTCTTCTCAAATTTAGGGGAAAACTCGATTAAAGTATTATAGTTTTGATTCATAGTTAACTTTTCATCCATGAAGTCCTCAAACCTTCAATTTCAAAGTTGGAAATTCTCCCAAACTAAGAGATTTCATTCTAGGTCATGGATTCTTTCTCAAAATGTTTTCAATGGTTAAATTATCATATATTAAGATTGAATTGCTGTTTTATGGTGGTTTTAAGTTAAAATTCCCCATGAATTCATGATTTCTCCATAACCCTAATTTATGACTTTGTGATGTGGGTGAATTGTAGTAAGATGAATGTTATGCAATTGATCTTGTAATGGTTTAGTTACTTGAATTATGTCATTATTCATGCCTAAATTGTATTTATTCTAGGTGTTTAGATTAATTTTGATTCATTGCCTTGAAGGGTAAATTACGAAAATTGATGTATAATCATGATGCTTATGTACATTCTTTGTGAGTTCAATGAAAGTAATGTGATCATGACTATCATGTAATGGTGTGGTTGTTGCAAGGATATTCTCACTTACACACACACTCATGAATGAAGAATGAATGAAGTTTCTATGATTATGTTAATGATGATATGTTGATTGAAAGTCTATTCTCAATTGTACACTAATGAATGATAATGACATACTGTGAAAGGTCTTTCTCAGAATATGGGGATTCTTAGTTGAAAGGCTATTCTCATCTTTGAATCTATGAGCTATCTCAATGAATGAAAGTTGGGATTTAGATGGATACTCATCCATGAGTTGAGGCGGGGTATCTAGTAACAATCTTTATATCCATTTCTAATGAACTAAAGTAATGAATGTTAAGTACTCTGTGGGGAATAATGCTAAGCACCGAGTGGATATTGAATGAGATGGATACTCATTCATGAGTTGCGGCGGGGTATCTAGTAGCAATCTCTTGAGATAGATTTCCATCTGTGAGTTGAGGCATGGTATCTAGTAACAATCTCCTTATCCCATAAATATGACCCACATAGGTTATTAGCTAGTGGATCCACCTAAGCTAAATTGATGATCCTACCTTAGGAAAGTTGGCATTCCTTATTCGGTGTGGGTACAATCGGGATTCCATGATTTGCTCACATGGTCTATGTCAGTTAAGGCTCACCCCTGCAATGAATGATATTGAACTGAACTACGGCTTCTCAAGAATGCACTACTTAGTGTGGGTGGGGGTATGAGACTTCGTCCATGCATTGCACAAGTAGGCTTTTAGAGGAGTCATGGTGTGTTCTTTAATGTAATAATGTCTAATGAAACTAATGTGCTTATAATGATGCTAATGAGAATGTTGACATGAAAGATATATGTATTAATGATGCTTAACTTGGAATGTTATTATGAGTTACTTTCCTTGTCATGACTTATTCAATGTGAAAGTTCCTTGTCTATGATTATTGACTGAAGAAGAGAATGAAGAATGGTAAGTATGTTATGGTGGCCTTAAAGGGGTACTTAGTATGAATGATATTATGGGATGCCATTAATACATTGTACAAGTATAACTTAGGGTTGCCTAAGATGATAGTTCTATTATGATATAATGATATACATGTTGAATATGCTTGTATCCTATGTTTTTATACTCAAGTTTCATGATGATTCTTAAATTTGACAAAAATGCATGGGTTTTCAACTAAAATGTCCTTTTTAGCATGGTTTTTGCATGGCTATCATACTTGGTAAATTTTTGTGCTAACCCATATTTCTTCTACATTTTTACAAAGTGTAGGTTTCAGATCTGTTGGTGATTTCTTTGGTTCAAAGCTTGGATTTACTATTCTCCAAAGCTAGTGGTGAGTCCTCATGGTTCGAGGATGAGTGTTATGCTTTTCTAGTTTCTTTCATGTCATTTTATGTTTCAGACTATGTTGAAGGGTTGTGACCCTATTATTGATTCAAAGTTGTATTAGATGGCCATGTGAGACAAAGTAAGACTTCCGTTGTTTTTAAATAAAGACTTCAATTGTATGGATAAATATTTTAAATTATGTACCATTTTCTTATGTCTTATGTTATGAATGCTATGAGGCTTGTATGAGGCTCTTCGGAGTCTTCTATGCCATGTTACGTCCGGGGTGTAGGCTCAGGTCGTGACAAACATTGTATTAGAGCACAAGATATTGGGATGGTTTTTTTAGGATGATGTCTCACAAGCAACATCTAGTAGAGTCTTGTTCATAGTGTGAAGTGCGCCACATTTATGAATGAGAGGCAATAAGTATTAGAAAATAAATTTCTTTCATTACTCTAAGTCATGCCATATAGTTTAACTCTATCATATCTCTCTCCTACTCCTTATCTGATGGACTTCAAGATGCAACTACTTGAAGGGCTAATGCTATAAGGTTCGAGGGAATATTAGTAGTGATGGCAATTGTGTCTATGTGACTAGATACAACTTGATATGTTAGATTTAGTTGATATCCTTTAGTATAAATGTGTTGCATTATGGTTATGTGTGTTTGTTGAAAGAAAGTCATGATGAGTTTTCAGTTATGTTGAAAGATTTGATGAATAGGGTGTTTTAGAAAAGCCTAGATGTGTTGAGAGAGTAGACTTCTCTAAGAAGGGTAGAAGTGTAATTCATCTTGCTTTAGAATCATCTTTGTGTAATAGGTGTGAAGACTTAGTGATGACTTGCTCCGACCTTAGAATTGAAAAAAATGAGGCTTAGACGAGTTCGTATACGCTTACTCCAAAGGGGGAGATGATGTACTTAGGTAGCAAGGTCGTTGAGTGTCCTTGTTATTCATGAGTTAGGTTTTCTTGAAATTCTCACATTGAGTGGTGTAGTAAGGTTGCTTGTGAGCTAGTGTTGCTTAATGAGAACCTCTCTAAGTAAGAAGTACTGGTTGGGATCTTAGACAGGCAAGTTAAGAAATAGAAGCATAAAGAAGTTCCTTCGATGAAAATGTTAAGGAGTGGTATTTTTAGTAAGGGTTTTAGTAGAGGATGCTTATAGATGTAAGTGTTTTATTAAGGTACCTTTGCTATTTTGATGTCAGCCTTAGTATGGGTTTACTCCGAGGGGAGAGATGGTGTGTCTAGAAGAAAAGGTTGAGAGTTCCCATTTCCTTATCTCTTTCTTCTATTCCTATTCTAGCTTGAGTGAAAGAGTTCCTTGTGACTTGGTTCATGTTTTGGAGTCTTGTGTGATTTATGTGTTTCCATGATCTCATTATGATATGCATGTTCTTGTGAGAATTCATGTTTAGTATAAAATGAGTTTTCTCGATTTATATGATCCTCATATTGTTGTGCATTTTAGTATGATGATTGCATATTTGACTTCATGAGATGATTTGATGAACATGCTTAGTTATTCTTCTGATGAAATGGCATATTGGCTCCATAATGTTGTGTTGAACATGCTTTATTGTGCTTTTGAGAGTAATTGCATAATTGGTTTCATGATATTATGATAAGCATGATTTTAGTTAGAGAAGGTAGTTCCTCCAATGAATACGTGAAATGATCTAGTTTAACCAGTATTCCTTTCACATCCCAAGAATCCCATCTCCTTGATTAGTACTCTTTGCATTTTTGCTTTTTTTGCTTACTTGTTACAAACACCTACTGATAATTGACGCTTGCGTTACCCCTTAGATTTCACATGTTTATATTCGATAATGTTTTTAGCTATGACTAATTAGAAATTAATTTTATTTTTCTATTAATTCTCAAAACAACTCCCTTAGGACTCGACCCCAACCCTTGGTTGGGTTACTTTACGATTGTACGATCATAGACACTTGCATTAGAAGTTGTTTCTTGATTACGCAAACATCATAGTTCCCATCTCGGATATAGTTACCCTCACGGTTGTAGTTACCCTCATGGTTGTAGCTTCCATAGGTCCGGCCTTGGTTTCCTTGACCTTGACGCCAATTATCTGAGTTGGAACCTTAGGCGTTGGTTAGGAAACCCCCCCGTCTGATCCTTTACCAAGTACGCATCCTCCTCATAGTAAAACTCCTGAACTGGTGGTGGTGGACACTTAGTCTGATAATTCACAACATTCACTTTTTTCGCACTACCACTCACATGTTTTAGTACCAAACCCAATTTTGTTCTCATCTGAGCCATCTCTTCCCGAATGTCATCATTGGCTTGGTTGGGCGCAGTTTGGACAGCGAACGTGCTCCTACCAGTATTTGCTTTTCTACTGCTCCAGGCTTTGTTGTTTTGGAAAATCCTCTCAAGATTTTCGGCGATCTCCTCAAAGGTGCATTCAAAATATGATCCCCTAGCAATTGTATATAATACTGCTCTCTCATTCTCATCATATCCTCTATAGAAATACTCCTTCAAAGACTCATCATTGATACAGTGGTTTGGAACACTTCTGATGAAACCGGTGAACCTATCCCAAGAACTGCTTATCGACTCTTCTGGTAATGTGGTGAAGTTATTTAGTTTATCTTTATGATTTAACTTCTTGGACACCGGAAAGTATCTTGTGTGAATACCTTATGCATTTGGTCCAATGAATAGATCGAATTGTATGGTAATTCAGAAAACCACACAACAGCATCTCCCGTCAGTGATAGTAGAAAGACCCTCAGACCAAACTTTGATACGCTTAAATTGCACCTCCCTAAAGAAGTATAAGTGATCGTTGTCAAATAAAGAACCAAACTTGTTGGTTGGGGTTGATCCCACGAGGAATATGGTTTAGACTAAACTTTAACTCACTATTATATATTTTTAGTCAAACTATTTCCTAGAAAAGTAAACAAAGGGGATTGTTGTAAATAAGTAACAAAATGTTGATTAAGTAACAAGTACACAAGCTTCACGATATGAGTTATCAATGTGAGATGAAAATTAGGGTATATGTGTTCCCCACAAGCTCTTAATGCAATAATCTTAATAATAGTAATCTTTTCCTAGTGTTTTACATGCAAAGTTTGTAAGTTAGGTATCCCTAAGTGATTTGTCCTCTAAGTAGGGAATTTAACCACGAACCTTGATCCGGCTACGAGTGTATGCTTTACTAACCCTTACCTTTTACCCCATATTAGTCATCACATCAAAGTATGGCTTAGTTTTATCCCTCACTCCAATTGACATCTATATCTAACTTCGGTCGTCCATCACAACTTTTACAAACACTGGACAATTTCACCATGTGAGCGTATGGATCTTCTAAAGCCAACCCATCAAACAATCATCTCGTTGTAAGCATCTGTATAAGACTGCTAGTTACCACAAATGTATGACCTGGAGGTAGAGGAGGAAGAATAATAGGCCCATATGAGGTAGTCGCATCATAATCAGCCCTGTAATGCTCACGAAACCTCGGTGCTGACGGATTTTGAACCCTTTCTGGATTACAAATTAAATTACAACCTTGAACCTGAGCGGGCACATTAACAACACCTGGAGGCTGAAATTCTACTCCATCTCCTAGACCGTCTTCCACTGGATTAACTTGTACCCCTTGGTTATTAATTTTTTGCAAGGTTTTACTCAACTCTGGATCGTAGGGGGTCAGTTGTTCGCCTCGATTCCGTGTACTTGGCATACACTAGAGTAGAAACCTGAAGGATACAAAAACAAAACAAAAATGTAAAATCAGGAAATACTTGACTAAAGTTCAATAATGTAGCTAAACCTAATCTAAAAGCCATATTCCCCGGCAGTGGTGCCAAAATTTGATACGCTGAAAATACACCTCCCTAAAGAAGTATAAGCAATCATTATCAAAGAAAGAACCCAACTTGTAGGTTGAGGTTGATCCCACGAGGAATATGATTTAGACTTAAACTTAACTCACTATTATATCCATTTAGTCAAATTATTTCCGAGGACAGTAAACAGGGGGGATTTTTTAAGTAAGTAACAATTTCTAATGCTTAAGTAACAAGTAAACAAACTTAGATTTTGAGTTATCAATATGCGAGAGAAACTAGGGTATATGTGTTCCCCACAAGCTCTTAACGCATTAATCCTAATATTAGTAATCATTTCCTAGTGTTTTACATGCAAAGTTGGTAAGTTAGGTATCCCTAAGTGATTGGTCCTCCAAGCAGGAAATCTCACCACCCACCTTGGTCTGGCTATAGGTGTATGCTTTACTAACTCTTACATTTTACCCCAGATTAGGCATCATATCAATGTATGACTTAGTTTTCACCCTCACTCCAATTGACATTAGACTATTAGATAGCATCCACTAAATCTTTGTTGTTTAATCCTTTTTTAATTCATTACCTCCTTAGTCAGGCAAGTAATAACGACGCGAGTTCTAACGCGTGCACTCGTTAAAAAGACTTCTAAATGAAAGGATTAACAATACATGCATAAACAATATTCAAGAATTACTTAATTATTATTCATACTTTGTTAATTGCTCATGGTTCCAACAACACTAGTTGTTGATTTAGCTACTCATGCTTGAGAGTTTACAATATATAATTAAGAAGAAAGAATTCATGAACTTACAATTAGAATAGATGAAACCCAAAATCTTCAATTAAATTTCTAAATGAAAATCTTATAAAATGAAATCTGGAAAGTTAATTGCTAAGAGTTTGCAAATTAATTCCCCAAAAACAAAACCTAGCAGTTTACAATAATGTTTAACCCCCAAAAAATAAGGATTACAAATCCTATTTATAGAAAACAAATCCTAACTTAAATAGGAAATAAAATAAGGAAATAAACTGCCAGGACACGGTTTCGATCATTTCTTCGACCTACGATCCGTAGGTTCCCTCCGTGGCTCAACACATAGAAAAATTCAGCAGGTAGTGGAACCTTCAGCTCCCAGATCACCATCGATGGATGTGTAGGATGGATTGTAGGTTGATCTATGGTCCATCGACTGCTCAGTGGTTCCACACTTGGTCAGACTTCCCTGATCTTCTAGCTATGGTGCATCACCTACGGTCTGTGGGTTGGTCAGTTGATGGCTACTTCTGCACTTTTCAGCTCGCATCTTCATCAACCATATCCAAGCCTATTTCCTACAAGAATTATACAAAAAACATTATTTCTAATAACAAAATAACCCAAGAGACACAAACTCTAAGTGAAACACATCAAAAATATTATAAACTCATGGTATATCACACCCCAAGGTTTTATTATGTCTCTTCAACACTATGACTAACAACTCCACTTACCATTGTTCAAGATTACTTTCAATAAATACCGGAAGTGTTTTGTTGGCTCCAAAGAAATTATATTTCAGTTGAGGCAAGAACTCGTTCAACTATAATTTTGGTGGTTCAGTGATGAATGGGTTGGCCTATAATTCTTCTCGACTAGAAAATTTGAGGTTGAGTGTTTGGAAAGAATTATGTGATCACACACTTACACGAGCAGCCACAACCTCATTATAGTTTCTAATATCGTCTTGATTACAATTAAGTAGCACTTGAGCCAAAGATTCCCTACAATATGCTACACTTTCAATACTTGACACTGCTCAGTCAATTTTAACCAAGTGAGACACAACATGCATATCACTTGGGTATTTCATTGAATTGCGAACATTGAAGCTAACTACTTCATCATTGACTCGAAACTTCAACCCCGCCATCTTCCACATCAACCAAAGCTTTCCCCATGGAAAAGAATGGTCTACCAAGTATCACCAACATATCAATATCAACTTTGCAATCAAGCACTACAAAATTAGTGGGAAACACAAAATTTTCAACTTTCACTAGCACATCATAGACCACACCTACCAGTCTCTTTATTTAATGATCAGCTATTAGGAGTCTCATGTTTGTTGGTTTCGGTTTATCAAGCCCAAGATTATTAAATATCATCAATAGAAGTAAATTTATACCAAAACCAACAAACATGAGACTCCTAATGGCTAATTATTCAATAAGGAAACCGGTAGGTATGGTCTGCAATGTGCTAGTAAAAGTTGAAAAATATGTGTTTCCTACTAATTTTGTAGTGCTTGATTGCGAAATTGATATTGATATGTTGGTGATACTTGGTAGACCATTCTTGGCCATAGAGAAATTTATGGTTGATGTAGAAGGTGGTGAGCTAAAGTTTCGAGTTAATGACAAAGTTGTTAGCTTAAATATTCACAAGTTGATGAAGAATTAAAGTGATATGCACATTGTATCTCACTTGGATCAGATTGATTAAGTTGTTGCAAGTATTGGAGAAGCTGTATATACTATAGAGTCATTAGCCGTTGTGTTGCTTAATTAAGATCAAGGTGAAATAAGAGATTATGATAAAGTTGTAGCTACTCTTGATGGTGTAGGCTCCTATACTTCTTTTCAAAATAAGTTGGATCTTGATTTGTCTAGTCGTGAAGCACCACCGGCTAAACCATCTATTATTGAGCAACCAAAGCTAGAATTGAAAAAACTTCACCTTATCTCAAGTATGTTTTCTTGGGGGACAACAACACACAAACGGATACTATTTAAAGTGATCTTGAAGAATGGCAAGTGGATTTGTTACTGAGAGTGTTGAAATGACACATTAGAGCTTTGGGGTGTCCAATTGCCGACATTATGAAAATCTATTTGTGTGTGTGCACGTACAAGATTAACTTAACCAAAGGATGCAAGCCAAGTATTGAGCAACAAAGGAGGTTAAATCCTCCAATGGAAGAAGTTGTGAAAAAAGAGATCATAAAATGGTTCGATGCGGTAGTTATTTTTCCAATTGTGGATGGCCAATAGGTGAGTTTGGTCCAATGTGTCCCTACAAAGGATGATATAACAATAGTTCCGTACGAGAATGCTTAGCTTGTTGCTGCTTGGCCCGTGACCTAGTGTCAAGTGTGTATGGATTACCATAAATTAAATTCATGGATCGAGAAGGACCATTTTCCTATGTCCTTCATTGATCAAATGCTTGATAGGCTTGCGGGTAAGAGATGGTATTACTTTCTTGACGGTTATTTCAGGTACAATCAAATATCTATTGCATCAGAAGATAAAGAAAAATTGACTTTTATTTGCCCCAATGGGACCTTTGCTTTCAAGTTAATGCCCTTTGGATTGTCCAACACACTGGCCACCTTTCAAAGGTGTATGTTATCAATATTGCGTATATGGTAGATTCAATGGAAGTATTCATGGATGATTTCTCAATTGTTTGGGATTCTTTTGAGGAATGTTTGCATTTAGAGATGGTACTTCAAATGTGTGTAGATTCAAACATGATTCCTAATTGGGAGAAATGCCACTTTATGGTTAAGGAAAGAATCATGCTTAGGCACAAAATTTCCAGAAAAGGTATTGAAGTCAATCAAGCCAAAATCCAAGTGACCGGCAACTTAGTTCCTCCAATTTCCGTAAAGGAACTAATAATATTCCTTTTTCATGCCGAATTTTATTTTTAGGTTCATCAAATATTTTTCTAAAATTGTTATCCCTTTGTGTAGGATTCTTGAAAAGGAGACTGCTTTCGACTTTGATGCAGCTTGGCTAAAGTCTAATTTTGAAAGAGAAACTTGATTCACCCCCTATCAAAATAGCCCCTGATTGGAGTCTCCCCTTTGAATTGATGTGCGATGCTAGAGGATTGGAACTTGACGATGTTCTTGGGCAGCGGAAAAATAAATTCTTTCATCCTATCTGTTATGCTAGCAAGACTTTGAATTATGCTCAAAAGAATTACACTTTCACGGAGCTAGAGTTATTTGCGGTGGTGTATGGGTTTGAAAATCTTAGAGAATATTTATTGGGTACCAAGGTAGTTGTGCACAAAGATAATGTGTCTCTAAGATATTTGATGGCAAAGAAAGAGGCTAAACCTAGACTTATTTGGTTCATACTCCTTCTCCAAGAATTTTATTTTGAGGTAAGGGATAGAAAAGGGTGTGAAAACCAAGTAGCAGATCACCTATCAAGGCTTGATGCAAATGAGGGAAGAGACATCGAGATGCTTTACCAGATGAATCAGTAATGTTGATTACTTAAACCTCAATCCTTTGCTATGCTGGCTATGCCAATGTCATTGTATGTGGGTTGTTGCTTAAAGGTTTGAATAATTATCAAAAAAGGAAATTCTTATTTTATGTGAAGCAGTATATATGCGATGAACCGTTCCTTTTAGAAACTGTGCTGATAATATTATATGGCGTTGTGTGCCTGAAGTGGAGGTGCAAGAAATACTTGAAGCTTGACATGCTTCGCCGTCTAAAGGACAACATGGAGGCATACACACAACTTGTAATGTTTTGCAATGTTGTTATTTTTTGGCCCACTATGTTCAAATACGCTCATGTCCTTTGTAAGTGTTATGTATAATGTCAAATGAAGGGGAGTATTTCTATTCTACATAAACTACCTTTGTCTCATAACCTCGAGATTGATCTATTTGATGTTTGGGGAATTGATTTCATAGGCACTTTTCCTAGTTGTTTTGGGAACAAGTACATTCTTGTGGCAGACAAATTTGTGTCTAAATGGGAGGAGGCAATAGCATTACCAAACAATGAAAGAAGAAGTGTCACAAAGTTCCTTATAAAGAACATTTTCAAAAGGTTTGGGACCTAAGGGCTATTATAAGTGATGCGGGCTTCCATTTCTGCAATTGCCAATTTCAAGCCCTTCTGTCTAAGTATGGATTCACGGACAAAGGTGCAACACCGTACCATCAGCAATCTAGTGGGTAAGTTGAGGTATCCAACCGGGAGATAAAGAGCATCTTAGCCAAAATAATGAATATCCATCGCACTAATTGGTCTAGAAAGCTCGATGACGCAATTTGGGCCTATCGAACTTCTTTCGAATCCCCTATTCGCATGTCTCCATACAAATTGGTATTTGGGAAGGATTGTCATCTTTCGATTGAATTATAACACAAAGACTTGTGGGCAGTGAAGAGGGTCAATTCCAATTGCGAAGTAGCAGCCAAAAATCATCTAAGTCAACTACTTGAATTGGATGAGTTTTGGTTATACGCATATGAGAGCTCTCCCATATACAAAGAGAAAGTTAAACGGTGGCATAATGCAAAGATCTTACATTGGGAGTTTAGAGTGGGTGAGCTAGTCTTACTCTTCAATTCACGATTAATTTTGGCCCACTATGTTCAAATACGCTAAAATAACCATTCAAAATTAATTAAAAATGTGAGTGGTCATAGTCAGTAAAAACCCAAAGAAGATTCGGGGTCGAATCACACAAGGAACGGTATATCATGGAGAATTATTTATCGAAAGATTCATATTTTAAATCAGCTTATTTGGAATAATAAGAATAATTGGTTGGATGGTACCACCAACTTAATATAAAACTTTTGTTATCAATTATCACAATTAAACTAAGATTCAAATAAAATCAAGAATTAACAAGCAATCTTGGGGTGCGGAGATTGGATATCAATATCATATAAAAGTTAATGTGTTGCTTTATAATGATGTACATACATGAATAGGCTAAGTCATCTTCAAGGACGCTAATAATCTTTCGATCTCAAAACATCTATGGCTAGAATCTCCTTTCGGTCTCATCTAATGCCAATTGTTAAATACGTAATACCTTACTCTATTCCCTCTTTCAAGAATAGGGAAAATAGATCCGACCCATAACCTCTCTTTTGAGAAAGTCAAAGGCATCAAACCTAAATTTCTAGTATTGAACTAATTACCCACTCCAATAAATCTCTTTTGATTATCAACCGAAGATCGAAAGTAGCAACTATGTTTGCAACCTTAACCGTTATGTTAAAAACCCATGATAATTAGACCAAATTCGTGCATGAACAACAATAAAACAGATCAGATCACAATACCCACTACATTAAATTAACACCCAACCCCATTAGAGCACCCCTAAATCTTGGGGTTTCAGCAACCCATCACAAAAAGTAAAGAAAGTATACCTTCAATGAAAGCAGTCATAGGTAACTTAAAATCAAGTAATTAAGAGTAAACCTACTATGAATTTTACTTCAAATTATCGAATTCAAGATCCAGATCGAAAAAACCCAAGAAGACTAGAGAAAGTGTTCTTAAAAGTGAAGTGTTCTGTCTCAAAACATTCTCTTGAACTCAGTTGTTCAACTCTCTAATCTAACTCATTAACAACTCTATCATTTGGGCTATTTATGTTTCCCAATAATCAACTTTGCAACCTAATTGACAACATTAGTCGGGCTCGTCTAATTCACTTGGTGAATTGCCCTTCGTCGCCAGCTCTCCTTTGTGATACTCTAGGCTTCAAGTGTTTGAACCTCCGTTGGTGAACTTGATTGAGTCAGCATTTCACGTTCAATTCATCGCCGAATACCACCTTAGTTCGCTATTTGAGAATTAAATTTTTTCCTTGGATACTGCGAGTTTTGGCGATGTCCTTCAGGTCCGTTTTTCTCATTCAGTGTATCAGCTTTTTTATTAGAGTTTGCCGACCCTCTATGATCAAAAAAAGTGTTATGCACTATCAGATTGGGTGAGGTTTTGCTCAGTCGCTGATCCGCCCTTCATGCTAGGTGATCAACAATGTTCATTTTGCACTTGTTTTGCATTTTTGGCCATTCTTTCAAGCTTCAGCCCATGCCTTGTCCAATTGCCTTCGTAGTTGCAATTCATCAACATTTGATTAGAAAAGGACAAATTTAGGCATTGAGGACACCAATTATTGAGCCTAATGGACCTTAAATGAGTGTAAATCTACCACTTATCAACACCCCAATCTAAAATTTTGCTTGTCCTCGAGTAAATCAAGAACATAATAAGCTCAATAAGGGTGTCTACAACAAAACTCAATGAGAGTTAACATAAAAGTGTTATGGAAAGACTACTCCCAATAGCATGCTACCTTAAATCATGATAAAAAAGCTTCAAATGATGACTAGCTAGTCTCAACACAAGCTCTAGCGCACTTTAGCTTCTTTTCTAATGCACGAACATGTTTCTACAAATACATTCAAGTGCCCTTACATCAATAATGATTCCATGCACTCACAAAGAAAATAAAAAAAGGTAATAGGAATCAATGCAACTCTTACTCACTCAAAAGAGAAATACATGCAAGCTTTTCCCATAGATTTGCCCATATTTTCCAATCATCAAACAACTTGGTTCGTGTAAGATCTCAAGGGTATTTTACGCTTCTAATGGGGCTGAGGGTTAAGGCATGGATAATTTGGATTAGTGACTTGAACCTTTTAAAAGCATTGTTGCAATCATCATTACCTCTTCTCAAGTTCTTTTCCTTCTTTTTCATTTGAGAACTCAAACCTTGACTTTCCACTCAATTTATTTGGAACTCCCTTTTGTTTCATTCTCTTCTCTTTTTCATTTTCATTTTTCTAGGCTATTCTCATCAAATTGATGACAAATACACACATATTTTTTTAAATGAGGGGTTCCTTCTTTTTGCAAAACTTTCAGATTTGAGTCTAATTTCTTCTTTCTTTTCCCTTCACTTGGCTCTCATTCATCCTTTCTATCCACACCCCTAACTTAGGATTTTGGCCTAAGTTGTCGATTTGAACATTGCAATGCTTCAAAAGTGTTTTTTTATCAGAAGGTAGGGGTCATTTTTGCTCAAGTGGATTCATTTGGTTATCAACAAATAGGTTAGGCTCAATTGGTGCCAACATAGATTGACACCCTCACAAGGTAGTCACAAAAGTCTTTAAGGAAAATTTGTCTCCCTCATTGAATTTTCACCCAAGATCAGGTCCCACATCCACCAAGATTCAACCAATTGGAATAACAAGGCATATTTTAGGACTCCACATGCATGTATGCAAGTAACCCTATCCACGCATGGCACCTTGAAATACATTAATCTAACACATCCCAAAAAGATCAAAAGTGTACGCGCGATGTTCATTGCAAGGCTCACATCCAAACGCAGTTAGTCAACATAAGATTCAGAGAGATCACCAAAAGGTGTAACCACATCGATTTTGCATTCACAATAACAACACTACACATCATGCTAATCATGAGTAATATTTAAAACATTGATACTGAACAAAATCGATTCTCAAATTGCTATCAATGAAAAGATCAAGCATTTCACGATTTGGACTCATGGGGGGTTGCATTCATCAAGAGAGAATGAGAATTGACGTAAAGAGACACACTTTCACAAAACAAAAGCACTCTAATATAAATAAATATTAATTACAAAATTTCAAAATACAAGCAAAAGGGTAATATTGGCATGAAGACCCTCACAACACCAAAAACAAAGAGCACTGTCCACAATACAAAATAAATGTAATACCAGGAGGCTAAGATATAGGATCTCCTTGCCAGTCTACGCTTGTGGAATACTCTTATCTGGAGTCTCTAGTGGAGAAGTTTATGCCCGATAATAGGATCACGGGAGGCAGCTAGGAAGGCTCGGCTTGGGCATCAATGCCCGTCTCAGCAATTGGAAGTGTGGGGGAGTGTAGAATGACTCCACTGGGCCCAACAGCTGAAGTCTCTTAGAGAGACCTCTTTAAGGTAGCTTGAAAAATGACATCATCGGTCTTGTACAGCTCTATCTGGGTCTCATCAATGCCCTGCTCATTCTCTCTCAAACCCTCCTCATCAGTTTCCTCAACCAACTCCTCGTCCTTAATAGCCATATCTACAATGACTTTAGGTATAGAAGAGGAAGATGCATCACTTGGAATCTCATGTGCAGGGGCAACAATATCTGAAAGGGGAACTTTGCCCTAAAGTGTTGAGATGTCCATGGACTGAATCTGCACCACCTCAGTCCTCAATATTGAAACCTCAGTCCTAAGGGTGTCCAAAGCAATAGAACTACCCTCAGTCTTCACCAAAGATCCTATACTCATAATCAACTCATCTAATATCAAAGTGTGGACGTCAAGCATCTTATCACACTTGACCACCCGCTTAGACATAGAAGCTATGGCATTTTGGATACCTTGGACAATGAGCTTGGGCAAGTTCTTCTCAACCTGAGCAGCCCTAACATTTGCTAACCAGGCAAGATTGCCCATCTAATATATATAAGTGTCTGAGTCAAGGGAGGACGTGCAATAGGAGAAGAGGGAGGCCTCATACTAGAAGCTGTCACAGAAGTAGAAGGTGGAGATGTAGCAACGAAATAAGATAAACCAGCATCAGTCATAGAAGTAGGAATACATGTCTGCTCCATAGAAGGAGAAAGTGTGTTGATATCCGTTGTCAATGTATTAGGGCCAACCACTGGAGTAGATTCTAGTGGTGGAAGCTTTCGAGTTGCACCATCTCTCAGACACTCAGCCTCGATCCTCCGAATATCACTAGAGGAGACTGGCATGATCCTGACATCTATTATTACTCTAAAGGGGACTCAAGCTTTCTCGTAAAGCTGGGTAATGAGCACCGGGAAGGGAAAATAGGTCTACTCTTATCTGGCTTGCAGTGATATTTCTTCCATAATTATCTGTCATACATTAATCTTCTCCCTATCAATGATGGAACTCACTAACACGGACTTCAGATGACTGAGTTTAGACTCCTTTTTGGATGGCATGACATTGCTATTGATAAATCCAAACAAGTACCTCACCACTATAATCAAGTCCTTTTCAATCTTGGCACCTTGAGCCATCCAAGATGGTGTTGATTCACCGAATATTAGAGGGGTCAACCACTCTTTTAACTAATCTAAATATGTGGCCATCCGAGTTTTATATTCGTCATTCAAATTGTCTGGGGTGCCAGTACTGCATTAATCGCAATGCTATGATACTACACGATCTTACCTCAGACTTCTATTTCATCCATTATCTTCCAGACAATCCCTTTCCTCTTCTTTAGCAATTTCTTTGAATAGAAATCATAGAACTCTCATGCTCACTTGGGTATGTATGGTTTCCTGACCCTGGTGAACTGTTCTAGCTTGTGGAATTTGATTGCTCTCTATATTTTGGGGTACTCACTCATCACCCCATTAGTAGAAAGTCGTTGCTCCTCCAAAATTGTGCATTCCTCATCTTCTTTAAGCCTACTCAAATCTCTTGGAGCTATAATTGAGAGAACACGCGAAGCAGGGATGGGGTCTTGTGCTGGTGACACCAACTTTGAGCGGATATTCACTTGCTTCATCGCAATATGCTTCCTCTCCTTTTGACCCCCCACTTGTAGGTGTTTTAGGGTTGGTGTTTTGAGGGCCTATTTGTTTATTTTGAGTAAGAGGAGGTAAAAAAAGCTCCATGTTTGGCTTAGTATCATATGAGACCACATTCTTACCCTTTGTTCTCGCCATTACCTGCAAAGCACACATTAAACACAAGATTTTTGAAGGTTAGATGAAATCGAAAACACTTTTAATCAATCTAGAAAATAGTCATGAGGCTCGCCTAATGGGAAGGCTTATCGCGCAATAGGATCGATGACCTACGGTGAGCTCGCTAAAATTACCAGAAGTAAAATACAAACGGTGCAGGCACATAGGGCAGACCCAATGTAACCTCAGCGATTTGTTGAGTTGGTTTTGGCGCGCTAAGACAAGTCCTCCAAACTGAGAGTGCAAAAGGGGAAGACACAGGCATCAACGGTGATATCTTCTCCCACTCGGTGATTCACCAAATTAGTTCAGCGGACTAATACATACCCTCCGAATGGGACAGTACCCAAGGCCATGTATAAGCTAAAGAAAGAGAGTTGGGTAATACTCCGTAATTCTCCTATCTTTCTTGGCGACCTAAGACAAGCTCACTGAACAGGATTTTTTAGCCTAGTGCCTAAATTTCAAATTCAAATCCAACGTGCACAACAAATACGAGTTTCCCCCAATAATTACAATCCACCTATATGTTTTTCTACCCATGGGTACTAAGATTTCCCCCCAATTTATCACTAAGTGTTGCTTTAATTAATGATTTTCCCTAAAGGAAAGAGTCACCTTATCTATCATTGGGCATAATCATGCTATGGGCCAATACTGAGCTACTCTGACTTGACTCACATACAGCTAAACACAGACCCATCAAGTATATCGACTCAATTTTAACATTCTAACCAACACAATCACATTCACCATTTATACATGCAATCACATGTGTACAATTCAAATTCAACAATATGATGCTACCAAACAAAATTAAACACTTAATCTCAAATAAAGGGCTCAATCCCACACCTTATATGTTGTCTAAACTCAAATCATCAATGAGAAGTCAAAACACCAACCTTAGTACCAAAAAACAAGAAAGAAATTGAGGAATCAGGGTCGGGTTAACTTGGGGTCAAATTAAATTCACTCTTAGCACATCCAATATGCTCACACGAGGCACAAAATCATTTAAATGCACAATGCAAGAGAGGGGAAATGAAAAGTCTCTAAGAATTCAATAGGTCTTGATTTTTGAATTTCAAAAAACCTTGAGCCTTTTTATACCATGCCCGTTTCGTGCACTCACTAACATCACTGAATGAGTTTGGTGTATTTCCGTCTGGAAGTTAATTTCATTGAACCTTCCTGACCAATTACCAAACTTGAGGTTGATTTGGAAGACCTTATGGGGTCTGTAAAATGCACTTCAGTTAATTGCCATTTGGAAATCTGATTGCAAATCTTGAAAGAGCACTTTTCCATCTTTTCCTACTCAAAAGGAGAACAAGAATCATTTTTCCTAGTTCATTTGGTGCATCGCCCTTTAGGTTATGGCTTCGCCCAATCTACCCTTATTAATTTTTCAATTTCTTTTCCACCTACACTCATAATGCATGTTATTCGAAAGCAGTAAAAACAAAAAGTAAAGACTTGGGTTGCCTCCCAAGAAGCGCCTTATTTAACTTAATGGCACAAAATACTTCTCAGACTTCACAATTCATTCTTGGGGTTTGGGATGGTATCACTAGGCAAAGTTCCCTTTTGCCTTTGATTTAGATGAGTGGCAATTTGACCCAGTTGTGTCTCCAGCTACTTGATAGAAACTAAATATGAAGTCACTGTTTGTGTTAAAGGGGAGAAGTCATTTTTCAAATCCTTTAACACCTTATCAGATCCTTAACCTTGTTATAGATCCTCACAAGCATGACTTCCATCCTTCTTCCTTCTAGACCAGCTGGATTATTTGGGCATAGACGATCATGGGAAAACATGTATCTATCATTGTCCACATCCATGTCTTTCCAATTTCCACCCCTCCAATCTTTCCAACCACTATCTCTATCCTTGTTCTAACCTTGGTTTCCACTTTGACATTGATAATTGTTGTGAGAATCTGCTACTTGATTCCCAAGTATTGAACCTCTTAATTGTATAATGCATCAAATCAGCATCATCTGGTCACTGCCCACTGCCCACTGTTTGTTCCAACCCCATTCATTGACTTAGTTCAACCTCCCATGACATATTTGGAGAGCAAATCGATTTCGGTCATCATCTAGGCCATATTTTCATCCCTTTCATGGTCCCTTTCATGGTCCCTTTCAATTTGTTCTTTGTTCAAGACAACTTGTAGAATGTGCGTTTGGTATTCTCTTGTGTGTCATGCTCGGTTGACCTTAGTAATATCATTTAATAACAATGCAACTACATCATATCGTTTTCTTATCAATCCATCGTGGACTAATTGATCAGCCACACTTTTTTGACTGAATCAAGGATCCAATAAAAGTATTGCAACAACAAATTGTTCGTAATGCCATGCGTTGGACATTGCAAGAGTAACTTCTTGAACCTCAGTCATTTTCATGCAAAGGCTCACCTCCTAGACTTTTGAAATTCTGGAGTTTGAGACAAGTTTTACCATATTTGAGGGTGGAATAATCATTCCAATTACGCTTCAATTAGCTCATCCCACGAAGTACTATAATCATCTAGAAAATCTGCCAATCATCTTTTAGCTTCTCCCGTTATAGAAAACAGAAAGAGTCTCAACCTTACCGATTCTTGGGAGATATTCTTGAACATAAAGGGTCCACACACCTTGAAATTCCAAAGATGCTCCTGGGGATCCTCATGAGCTAGATCCTCAAATATTCATTTCTTCACAATTGGATCATAGTTCTAGTGATGTGAAACACCATCTCCCGATTATATGAGGTATTTGGATTTCTTTCGTGCTTTGAATGAAATAATTGTGCATGTCATTCAAGTCAGACATATTATAATTTGTACCATAGTGTCTATCATTGTCACTTCAATGGTCACTAGTCTTGTTAACCTGCAAATCAGCCAAAAACAACACAAAATAGCAACTTTACTACAAATAAACCAAATTTAAAATCTAATTTCTCAACTACCGCTCTCTTATAGCGTCACAATTTTTTATAACGCTCAAATCACCCTTCAAAACCAATTAAAAATGTGAGTGATCGTAGTCATAAAAACCCAACGAAGAGTCGGGTCGAAACCCACAGGGAACAGTATATTGTGGAGAATTCTTTATGAAAAGATTCGGATTTGAAATCAACTCATTTAGAATAGTAAGAACAATTTGGTGGATGGTACCACCAACTTAATATGAAACTTTTGTTATCAATTATTGCAACTAAACTAAGATTTAAACAAATTCAACAATGAACAACTAATCTAGGAGTGCGGGGATGGTATATTAATATCATATAGGAGTAAATGTGTTGCTATATAGTGATGTACATACATAAATAGTGTGGTTGAACCTGAGTACCTGAGCCTGGATCATAATAGAATGCAACATAGAGTATCGTCAGTACTTCAGATATACTGAGCATGAGGGATATGTAAAACTGAGTATACATATAAAGATTCTAAAAATACTGGTCAAGTATGTAACCCGAACTGAATTAAATTACATAGACCCAACATACAATAATGCATAAAAACTAGAATGCAAGAGTAAACTGGAAGCATGCTGAAAAAGTTAGAATAAATACAACTACGGGCCTGAAGTACCTTTCAAAAGCTAATATTGTGATATAGTCTATTAAACTACATAAACCTCGTGAGCTAAACGTGGAGTCCAATGTATATGCCATCGACGAGACTCAATATACCTTGCCATGGTATAAAGGCATGACTGTGGTGTGATCACTAAATCTGATGCCCAACTGTGGGGAAATATAAACCTATGATGCCAAGTAGTTCTAGGATTTGATGGTATGCTGAACCCTAGTCCACCTCGGTGCTAAACACTACTCCTAAACTGGATACTAGTAGCTCACTTTAATTGTGGTCCTGAATTCATGAGACAGAACTAAACTGGTCTGAAAATAATTGCTGAGAAAAGTTGTGGATAGAAATTTGACTGAATTCTGTTTAAAATTAAATGTTAACACCTGAGCTAAATTCTAGTAAAGAGCTAATTCATGTGAAAATACTACAATTTCATGCTAAGTTCTTTACCTTTCAAATCTCCATAAGAATTTATGCAAACTAATTTAAACAAGTATATAATCAAGTAGTAATCACAAGAATCAATTTTGTAAAGAATTTGCATAGTTGGGCAAAAACTAGTTTCATAAAATTATAATAAGCAAAAAAGAAGTCTAAAGTTTTAGGCATAAGGGAGAACGAAAACTTTATTTAATACCTACATAGATGAAGAAAACTATGGAGAATCCTTTGAATTTCGAGGCTGAACTTGGAAGATAGCTCTTTCTCTTATTTTCTTACTAACTCTGATGATTTTTTGAGAATGAATGTTTTAGGTAGTTTTTGACTAACTAGTTAAGCTTAGATGAAGTAAAATGATGTAGTTTAAGTACCAAACGCATAGAATACAGACCAAAATGACCCTAACTTAAAATTGGTGAGGTGCCTCATACGAGAAGCTTCACGAGTCGTTTAAGGAATTAAGGCCCTTCTAGTGGGCCGTGATGTAGCCCTTCCCGATAGGGCTTCACTAACATCGACATAAATTTTTACTCCAGGCTCGAAATCAGGCAAGTTTTGTGGGGTTGGAAAGAGGACTCAAAGACCTTTGATTTGATATGTTATTGGTCACCTAATTCATTTTGTGCTGAAAGATATGATCTTTTGAAATTGACCCAAAACATAAGACATGATGAGTCCCTTTAACATATGACTTTAAGGTTCGTGTGAAGCTTCACGGACCGTCTAAGTGTCCGGGGTCATTCACAGGAGTCTTGGTTGTTATGTGCCCCTTTCACCAATGACTTCACGGTCTGTGTGAAGTTTCATGGACACTCTAGGTATATGTCGTCCTTCACAATCACTAGGTGCAACTCCAAGGGATGTGTGACAGGTCGTGGACATCTTCACAATCCATGAACCCCTCTGTGGATTTCCCTTTTCTCTTTTTTCATTCCATTTTCAAATTTCAAAGGTGTTACAATATTTCTCCATTGGGATAATTCATCCTCGAATGAAGACTAAACATGCAGAATTTGTAGGGAAGGAGCTACAATCCCTACCAACTTAGTATTATAAATTGATATCTAGCTGAACTGAGTTCCACAAACATGCAATTATTTTAAAATGCAATGATAACTAAGGGAACAAGATAGTAAGACTTAATTACACAAGATTAACTGAGAAAATGAAGAAGGACTATTACCTCAAGCTGAAATTGAATTAGAAGGAAAGAGGTGAGGATACTTGGCCATCATGGGTGGTTCTGCTTTCCAAGTAGTTCCCTCTACAGATTGATCCCTCCACAAAACCTTTACGGAAGTGACTTCCTTATTTCTCAACCTACAAATCTAACGGTCGAGAATCTTTATTAGAACATCCTCATAGGTGAGGCTATCCTTCACAACCCACACTTTAAAGGCACTATCGATGTCGGATCATCCACACATTTCTTCAACAAGGAAATGTGAAAGATTAGATGACCCTCTACTATTTTTGCTGGAACCTCCTACTCATAAGCCACATTACTAACCATTTTCAGGATTCAGTAAGGACCTACGTATCTGGGGCTGAGCTTCCCTTTTATGTCAAATCTCATCACCCCCTTCATGAAAGATACTTTCAGGAAAATTGAATCATCGATTTCAAACTCTAAGTCCTTTCTCCTCACATCTACATAGGACTTCTGACGACTTTGAGCTATCTTTAGTCTATCTCTGATGAATTGAACTTTGTCCATAGCCTCATGAACTGAATCTGGCCCAATCAAGACTTTTTCGAACCAACCAACTAGAGACCTGCATATACTCCCATACAGTACCTCATAAGGGGCCATCTGAATACTAGAATGGAAGTTGTTATTATAGGCGAACTCTATGAGAGGTAGGTCATAATCCCAATTACCCTTGAAATCAATCACGCAAGCTATCAACATGTCCTCTAAGGTCTGAATAATACGTTATACTTAACGATATGTCAGTGGATGAAATTTTTTTCTAAGATTTACCTGAGTACCAAGACCTTTTTAAACGACCTCCAGAAATGAAATGTGAACTGAGGAGCCCTATCTGAGATGATAGACAAAGAAACCCTATGAAACGGGACTATCTCTCTAATGTAGAGTTTGGCGTAGTTCTCTGCTGAATTTGTAGTCTAGACAACAAAGAAGTGAGTTAACTTAGTGACTCTATCTACTATCACCCAATTGGAGTCATGTTGACTGTGAGTACAAGGTAAACCCGTAATAAAATCTATGTTTATCACTTCCCACTTTCACGTAGGAATGCTAATCTCTTGAGTCATATCTCCTAGTTTGTGGTGTTCTACTTTATCCTGTTGATAGTTAGGACACTTAGCCATAAAATATGCGATGTACCTCTTCATGTCGTTCCACCAATAGACTTCTCATAGATCATGGTACATCTTAGTGGGACCCGGATGAATAGAATATCTGGAATTATGGGCTTCTGTAGGGATCTTCTACCTCAACTCACCCAAATTAAGGACACATAAGCGACCCTGGTAACGAAGCACACCATATCCCCCTTGGGAGAAAACCTCAACTCTCTGGTGATGAACCGTACCTTTCAACTAAAGCAATATAGGATCACTATCATGTTTATCCTTAACCTTCGCTGCCAATGAAGATTATGATCCATTCTGGATTATCAAACCACCACCTGACGTGTCCATAAGGTAAACTCTTAAGCGAGAAAAACCGGTAAAAATCTCTGGGTAATTCTTTCTTCTCTTCTTCAACATGTGCCACTACCCATGGATAGTCTGCTGAGGGTGTCAGCCACTACATTAGCCTTACCCAAATGGTAGGGCACATTCATGTCATAGTGTTTGAGGAATTCAAGCCATCTCCTCTAACAAAGATTCAACTCTTTCTGGGTGATCACATATTGAAGGCTCTTATGATATGTGAACACATCAACATGAACACCATACAAGTAGTGTCTCTAAATCATTAAGGAAAACACGACAGTTGTAAGATTGAGGTCATGATTCGGGTAGTTGTTCTTATGGACCTTAAGTTGTTTAGAAGCATAAGTTGTGACCTTACCATGCTGCATCAACATAAAACCCAGGCCGACTATGGATGCATCACAATAAACCATATACCCATCTAAACCCTCTTGTAAAGTCAAGACATGACATGTCGTCAACCTGATCTTCACTTCTAAAAATCTTTTTTCACACTCATCTAACCAATGAAACTTGACCTTTTTCTGAGTCAACTAGGTCAATAGGGTAGCTATGGATGAAAATCTGTCAACAAACCTCATGTAGTAACTGGCCAAACCAAGAAACTTCTAATATAAGTTAGAGAGGTGGGTCAGGGCCAGTTCTTTACTGCCTCAATTTTCTGAGAATCTACTCGTATCCCTTCGGTGGATACCACATGACCCAGGAAAGCGATCGATTGTAACCAGAATTCACATTGTTTGTACTTAGTGAATAGTTGGAAATTTTTGAGGGTTTTTAGAACAACTCTCAGATGAGTCAAATACTCTTCCTCATTCCAAGAATAAATAAGGATATTATTAATAAATGATGACGAACAAGTCCAAATACTATTTGAACACCCTGTTCATTAAGTCCATGAAAATTACAGGAGCGTTTGTTAGTCCAAAAGACATAAATTTAAATTCATAGTGACCACACCGAGTCCTCAAGACTATCTTCAGGATATCACTATCTCTAACTCTAAGCTGATGATGGTCGGATATGAGTTCTATCTTAGAAAAGCAACTAGCACCTTGAAGCTGGTCGAAGAAGTCATCAATCCTGGGATGGGATATTTATTCTTGATTGTGGATTTATTCAACTAACGGTAGTCAATGCACATCCTGAGGGAACCATCTTTCTTTCGCACATAAACCACTAGAGCACCCCATGGAGAGATGTTGGGTCTCATGAAGCCCTTATCTAAAAAGTCTTTCAACTGTTATTTTAATTCCTTAAGCTCAGTTGGAGCCATCCTATAAGGAGGAATCAAAATGGGTTGGGTATTTGGAAGGAGAACTATTCTAGATTTCCCTTTCGGGAGAAACTCCGGGAAGATCTTCTAGGAACACATCTGGAATCTCATTTACGATTAGGACTGACTCAAGAGTTGGTGTTTCAGAGTTTAAATCTTTAGCCCGAACAAGATGATAGATATACCCTTTGGAAATCATTTTCTTGGCCTTAAGGTAAGAGATAAATCGACCTTTAGACAATGAGTTACTACCCTTCGACTCTAAGATTGACTCATTTGGAAATTGAAACCGAATGATCTTAGTTCTACAACCGGTTGATGCAGAACAAAAATGTAACCAATCTATGCCTAGAATGATATCAAAATCTATCATTACTAACTCCACAAAGTTTGCTGAGGTGACTTTCTAGGAAACCATGACATGGTAATTTCTGTATTCCCATCTAGTTATAACTGTGTCACCAACTTGAGTAGGGACTGAAAAGGGTTCAGAGAGAGTTTCTGGACTGAAACTGAAGTTTACAACTGTATAAGGAGTTACAAAAGAAAGTGTAACCCCTAGATCTAACAATGCCTAAACATCTAAATGGAACACTTGTAATTGTAACACCCCGGAAGCTAGTAGGCTAAACTAGAAATAAATGTGAGGGTTCGAGCCGTGGAAGAGGGCAAAGGACAAGGGAGAAGACTAGGGCAATCCAATCTCCAATAGACACTGCCCAAGCAACCACGATCACGACCACAGCTCATGGTGAAGACCACGGCACGTGGTATGGCTCATGGTAGGCAAGGCAGTAGCCTCCCAAGCTGCCCAAAAACAAGACATCTTCACGAGCCACTTCACCGCTCGTGGTGAAGACCACGACTCATGGGAAGTCACATGGATGTGCCTTGGGTGTTGGGATGAAGGGAACACTTCCCTAGCCATTGGTCTTTGGACCACGAAGGGCAACGCAGCCCGTGTTAGGGACCACAGTCGTGGGAGGGGTCGTGAGCCTGCCTTAGAATCTAGGGGTTTTGGGGGAAAGCTTCCTAGCCAATATCTCATGGTCCACGAAGGGTACCACGATTCATGGTGAAGACCACAGCTCGTGGGACCTCACGTGGTCCTTCGACAGTAGGCTCACAAGTCAAGGTTAAATGTGTAATTCCGGTTTCAACTTAAATGAAGTTAGGTCGTTTTTGCCTAAGCTTTGTACACCTATACAAGACATTTTAACTCTAAAACTCACCCATTCAATTCATATTTTTCCAAAACTTAAAATATTTCCCCAAAATTCTCCCTCTCAAATATTTCTCTAGAAACTAGAAAAAAATAAAAATTTCAAGCTATGATCAAGATCAAGGTTCCATTCCTCCATTGAAGCTTAGAATTGGGCTTCATTGTTAAGGTATGATAGCTTTCATCCATGGATACCTTTCATCCATGGAGTTCCTTCCAAATATCTAATTTGAAAGGATAGAAATCCCCAATTGTTAGGGTTTGATTCAAAAGTCATGGGTTCCTTTCGAACTTGATTCTAATGGTTGTATTATGTTATATTAAGCACGAAAAGATGAATTTTATGAATTGATGCATGAGGTGATAGAATCACATGAGATTTATGATGGAATCCCTATCTAATGTTTGAATATTAGATGTGGTGATTGAAAGTAGGTTTTGAATCTTGAAAGGGTAAAGTATGAGATTATGCATGTTTTTATGAAATCTATGTAAATGCTTTAAGAACACTCTGAAAGTGAAGTGTCAATGATTATGCTATTGTTGTTGTGTTAATTAAAAGGCTATTCTCATGAACACCTATGAATTTTAATGTGAAAGGTTTTCTCACATAGTAAGGGTTCTAAGGTTGAAAGGCTTTTCTCACCTAATTGAATCTAAGTGTAAAATTGATCATGGATGGTTATAGTTGCTCATGCATGGTCTAAAGTGGTATCCCAATGAACCAACTTGGATTGGTTGTCAAGGACATCCTTCCATGAGACAAGATTTAAGTAAGACTTAGTAAGTAATTTGTGGGATTTATGCTTAACACTGAGTGGATATTGAAATGAGATGGAGGCTCACACATAGTTGAGTCCGAGCTTCCAAAATGGGAACTCTCACGTACTAGAGTTTGAGTTTTCCAAGTATATCTCATGAGATGGAAGCCTTCACGTAGTGGAGTCCGGGTTTCTAGTAGCAATCTCTGTATCCCATAAACTACGTGCCCCTGTAAGATATTAGCTAGTGGTTCCACCTAAGCTAAGAGTTATTGGTTCTACCTTAGGCAAGTAGACCAACCCTTTTCGATGTGGGTAATACCGGGGGATCATGTGATAGCTCAGTTGGTTTCAATGTCGGTTAAGTCTTATTCCCACAAAAAGATTTTTAATGAACTAAGACATGATTGAAGTAGTATCTCGTAGTGTTCAAAGTAATGATGAACTAAGATGTGCTTAAAGAAGTATCTCATAGTATTCAAAGGTTTTAAAAGATTATACTAGCTTGCATTCAATATGATAATTATGACTTATGTTTTCCAACTATCTCTCTAATGATGTTCAAGCTTGAGAAATTGCATGCTTTGATATGAAATGTCCCTTTTAGCATGCTTTAAATGTTTTATTGCATAGTTATCATACTTCGTGCATTTTTTTCCTAACACATACTCTTGCCTACATTTTTTTTAAATGTAGGGTCTGGCAGTAAGGGTTAGTTTCATGGCTAAGTGTTAATCTTGAAATTCTGAGATTTGGTGAGTCCTCATGCTTCGAGGACGGAGTTTTACTGCTTTAGTTTCTATTCATTGTATTTCCATTTTGGACATGATGTATGGGCTAGGCCCATTTTCATTCAATATTGTAATAGATGGCTATAATAAGACAAAGTGTCTAGACTTCCGCATTCTTTTATAAAAAACTTTTTAAACTTGAAATGTGTTTTGATCTTATTGTTCTATTTCTTATGTTATGAGGACTAAGTGGTTTGTATGGAGTCCTTAGGGGTTCTATACGTCTTGTTACATCTAGGGGTTACCTATGGATCGTGGCAGTAATGTACCCATGACCACATTTGGAGAATCCTCCTGGTCTAGTCAAGCCTGAAGATCATACAACTTGTTCTGGCGCTGACCACTACTTGTACTAGATGAGGCATCGTGTTGAGTGGGGTAACCTGCTGGAGTTGTTGAAGTTGTATACTAAGATTTTTTACCTCCTTTACCCTGCCTTGTAGAAGGGTAATGCTTCAACCCATGACAAAGCTGACTGCACCCAAAACACCACTCTCTACCAGCAAGACACTCACCTGGATGGTCTTACCATACTTTGGACAAGATGGAAAAGTCCGATTACCTGAAGAACTGCCCTGAGACTTAGAGCTTGATGCCCTCCCTTTCTGATCATGTTGAAGCCTAGGGTACAGAGCGCTAGCTGATGAAGGAAAAGGGGTCGTAGACCTCTGCTGAAACTGTGAGCGATTTCTATCACCCGACCTCTACTGAAACTGTGAGTGATTTCTAGCACCCGACCTCTGCTGAGAATATTCATAGTTTCTCGTTCTAGCCTTTCTATTATCCCTAGTCATTTCCTTGAGCTTATTTCCCTCAACATGTTGAGCATGGGTCATTATTCTGGAGATATCCATATCCCCTAATAGCATGGCCTTCATGCACTTGGTCTTTACTAGATCGGATACTCCAAGCAAGAACTTGCCCATTTGTGCTTACGAATCGGCCACCATATGTGGCGCATACCTAGAAAGCTGAGTAAACTTTAGCCCATATTCCTCGATTGACATCGACCCCTGCCTCAAGTTCATAAATTACTGGACCCTAGACTCCCTCAACTCTCTCGAGAAGAACCTATCAAGAAAAGCTCCAATAAAATAGTCTCACTTCATATGATATGCATTCATACCTCTGTTATATTTCCACTGCATGAACAAGATATGAGCCACATCATTGAGTTCATAAGATGCTAGTTCAACACTATCATTACGAGTCACTTGTATTATCTCAAGAATTTTGTTGATCTCATTAATGACATTCCTTGGGTCCTCACCAACCTTCGACCCTAGAAACTCTCACAAATTCATACAAACAAAATCTCAAACCCTGTCTGCAGCTGATCCACCAGTGGGGTTTAGGAACTAGGCTCTGCTGTTTAGCCTGACTGGCTATGGTCTGAGCCAACATCTAGATCGCATTACGGAACTCTCCATTTGTAACCTCATGGTTTGGGACTGGACGAACTACATTAGTATTGTGTGTGTTAGCTCTTCTAGGGGGCATGATCTAAAATGCATAACAATAGATTAGAAAGGAGAAATTGAATCACACTTCATCACACAATAGAGATAGCAAAAAAGGTGAAGTTTTTCTTAGAACATCTCATAGCCTCCCCCTCATAGGTGTGGTACGTTTCATACCCATGAAAGAGACTCTACTTAGTTCTGCTTTGACACACCATAGGACTCTTGAACACTATACTATGATACCAAGTTTGTCATGCCCCGAGGCTAGCCCCTAGACATAACACGGGACCTAGGTTTACAAGTAACACCAAGCTAACCCTGAATCTGGCATATCACAAGCACACTAAAATAAATCTAACCAAGTGGAAGAATAACTGAATAATGAATATAATCTAATGAAATTCAACTTAGAATATCAGAAAGAAACAACTACGCTCAAAGTAGAAAAACCCAAATCAACTCAGTTTGACTGTATGTTTGAAAGCCTCTAATACTGATGAGCTACTGGATAAAGTCCCCAACTAACTCTAAAATGTTGAAACTAACAGCGAACTAACTAAAATAAAAAGCATAAAGATATGTCCTCGGATGATGAGGACTCACCCCTGACTACCACTGATGTGGCACTGGTATGAGCTAATGGTGTGGCTGAACCTAAGAACCTGAGCCTGCATCATAATATGATGCAACATATAGTATGCGTCACTACTTTGGATGTATTGAGCATGAGGGATATGCAGAGCTGACTGAATATAAAACATGCTAAAAATATTGTTCAACTATGTAAAGGGAACTGAACTAAAGTATATAGGCCCAAGATACAATAATGCATAAAAACTAGAATGCAAGAGTAAACTGGAAGCATGCTGAAATACATAGAATAAATACAACTATGGGCCTAAAGTACCAGACTTAACCTAATATTGTAGGAGAGTCTATTAATCGACATAAAACAGGTGAGCTAAAAGTAGATTCCGATGTATATCCCCCCATCAACAAGACCCAATATACCTTGTCAAGGTATAAAGGCATGATTGTGGTGTGATCACTAAAACTAATGCCCAACATAGGGGACTTATAAACCTACGATGGCACGTAGATTTGGGACATGAGGGTATGCTGAACCCTAGTCCAACTCGGTGCTAAACACTACTCCACAACTAGATACTTGTAGCTCACTTTAATTATGGTCCTGAATTCGTGAGACATAACTAAACTTGTTCGAAAAAAATTGCTGAGAAATGCAGTGGAAAGAAAACTAACTAAATTTTGTTTAAAACTAAATGCTAACACCCTAAACTAAATTCAGGAGAAGATCTAATTCATGTGAAAGTAGTACAATTACAGGCTAAGTTCATTTCCTTTCAAATCTCTACAAGAATTTAGGCAAACTCATTTAAATAAGTATAGAATGGAGTAGTAATCACAAGAATCAATTTTGTAAAGAATTTGTATAGTTGGGCAAGCGCCCTAGTTTCATAAAACCATAGTAATCGAAAAAGGAGTCTGAAATTTTGGGCATAAGAGCGAACGAAACCCTTACTAAATACCCACAAACTTGTTGAAGAATACTATGGATAAATACTTTGGATTTCAAGGTTGAACTAGAAGGAGAGCTCTGCTTTTTCTGGAGAAAAATTGTCGCCTCTTTCTCTTCTTTTCTTTGTAAGTCTGATGATTTTAGGATAATGAATTTTTTAGGTACGTAGTTTGACTAATTACTTAGGCTTAGATGAAGTAAAATGACATAGGTTAAGTACCAAACGCATAGGGGAAAGACCAAAACATCCCTAACTTAAAACTAGAGAGGTTCCCCACATGAGAGTCTTCACGAGCCGTTTAAGGCATCACGACCCGTCTAGTGGGTCGTGAGGTTTCCCTACCTGATAGAGTTTCACTAACATGGGCATAACTTTTTGCTCCAGGCTCAGAAATAGGCAAACTTGGTGGAATTGGAAAGGGGACTCAAAGACCTTTGATTTGATAGTCCATGGGCCACCTAATTCATTTTGTGCTAAAAGATATGATCTCTTGAAGTTGACCCAAAACTCCAAACCTGATTAGTCCCTTTCATGGATGACTTCATGGTCTTTATAAAGCTTCACAGACTGTCTAAGTGTTTATGGACCTTCACAGGAATCTTTGGGGTTTTGTGCTCCTTTCATAGACGACTTCACGATCCGTGTAAAGCTTCACAGATTGTCTAGGCGTCTGTAGTCCTTCACAGTCATTCGGTGCAACTCCACGGGCAGGTTGTCAGGTCATGGACCTCTTCACGACCATGAACCCCTTCATGGATTTCCCGTTTCTCTTTTTCTATTCCAAGTTCAAATTTCTGAGGTGTTACAATTGATACTAAGTCGAGGATTGATTATATTTAATATCGATCTCTTGAATAGTATTCCTGATGAGCATGGTGTCTAGTGTTTGTGTTGCGAGGAAGAAATCAATGTAGTTGCATTTTTGAGTGATCTTTTTTAATCTTGTGTTGACTAGCGGCGTTTTGATGTGAGCCTTGCAATGAACATCGTACATAAGTTTTCTTTGAAGTGCCATGCGTGGTGAGGTTTTACTTGGAAACATGATGGAATCTGATAAGTGGTAGATTTGCATTTATTTGAGTTCTATTTAGCTCAATATTTAGTGTCATCAATGTCTAATTTTGTCCTATTCTAATAATATATTGATGATTAGCATCTATGAAGGAAAATGGACAAGGCAAGGAGTGATGTTTGAAATAATGACCAAAAATTCAAAAAGTTGTGCAAACTATATATTGTTGATCGCCAAACGAGAAGGATAGATCACCTAATGAGAAATATCTTACCCAATATGACAATGCATAGCCCTTGTGTTTATCTAACCACGTAAGCAAACTCAATAAGAGAACACAATGTACTGAATGAGAAAGGAAGTCTTGCTGAACATCGCTGAAAATGAAAGTGTGAGAAGAAAGATTGAATGCTCCAAAGGTAGTACTCAGCGATTCTTCGAATGGGTAAGGCTGACACAAACGAGTTTTTCAACAAAGGTTCAAACACGTGAAGCCTACTAATATCGTCAATTGAGTCGAATATTAAGTTTTGGGCCTAATTTTGTGAAATTATAAATGGCCGAAAGGATAGAGAAATTAAGTATCGGGTGGAGTAGAATTCTGAATAGGAAAATATTTTTAGTTTTTAGGGAGAGAACACTTTACTTTTGTGAAGAACACTTTATAGCTTTTGGGGTTTTTCAACTTTTATTCTTGAAATTGACAAATTGAAGTTGAATTCAAAGTGGGTTTACTTGTAATTGCTTTATTTAATGTTACCCATGGTTGCTTTCATGGAAGGTGTAATCTTTTTACTTTTAGTGATGAGTGGTTAAAATCCCATGATCCAGGGGTGAAACTATAGAGTTGGGTGTTGATTTAATGTAGTGGATATTGTGTTATGCTCTGTGTTGATGTTGTTCAGACATGAATTTGGTCTAATTAGCATGGGGTTAATTTATGGGTTAAGGTTGCAAACTTAATTCCTATTTATGTTCTCCGGTCGATGCTCGGAAGAGATTGATTGGAGTGGATAATTAGTTTAATACTTGCAATTTAGGTTTGATGTTTGTAACTTGCTTGAAAATAGAGGTTATGGGTTGGATTTATCTGCCTTTTTTATGCATCTAAAGAGAGAATAGAGTAAGGTATTTGGCTGCTTAGATTGGCAATTAGATGAGACCGAAAGGAGATTCTATCAATAGATGCTTTGAGATCGAAAGATGATTAGCGTCAATCAAGATGACTTAGCCTATTCACGAATGTTCATTCCTGTAGAGCAGCATAATTACACCTATGTGACATCGATCTCCAATCCCCACACCCCTAGATTTCTTGTTTAATTTTGAATTCTTCGAAATTTTAGTTTAATTGTGATAATTGATAACCAAAGTTTTTTATTAAATTGGTGGAATTATCCACCCCACTTGTTCTTACTATTACAAATGAGCAATTTAACAATCCAAATTTCTTGATAGGAATTCTCCACGATATACCATTCCTTATGGGATTCGATCCCGAATCTTCATTCGGTTTTTATTGACTATGACCGATGTACCTTTTAATTTGTTTTAAGGAGGACATTTGAGCATTATCAAAAATTGGAATTTGTCTTGTTAGTCTAATTGTCTACCTTTGGTAAGTGTAAGGAATGATCTAGATGGAGATTTTGAGAGGGAACTGAAATTTCTATATCTTCTTGTAACTACCTTATGAGGGTGTGCATCCCTTTTTGCACCATTTGAGCCTAAACCATTTATTGACTAACATATTGAAACCTCTTGAGAAAAATCGTCCCTCCCTTCTCATACAAAAATCCTTTTTGAAGAATTGATTTGTTTGAATAGCCAACTTAGGCCAAAAGCCTAGGTTGGGGGTGTGTAAAGGAAGGAGAAAGGAAAGCCAAGTGGAAGAAAAAGAAAGATGAGATGAGACTCAACTTTAAAGTGTGTTACAAAAAGAAGGAACCCCTCCTTATAAAAAACAAAAGGGGGGATAGTGTGATGAAAAACTTTTTTAAAATTTGTAATGAAAAAAGAGAGTTTAGTGAAATAAAAAGGGGTTTCCAATTAAATGATTGACGAATCAAAGTATGAGTTCTTAAATGAAAAAGAATAAAAATAACTTGAGAAGAGGTGAAGATGATTGCAACAATGATTTGTAAAGGTGAAGTCATTGAGCCATATTGACCGTACATTAATCCTCAGCCCCATTACAAGCCTAAAAGGCCCTTGAGATCTTGCATGAAGTAGGTTGATGATTGGAAAATATGGGCAAACCTATGGGATGGAACTTGCATGTATTTAATTTTTGGGAGAGTGGGAGTTGTATTGATTCCTTACTTCTTTATTGATTTGTGTTGTGAGAGCATGGAATCTTTCTTGATGTGAGGGCACTCGAATGCATATTTGAAACATGGTCTTGCATTGGGAAAGAAGCTATAGTGAGCTTGAGCTTTGTTTGATACCAATAGTCATCATTTGAAGTTTTTTTATCATAATGGGGTGTAACATGTTATTGAGAGTAGTTTTGTACTGGAATTTGCATGATAGCTCTCATGAAGAAGTATTGTATGCAGCCTTATGTAAATAATTTAGTTCTTGATTTACTGAAGGACAAGGAAAAGTTAAAGTTGTGGGTGTTGATGAGTGGTAGATTTACACTCATTTGAGGCTTATTTAGTTCAACAAGTAATGTCCTCAATGCCTAAATATGTCCAATGCTAATGATATTTTGATGATTTACCGCTATTGATAACGCTCAACTACAGTTCATCCAATACTAAGTGTAGGTGATCACAATCTAGTATAAACCTAACAAAGAGTTGGGGTCGATCCCATAGGGAGTGATACGATAGAGAATTCAATTACGAAGTGAAAGACATGTTTTAATCGGTTGTAGGAATATAAATTATTGAAACCATTGAAGTAAATCAAAAGGGGTTGACAACTAGTGTCGAATGGGGGATAAGGTTTGTCAATTAACAACTATGAAAAACACGGGAGTATTTAAGTAGAAAGGGGTACCTGGGGATGTGAAATTGCCAATTTTGCTATATGGGTGATTACTAATTACTAAAGGTTATTCAATCTTAGTGGGTAGGCTAGGCTTTAGATGTAATAACCATCACTCGATCAACTATCACGAATCAAGTGAGTTCTCGCGTACCTCAACAAGCATCATACTATGAACAGCCCAAAACCTCAATTTACCTACTCTCTTGAGCTAGATAGCTAGGATCGAATTAAGTTTCACTCTCTCGAACTGATAAAAACCCAATCACTACAATCATCAATTGATAACCTTAGTTCTAAAACCTCTTTCTCAACCAAGCATAGAATACTAGACTAGAACTGCATTTTCAACTACAATTCATGAGTTAAAACTTAATTACCAATCGAACCCACTTCAAAACAGAAATTAAATCAGTAATTACTAACACTCATAAGCTAATTAAGACAATTAATCACATAATCACACCCCCAAGAATAGGGGTTTAGCCACACTCGTTGACGATGCACCAATTGCTCTTCTTCATCGCCTTTTTGCCTTGACTCTTCACCATGAAGACCCTGTAAATTTAGGCAATCAAAATCTTCATCGCCGATCCATTCGTCGATTCGCCGAAGGTCCAATTCCATCGCCCAATTGGATTCTCCCTAGGGCTTGCACGCTGGAACATTTGGCGAGCTGAAGTGCCACTCAGCGACTCACCGAGTGGCTTTGGCAATTGTCAGCTTTCACTATCTTCAACTTTTTTTCATCTTTTCCGCTCTTTTTTGCCTGTAATGTCCTTGCCATGCTATTTTGCCTTCATAGCTGCAAAGTAGCATTTAAACATTCAGTTTAGATCACAAAATAAGCATCGAGGAAACTAATCTATGAATAGCAAGCCCTAAATGAGTCAAAATCCCAGACTCATCAACACCCCCAACTTAAAATTTTGCTTGTTCTCAAGTAAACACAAGATCAATTAGTTCAATAAGGATGTTTGCTAACAGTGCTACTCAAGACTCAACACAAATGCATACAAGAGGTTCTAACTACTCATGCAATGTTCAATTGTGCATTCTAAGTTTCAAACTGTGACTAACCATCATCAAATGGAACTCAAGCTCACAATTCATATTTCAAATGGAAGTTCAAGCTCAATAAAAGCATTCAAATGCCCTCACGCCAAGAATCATGCGCACACAAAACTCATCAACAATTTAGACTTTCAGAAACAAAGAAAACTCTCACACTCTCAAAGATAAACACATGCATGAACTACCCATAGGTTTGCCCTTATTTTACAATCGACATTATTTTCAGCTCACTTAAGATCACAAAGGTCTATCAAGGCTTGTAACATAACGGAGTTGAGTGTAAAGGTATGATCATTTTGGTTTAGTGACTTCTACCTTCATGAAGCATAGCCTATACTTCACTTTTTCTCCTTTTCTTTCACTATTTTTTTATGTTTTATTGCATTCCCCCTATGATCTTTTAAGCATGATTCATTGGACACCCCATTTATTTTGTCCATTTCACAAACTTTATTTCAACAAATCTTTTCTTTTTCGGACTTTTTCTTCTTGCACTTCTCTTTTCTTTTACATGGAGGGGTTCCATTGTTTTCAAAACCATCCTTCAAGGGCAGATTTTTCACACTTCTTAACCTTCCTCCTTTTTCACCACACCCCCAACTTAGGCTTCTGGCCTACGTTGGCTATTCAAATAATCCAATGCTTCATGAAGGTTATATGTGATGGGACAAAGAGGTCAAAGTCATTCAGGTTTCATCCAAAGAAAAAGGATAGGCTTAAATGGTGCCAAACTAGGTTCACATTCTCACAAGGTGGCCACAAAGAGGTATGATAGCAATTTTGGTCACTCTTCACAAATTGTGCCTAAGATCATCTCTATCATTCGCTTACATTAGTCAATTGAACTAACAGGGTAAGTTCTAGGTAATACCAAGCACATATTTCAAGGAAATCTCACCACACACGGAATTCAACACAATCATCAAACAAGACACCAGAATTTTTAGGTTGCATGCAACGATCATCACAAGAGATCAACTCAACAACTGGCTAATCACAATGAGATGCTAGGAGTTCACATATGACTTATGCAACTCAATTTGCCTACATCGGCTTCGTACACTCATATCATTCAATCAACAACACTATTCAAGCCATCAGTACTGATAACAATCGAATCTCCAAATAGCAAGCGAACAACCACATTCACACACATCAAAAGGTGGGAAAAAAATTTAAATCGATTAAAAACTAACATTTTGCATTTCAAAACAAAGGATCAACACAATGTATCAAAACTAATATATATCAACCAAATCTAGCATTCACAAAAACAGACACAGAATATCCAAAACAAATTACCCAAAGAGGCAGGTATGGAAATACCTTACCCCGCCAAACTAAACTAGAAATTGTCCTTAAATGCGAAGAAATAAGTACAAAAGTCAAAACAGTAAACACAAAGAGTCAAAAATTATCTTGTTAGGCTAAGCCTGGGTGAACTCTGCATATCGGTGGACTCCATCTATCGAGGCATCAGTACTCGGCTCTACAACCTCTTTTGCTCCACTAGAGCCTATCATGAATGTATCCCTCAAAGAAGCCTCCACAACCGACTGGACCATAGCTCCCTCAAGATCTTCCAAATCATCATAGACAGATGCATCACAAATGCCTAGCTTCTCCTAATCAGTCTTAGCCTCGGACTCAGTATCTACATCATCCCTAACAACATCTCCAGTCATGATAGCTGAAGGAATCTCAGAATTGGATGGGACATCTGAACATGGAACCTCAGGAAGGGTCACAGTGCCAAATAGCATCGATAGATCTGTGGATTTTTGCTCATCCACATCTTGGTGCAACCCAATAATATCAGCCTTCAAGGCACTATTGCCCTGCTCACAAGCCTCAACTCTCACTGTGAGGACATCTAGTGTCAGTCTATAGGAATCGATCCTCTCATGATGCTCTCTCAACTCAGACCTAATTGGGGCCAAGGCAGCAGAAATCGCCAGCTCAATTAACCTAGGAACAACGGCCTCTACCCGAGAGGCACGAACATCAGCAGAGTGGGCCAGGTGGCCCATCTTGTACAATATAGCATGGGTGATCGAGGGTAAGGAAGAAGCAGTAGCAGCACAAGTAGTAGGAGGGGGAGCAGTAGATGAACCAGAAGGTGCAGAAGTAGATGTGTTGGGAGTACCTGTAGGCTCACTGGCCCGAGGGGGAAGGATTGCCTCTGTCAGCAACATCTCAACATCAACGACCAGGGATGTATCCGCCGGTGTAGCTCTCCTCCGATCAGCCTCGTCCATCATGTACTCAGCCTCTATCCTTCGGATGTCAGTAGAGGAAGTGGGAATCACTTCCATATCTGTCTTAGCAATTACAGGAATATGGGCCCGTCTGTACAGTTGAGTAAACAAAATGGGAAGGGGATAGAGGTCTTGCTCTACTTCGCCCTCATGTCCATCTCCTGCTCGATGATTAGACCTAGATTAAGCCTCTCCCTATCCATAATACAACTCAAACAAGCAGCTTTTAGATGTCGAAGTATTGATTCGTTCTGCGATGGCATCAATGTGTTGCTAATGAACTCAAACTAATATCCGACCCACGTTCACGTCTTTCATCTCAATTGGGACACCGGCCTCAATCCACTGCGGTGTAATGTCATAAATCAGTGGCACTAACCAACCTTTCCAATCATCGAGGGTCTTTTTCTGGATTTTGTCGACATAGAAGTGCATCACGTTCATCGTACAGCCTAAAAACTCATTGATGTCGATGCTACTGCATTTGAATTTTCTACCCCGCACTACCACATGGTCAACAGGCTTGAATGAGTTGGCCTTCTTCTTTCCTTTAAGCACCAGCTTATTATACTCAACATAGAATTCCTGGACCCAAGTAGGAATATAAGGGCCTCAGAGCTTCATTTAAATCTTGAACTTATGGACGTTTATGGTGTTCCACACCTCCCGGTACGTGTCTACAAAACCATCTGTAGACAACTAATTTTCCTCTAAAATAATCCTCAAACCCTCGAACCTTAATTTATTCAGTGACAGGAGAACAAGAACCTGAGTTGGTGGTGCCTGCTTCACTATGTGTGCTGGAGGAGGAGGAGGCGTAGAAGGCACTGGGATCTGAGCTGGATTATTCATCGCCTTGGATTGTAGCTCTGCTCTTCTAGCCTAGACAAAGAGATCATCTTCTGGCTCAGATGCGGAGGCCAGAGAAATATCATCTGAATGACCCTCACTTTCAGAGGTAGTGGCGTGAGTGGCATAAATTCCCTTGCTATCGGAGCTCTCCACCACTGGTGTGGGCACAACTGGCCCCTTTCCTTTTCTGTTTCCCCCAGTTGGAGGATGTTTTGTCGAAGCGTTCCAGGAGGATGCAGCCCCCTTATTTATCGCGATGCCCCTTGCCCGTTTTCACTGGGGTTGATTTCTACTAGGGACTTTTGGTCTAGCCATACCTGCAAAACAAAGTCGAATACATTAGATTTAGTTCAAAAAAATCTAACAGTGTAACAGTTACAGGAAAACTCGTCGAAACCATTTGGCGAGCCAAGTCGGGCTCGTAAAATGTTCTAGAGTAAAATTCTTCATTAATCAGCACAAGTCAACGATGTCCAAGGCCTTTCGGCGGATCGCCGACACCATTCATGAACTAAAAGTTTCTCGCTGAATGTTACAGAATATATTTTTAAAAAATGGGGTGCAGAAGGGCGATCATAAAGGGCTTTCGACGAGTCGCCGAGTGAACTCGGCGAGCTCAGGCATATCGTTGAAAGTTACAAAACAAAATTCACAAAAAGACAGGATATAAAGGCGATCCTAGGGTCTTTTGGCTAACCGCCGAACACCTCGGCGAGCTTGACCCAGCTCACCGAATAGTCCAACGTGCCAAATTTTGACCCCGGCCTTCAAATTCTAACCCGCAACCCACGAAATTAAAATTAAGCATCTATTCTATGCAATTAAGCCAAGACCCATGCTATCCATGACCTCAGGGTACTCAAACCTCCCCCGATTTGGCCAAAATTGTCCAATCAACATCTTTTACCCTTAAGAATGACGTCAATTGCTCTATCATTTGGCAAAATCGAACAATCAGCACAATCGAGGTTACTTAGACTTCACCCCCACTAGACCCAACAATAAAACAAAGACAACACACAAAATTTTAACAATCAAACAAACAAGATTTTATAATTAAAGGCTAATTAACACAAAGTGAAACACGATACGGCCATGCACTACCACAAATATTCTACCAATCAATAATACGTAACTATAACAACAAAGTAACGATCACGCATTTCAAATTACCAAAATATAACGGCGGGGTTTGGATAACCAAACTCAGAAGCGGATGTTTGAATGTTAGGCTAGCAAAGTATAGCAAAGTTCCCCCAAGCACTTGATACAACACAAAAAGCAAGAAATTATCACAACCTAGAGGTACCCCTAGATGTAACATGGCGTATAGAACCCCGAAAGATTCCATACAAGTCACTTAGCTTTCATAACATAAGAAATAGAACAATTCGAGTAAACTAATAGTCCAAGTCCAAAACATTTTTATAAACGCAAAGTAGAAGCCTAAACTTTTCTCTCATCATAGCCATCTAATACAATAGAATGAAATTGGGCCTAGCCCATACATCATGTCCAAAAGAGAAAATACATGAAAGAAAGTGAAAACAATAAACTCCATTCTCGAAGCATGAGGACTCACCAAAGCTCAGGAATCAATCAAATCACCCACTAGCCACGAAACTGAACACCCTGAATAGCGGACCCTACATTTAGGGAAATGTAGACAAGAGTATGTGTTAGTACAAAACAACATACCAAGTATGATAGTCATGCATAAAAACATTTAAACCATGCTAAAAGGAACATTTCATTTCATGACATGAAATTGACCAAGCTAAAACATCATATGAAAGAGTTATAAAACATAAGGCATAAATTATGGCCAATGCAAGCTAACTTCTTCTTTAAAACCTTCGAACTCATATGCGATACTCCTTGAGTACCTTAGTTCATTATTACTTGTGGGGAATTATCCTTAACCGACATTAAGACCATGTGAGCAATAACATGATCCACTAGTGTCTCCCACACAGAAAAGGGTTGTCCTATTTTCCAAGGTTAGGACAGTAAACTTCTAGCTTAAGTAGATCCACTAGCTAATCAGCATATAGGGGCACATAGTTAAGGGATAAGGATATTACTACTAGAAACCCGGCCTCTACTTTGGGAGAGCTTCCATCTCAAGAGATTGCTTCTAGAAACTCGGCCTCTACTAACGGGAGAGCTGCTATCTCACTATAATATCCACTCGGTGCTAAGCATAAATCCCACAGAATAGTTATTAAGTCTTTACTTATCTCCTAATTCATGTAAAGGTGCCCTTGGACACCTAATCCAAGATAGTTCATTAGGTAACTTTTACTCTTTGATTCAATTAGGTGAGAAAGCCGTTCAACCTACAAATATTTTCTATTTGACAAAACCTTTCACATCATGCTAGTATGTGTTTATGAGAATATCCTTTCACAACACAACATCATCATTGGTACTTTACTCTTAAAGAACCCTTAAAACATTTGCATAGATTTCATAAGAAAATGCATAAGTCCATAATTTACCTCCTTGAGGTCAAAGCACACTTTCAATCATCAACCCTTAGAAAACATGGGTTAGATATGGATTTCATTATAAATTCTTGTAAAACTAGTAATACATGTTCAATTTCATAAAACTCTTCCTTGAAGATCAAAATCCCACAACATATAGTTCATAACTTGAAAACATGTGGATTACATGGGTTCATAGGGTAAAACATCATAAAACCATAGTATTTCATCAATTCATGCATAGAAGATCATCATTCAAACTTTTAAATCAATAATGATAAGAACCCATGACAATTGAAGAAAACTATAACTCAATTGGGGAATTTTACTTTTAAAATAGAGGGATTTGGGAACTCCATAGATGGAAGGAATCCATGGATGAAAACTATCATACCTTGAATCCAATTCTAGCCTTCAATGGAGAAATTAAAACCTTAGCTTGAAATTCTTGGTTGAATCTTCTTCTTCTTCTTTAATTTTCTAGAGAGAGAATATTTGGGAAGAGATTTGGTTTTCTTTTGTGATTTTGGAAGAATGAAATAAATGAGGTGAATTTGGGGGATAAAAGACTTATATAGAGGTCTTAAATATAGGCAAAATTACATAGTATAGGAACTAATTAAATAGGAAAAGATCCAACTGCCCCTGAAAAATAACTGACAGCTGCCACCGATGGACCTAGCCGACGGACCGTGGTCTGACCCATGGCCCTTCCTACTGGACCGTTGATTGGTTTCAGAAACTATTGATTTGGCCTCCAACCACGGATTGTGGTCTAACCTACGGTCTATAGGTCATGTCGTGGTGCTTGGCCTCAAACCACTTTGTAGGGTGGCCAACCCACGGGCCCACCAACAGTCTGTGGTTGGCCTCTGTGGCTGGCACCTGCAATTTCCCAAAATTTGGTTCATTTCTCTTTTTCAGATATAGGGTGTTACAATATCTCCCCCTTGGGATCATTCGTACTCGAATGAAGTTTAAACTGGTTCTAAAAGAGTAGGAGAGGAACTAACAATCCAACCTAACAATGCAATGCATACAACCGAGGAAGGACTATCGTCTCCAAGCTAGGACATTCTCAAAACATCATAGGAGGGGTGAAACAAACTCTATCAGCCCATCATGCATGCAATGCACTAATCAAGGAGGAAACATCAACTCCAAGCTAAACATACTCAATGCATCATAAGGAAGTAGGAACTACATCTAGCAACGCAATATGTATGAAATCTCAAAAGTACTCATATTCAAGAAGGAACTACCTTCTCTAAGCTTAAAAGCATGCTCAACACAATCTCATAGAGCTCATATGCAATTTACTCTCAAAAAGCATATCTAAAGCATGTTGATCAATACATCTCATGAAATCTATAGGCAACTCATACTCAATGCACAAAAACATGAGGAAAATCAATCATATAAACTCATTTTCTTTAAAAAAACACAAGTTTTCATGAACAGGCATAACATAAGGAAATCATGGAAACACATAAAACACATGACTCCATAACAAAGGACAAACCAAGAGGAAATCATTACCTCAAGCTAGAATAAGTGTAGAAGGAAAAAAATAAGGATATCGAGACATCATATCGGCCTCAGCCTCCCAAGTTGCACCTTCAACTAAATGATTCCTCCACAACACCTTTAAGGAAGCTAATTCCTTATTTCTCAACTTCTTGACTTGCCAGTATAAAATCTCAATCGGAACTTCCTCATATGAGAGACTCTCATCAACTCCGAAACTCTCTAAGGAAACTATAAATATCGGATCACCAACACATTTCTTCAACATGGAGACATAGAAAATTGAATGCATTGTTGCCTACTCATTTGGCAGATCTAACTCATAGACAACCTTACAAACACGTCTCAAAATCTGATATGGGCCTACATATTAGGGACTAAGCTTCCCTTTTTTGCCAAACCTCATTATACCCTTCTTGGGTGAGATTTTAAAGTAAACCCAATTGTTAACATCAAACTCTAGATCCCTTCTACTCACATCGGCATAAGACTTTTGCCAACTTTGAGCAGTTTTCAACCTTTTCCTTATGAGTCAAACTTTCTCTATGGCCTCATGTACCAATTCGGGACCTATGAAGGCAACTTCATCCACCTCAAACCAACCTATAGGAGATCTACACCTCCTACCCTATAATTCCACAAATAGAGCCATATCAATACTTGAGTGATAGATATTGTTATAAGAAAACTCAATCAATGGAAAATGGTCATCCCAATTACCCTTAAAATCAATCACACAAGCCCTTAACATATCTTCCAAATTTTGGATAGTACGCTCCGCTTGACCATCGGTTTGGAGATGAAAGGTCGTGCTAAGATTAACACGAGTACCAAGACCTTTTTGTAATGACTTTCAAAACTGAGAAGTGAATTGGGTACCACGATCGAAAATAATGGACAAAAGCACTCTATGCAACCTTACCATCTCTCTCAAGTACATCTTGGCATAATCCTCCGCCAAATAGGAAACCTTGACGGGAAGGAAATGAGTCAATTTCATCATCCGATCTACTATAACCCAAATAAAGTCATGTTGTCGTCGGTGCGAGCCAAACCAATAATAAAGTCCATGTTCAAGTCTTCCCATATCCAAGTAGGGATACTAATATCTTGGGATAAACCTCCCGATTTCTAATGCTCAACCTTCGCTTGTTGGCAATTTAGACAGTTAGCCACAAATCCCACAATATCCTTCTTCATCACATTCCACCAATAGATTTATCATAAATTACAGGACATCTTCGTCTCCCCCGAGTGAATGGAATACAGTGAACTATGAGCTTCTGTGAAAATTTATTCCATCAAGTCATCAATATTTGGAACACATAAACGACTTTGGTACCTAAGTACACCATCTCCTCTTTGGGAGAAAGCCTTAACGGATTTCTTAAGTACCACCTCATTCAATTCTACCAAAATTAGATAAAGAGCTTGCTTGGCTTTCACATCCGCCACAAAAGACAATTCGGAACCATTGTGAACCATAACACCACCTTTGGTGGGGTCCACTAGTTGAACACTGAATCAAGCCAATCTATGAACATCTTGAACCAACTCTTTCTTTTCATCCTAATTATGAACGACATTACCCATTGATAACCGACTAAGAGCATCCGCCACCACATTAGCTTTACCGAGGTGATAAAGAACACTAATGTCATAATACTTCAATAACGCAAGCCACCCTGTTTGGCGAAGATTCAAATCCTTTTGGTTAAATACATATTGGAAACTCTTGTGGTCAGTAAACACATCTATATGAACTCCGTAAAAATAGTATCTCCAAATCTCTAAAGCAAAAATGACCGTCGCTAATTCAAGGTCATGAGTTGGATAATTCTTCTTATGAATTTTAAGTTGCCTTGAGTCATTGGCAATAACTTTCCCTTTTTGCATAAGCACACACACACTAGCCCAATTCTCGAGGCATCACAATATACTACCAAACCATTTGTTCCTTGCGGTAAGGTCAACACTAGAGCGGAAGTAAGTCTATCTTTCAACTCTTGAAAACTTTTCTCACAAGCTTCGGACCATATGAACTTAGACTTCTTTTGAGTCAAAGTCGTTAAAGAAGATGCAATAGAAGAGAAACCCTCAACAAACCTTCTATAGTTACCGGCCAAACCCAAGAAACTTCTTATATTATAAGGAGTTAGAGGTCTAGGCCTACTCTTGACCACATCCGTCTTCTTAGGATCCACCTCAATACCCTTGCTTGACACAATATGACCAAGGAAAGCTACGAACCTTAACCAAAATTCACATTTGCTAAACTTTACAAAAAGTTGTTTGTCCTTAAGAATTTGCAGCATGATCCTCAAATGATCAACATTCTCATTCTCACTTCTTGAGTAGATCAAAATATCATCAATGAACACGATCACAAACATGTCAAGGTATTATCTCAACACTCTATTCATCAAATCCATAAACGTCACCAAAGCATTAGTCAACCCAAACGACATTACTAAAAACTCATAATGACAATACCAAATTTGAAATTTTGTCTTTGAAATGTCATCATCTTTCACTCTCAATTGGTGATAACCCGATCGAAGATCAATGTTAGAGAAATAACTTGCCCCTTGAATATTATCAAATAATTCATCTATCCTTGGGAGAGGATACTTGTTCTTAATGGTCACCTTGTTCAACTGACGATAGTCAGTACACATACGTAGAGACCCATCTTTCTTTCTAACAGACAAAATTGGATCACCCCATGGAAAGATACTTGGTCGGATCAAACCCTTATCCAACAAATCTTTCAATTGTTCTTTCAACATTTTAAGTTCTGCTGGAGCCATACGGTTATGAATAGAAATAGGTTGTGTATCTGGGAGAAGGTCAATACCAAAGTCTATTTCCCGTTCGAGAGGAATTTTGGGTAGATCATCTGGGAACACTTCCAGAAACTCATTTACAATGGGGACCAACTCAAGAGAAGAGGTTTCAGAATCTACATCCCTTACCTTAACTAGATGGTAAATGCAACCCTTATAAATCATCTTTCTATCTTTCAGAAAAGAGACAAACTGACCCTTAGGCATAGAATTTCCCCCCTTCAACTCAAGGATAGGCTCATTCAGGAAATGAAACTTGAGTATACAAGTTCTACCATCAATAGAAGCATACAAGAGTGCAGCCAATCGACACCCAATATAACATATCTAGCTCTACCAAGTCAACAAGAGTAACTCTATGGGACAAGGAAACGATACACATTCTATAGACCATCTTAGCTACCACAGAATCACCAATAGGAGTAGAGACAGAAAAAGGTTCTAACAACAAGTCTGGAAGAACATCAAACCTCATAGCCACATATGGTGTCACAAAAGACAAGGTAGCACCAGGATCAAGTAAAGCATAAACATCAAGTTGGAAAAGTTTCAACATATCGGTAACCACATTCGGAGAACGCTCTTGTTCATCCGGGTTTAGAGTGCATAGAAGCGGTTCTGTTTAGCATCATTGGAACCCGAACCACTAGGAGTAGCTTGCTTGCCCTCTTTCCTTTAGCCATAAGCATCGATCAACCCCTCATTTTGTGACAACTTTTACCACAACCATAACAACCATCTGTGTCGTTTAGGCACTTACCCTCGTGCTTTCTTTCACACTTACTGCAATTAGACATAGGCAATGAAGATCCACTACCATTCCCTCCTTGAGGCTTAGGGTTAGACACCCTATCTTTGTTGAAGTTAGGAGTTGCATTGGAGGAACCTTGACCGGAAAACCTTTGCTGAAATCTAGGATGACCTTGTCTATTGGACCTTGCATTATAGAAATTTCCATCATCGATAGTAGCCCTATTTACATCTCTAGACTTTTCCTTCAATGTCTCCTCCTCAATTTGTTATGCACGTACCATGTGACAAGAGATGTCCATATCATGAATGAGCATTACGGTTCGGCACTCTTTAACCACCATTTCAGACACACCCGAAACAAACTAACTCATCTTAGCCCTTGAATCTGCAACCATTGTTAGAGCATACTTGGAAAATTGGGTCAACTTTAGAGCATATTCCCTCACACTCATACTTCCTTGTCGAAGGTTAATGTACTCAAGTACCTTGGCTTCCCTCATTTAAAGGGGAAACAACCTATCAAGAAAAACGGCCTTAAACTTCTCACAATCAAGAGGATATGCATCTTTCGGCCTCCTTTCTTTCCCTTAATTATACCAAATTTGAGCCACAACTTTTAGTTGATAAACGGCCAACTCTGCCTTTTCCACCGGCATAACTCCTATGATCATCTAAATCTTATAGACCTCATCAATAAATTCTTGAGGATCTTCCTCAACTCTAGTACCATGAAACTTTTGAGGATTAATTGTGTTGAAGTGCCTTACTCTTGAAGCTGTCGTATTCATATTTGAGCTTGCAGGAACCACAACCACCCTATTCGCTTGGGCTGTCACGGCTTGATCCAACACTTGAAACGCAACCCTAAACTCCTCATTAGATACTTGTTCGGCCAAAGGATCGACAAGAACTTGAGGAGCTTGGGGAGGAGCTTCTTGTTCCGCATTCTCCTTCACATTCCTTCTAGCATAAGCCCTTCGGGTAGTCATATCTTGAAGAACATAGGATAAGGATTAGGAGAGGGACTTCATAGAGTTAAACTCTACTGCATGACTTAAGAGTAATGAAAGAATTGGAGTTTCCTAATCATCTTGTAGCCTCTCATTCATAAATGTGGCGCGCTTTACACTTTTGAACAACACTCTACTAGATGTGTCTTATGAGACATCCTAGGACCATTCTAAATCTTGTGCTATGATTACCAAGTTTGTCACGACCTAGGGGTACTTATTTGATGTTTCAAGCACACTTCTTCCAATTCTAATTGTCAATGATCGTAAATCAGTATAAAACCCAACTAAATGAGTTGGGGTAGAATCCCACAAGGAGCAGTACATGTTTTAAATTCAATTAACAAGTATGAATGCGGTCTAATCAGCCATAGGAATAAACATTATCGAAAAAATACATATCAAATTAAAGGGGTGACACGAATGTTAAATGGGGGGATTTGGTTTGTAATTATCAACTATAACAGTAAAAAATAATTGCAAATAATAATAGGAAGATAGGTTCTCAGGATGTGATCAATTATAAGTAAATTTCGACATATGGGTAATTGAAAATACTAGTGAACAGCTAAATATCAGTGGGTAGGCTAGACTATAATTGAAATAGCTTTCTCTCGAACAACTATTCCGCTTCAAGTGATTTCTCTCGAACATCAACAAGCATAGCACTTAAAAACAGCCCAAAACCTTAATGCATCTTCTCTCTCGAGCAAGATGGGTAGGATTGGGTTTAGGATTCACTCTCTCAAGCTAAACCCATATCAACCCAACACATACAAATCATTAATCAATAATTTTAGTTCTAAAACCTCTCTCTCAAGTAACCCAAGAATACTAACATAGAATTGCATTTGCAACTACAATTCATAAATTAAACCAAAATTAATGATTAAACCCACTTCAAAATAGCATTTAGATTAGTAATTAACAATACCCACAAACTAATTCAGCCCATAATCACATGATCACACCCCAATAATTGGGGTTTTATCCGGACATCATAAAAAGATAAAAACTGTTACTGAATCGATTAGCCATCAACTAGGTAAGAGGATATCAAGCTTTACAATGCTCCAATTTGAAGAAAATTAGGAACCCACTTGTGAAATCTCCAAGTTAAGTATTAAAACTTTCAATTCTACTAAGAGAAATGTTCTGAACTACTAAAAGATGATTCAATGCTAAAAGATGAAAAATTATATTCCAAGATACTAATCTAAATGTTCAAAATCTTATTTATAGTTGCCAAAAATAAGCCACGAAGGGCTCTTCGGCGAAGTAAGTCGGGCTCGGCGAGCCACCCTTTGATATCTTTCATCGCCTTTACGCCTTGACATTCAGCATTCTCAAGGTCTGTAACTTTGAGCGATCTAACTTTGCTTCGCGGAACTGCTCAACGATTCGCCGAATGCTTTTTTTCATCGCCAATTTGGTTTATTCCTTCAGGGCTTGGCACATTGGAACTTTAGGCGGTCTGATAAGCCACTCGGCGACACGCCGAGTGCTCTTGGCGATCCTCAGGCTCACCCTTCTTCATTTTTTCAGCTTGTTTTGTTCCTTTTGGCCTGATAGTGTCTTTGCTTTGTTCCTCAATACATATTCCTGCAAATCAAGGACATCACATCAGTTTATGGCACAAATTAAGCATTTGAGGACACTAAATCTATAAAAACAAAGCCCTAAATGAGTCCAAATCTCAGAATCATCAACACACCCAACTTAAAATTTTGCTTGTCCTCAAGTAAAACTCAAGTTCAATAGTTCAAAAAGGGTGTCTTAAATAGTGCTGCAAAAGACTCAACATGAATGCACATAACAAGACTCAACTTACTCATGCAATGATCAATTATGCACTTAAAGATTCCCATTGTGACTCCCCATTATAAAAGATGCTCAAGTTCATAATACTTGCTTAAAATGAAAGTTCAAGCACAACAAAGGTACTCAAATGCCCTCACAACAAAGATGATTCCATATTCATACACAATTTCTCAACAATTTGTAGTTCCGGAATCACATAAGACTCTCACACTCACAAAGATGAGCACATGAATGACTTCACCCATAAGTTTTCCCTTATTTTCCAATCAACATTTGTTTCAGCTCACTCAACATCACAAAGGTCTTTTCATTACTTGTAACGAGGTTGAGTGTCAAGGTATGGTCATTTAGGGCTCAGTGGCTTTCACCCTCATGAACTGTGGCCTGAACATAACATTCCTCCTTTTCTTTAACATCTCAAACATGCTCATAATCAGCCCTATTATTCACTTCATATGAATTCTCGGACACCCCATTTCTTTTGCAATTTTCATCACTTATTTCACAACTTTTTCATTCTTTTTCTTTGCTTCTTTTCTCTTTTATCTCTTTATTTTTACATGGAGGGGTTCCATCTTTTTCAAAACCATTTTCAAAAGGGGGAATTTCTCACACTTCTTGATTTTCCTTCTCTTTTCACCACACCCCAAACATAGGATTTTGGCCTAAGTTGGCTATTCAAACAAAACCACACTTCATGAGAGTTATGGGTGAATGGATAAAAAGGGGTCACAATTGCTCAAGTTTCTTCCAAGAAAAGGGTAAGGCTCAATAGGGTTCAAGCAAGGTTCACACATCTCACAAGGTTAGCCTCAAAAGAGGTATACTGTCAAATTGTTTCACTCTTCAAATTCGTTTCCTAAGATCATTTCAAGTGTTTGCATCACTTAATCAACCAGACCAACGGGGCAAATTCTAGGTGTCATTACACAATTGTTCAAAGTAATCTCAACATACAAGGCATTGGCACCAATATCAAACAAGACTCCACACTTATGCTAGTGTACAATGTTCATCACAAGAGGCTCATTCAATAACCGGCTAGTTACTACAAGATGCTACAAGTTCACACATTGTCTATGCAACTTTATTGGCCTCATTGTAGCTGCACATTCATTTTGTTCGATTAAGAGCACTATTCAATTCATCGGTATTGATCATAACTGATACTCTAATTTGCACAAGAACCACTACATTCATACACAAAAGAGGTGGCACAAATTTTTCAAAATTGGTTAAAACCAGTTACATTCAAACCAAGGAGCCACAAGCTCAAACATCCATATAATTAAAATAAAAACACATATATAGATCATATAACCCAATATTCACCAATATTCACAAACAAAATCAAAACACAAGAGGTAGGTATGGAAATAACCTCACCCCACCCACAAAAGAAAAACAGTTATCCTCACATGCAACTAAAACAACAAAAAACAATTATAACGACAGAGAGGGAGGTAAGGACTGATCTTGTCTACATAGTCACTCCATCTGTCGGGGCATCAGTGACCGAGGTAAAACTCTGATCTTGGGCATCAGTGCCCGGGGTAACACCAACAGTGGCTCCACTAGAGCCTGCCAGGGAAGTCTCTCTTAGCGATGTCTGAACGACTGACTATACTATCATCTCCTCTAAATCAATCAAGTCTCCATAGATATTTGTCTCCTGGACATCGAGTTGCCCCTCATCTGTCTAGTCCTCTAACTCAACAACAGCTACATCATCCATAGTCTCATCTCTGGTGCTAGCTAGAGGTATATCAGAACTAGTCGGGACATTTGTATCCGAAACCTCAGGAATATATGCTGACTCAAATAGTGAAGTTTGTGTACTTCAGATGGTCCACATCCTTCCTCAACTCAGAAACCTCAGCTTTCAAAGTCGTAACCTCATTAGTAATCCCCTGTCGACACTCACAAGTTTCTACTCTCACTGTGAGAGCATCAATAGATGTCTAGAAGGGTGTCAAAGAAGTAGATATGGCTTGCTCAATCATCCAAAGCACCTCAGCCTTTAGACGAGAAGCTCGCACATCTGCAGAATAGGCTAGGTGCCCTATCTTGAAGAGCATGGCCTAAGTGATCCTAGGAGGCTAGGAAGGAGTGGAAGAACCTGGGGCCTGGGACGGAGTGGAAGTAGATCTACCTGAAGGCCTGGAGGCCGTAGTAGGCAAAGATGCCTCTATAGGTATAGACTCAACATCAACTTCTGGGGATGCATCCACCGGAGCTGCTCTCCTTCTATCCGCCTCATCCCATGTGTTCTTGGCCTCAATGTGCCGAATATCTGTGGAGGATGATGGTGTGACCTCAATGTCCCTCTTCTCGTCGCGAGGAACTCCAGCCCACCGACATAGCTTTGTAATAATCACTGGAAATGGCAGGGACGTCTGGCGTTGTTTGGATCTCATGGTCATCTCCTACTCTATAATCAGTCCCAAATTAAGCCACTTCTTTGTGATGATTGATCCAAGATAGGCCACCTTCGGGTGGCGGAGGATAGACTTATTCTGTGAGGGAATGATAGAACTGCTGATGAACCCGAACCAATACCGGGCTGCTATATTCAAATCCTTCTTCTGAATTGGGTTTCGGCCTCAATCCACCTCGGGGTGGTGTTAGAAATGAGGGGAGCAAGCCAGCCCTTCAGGTTATCCAAAGTTTGTATTATGGTCAAGCCGTCGTTCTCATGTTCAAATATGGTCGATGATGCATCCAATTGTCTTTCTTTTCCTACACTACCATAAATTTTACCGGTCTGAAGGCACTGGCCTTCTTCTTCCCTTGGGGTACTAAATCATTGTATGCAGTTTAGAACTTTCAGACCCAGGTGGGAATGTATGGGCCACGAGGACTGATGAATAAGTCGAACATGTGGTACCGGAGTGTGTCCCACACAAGAGGGTTCATGTCCACCACACTGTTTGTGGACAATCTCTTCTCTTCAAGAAAGGTCCTCAGTCCCTCGGCATTTAGCCTATTGAGTAGCCGGGGAGGAGGACCCTGAACTGGTGGTGCTGGAACCACCATTTGTACCGGAGCTTGCACTTTTTCATCAACAGGTAGGGTAGACTCTTAGGTCCTAGATAGACCTTGACGAAATGTGGCACGAATATCAGCTCACCAGGTTTGAAGTGGTTGGTCATCCTCCGGCTTGGAGAATGAGGCCTGAGAATTAAGAGAATCCCCATTACTGCTGGAGTTGTTCTCCAGTCTCTCAACCACTGGGGCTTTGCCCTTACCATTGCCTCCCTTCGAAGGTGGTTTCTTGCCCTTTTTAGAAGAAGCAGTTGCTCCTTCATTGATTACGATAGATCGTGCTAGTTTGCGGGGAGACATGCCACTCTCATCCCAGTTGGTCCTAGAAATATCTGCTAAAACACATAGACACGAGTTAGAAAAAGTTCAAAAAAGTTTGTAGAAATTGTGTTGCAGAAAGACTCGCCAAACCAATCGTCGAGTCACCTTGAAGAGCCAAATCGGGCTCGCCGAAAGGACTAGCTTGAAAATTTCCCCAAAAAATGGTAGGTCGGTGATATGCAGGGCCTTTCGGCGAATTTTCGACATCACTCAGTGAGCTCAGACTAGCCCGCCGAAATTAACAGTGTGTTTTAGGGGTTAAGGGCGCAGAAAGGGCGATCAAAGGAACCTTTCGGCGAGTCACCAAGTGAACTCAGCGAGCTCAGAATTCCTGCCGAACTCTAATCTAGCCAAATCACAAAATTAAAGGCGATCCAGGGAATCGTTGGGGTGCCACCGAACAATTTGGTGAGCTCGACCCAGCTCACCGAATTGCCCAGCGTGCCAAAATTCAACCCCAAATTCCAAATTCAAGCCCAAAACCCCCGAAAACAAAATCAAACCACACACTTATGCAATTAATCCCAGACCCAATTGACCCATGCCTTCGAGGTACTCATACTTCCCCCGGTTTGGCCAAAATTGGCCATTTGACGACTTTTTCCAGTAAGAATAACATCAAACACTCCATCATTGGGCAAAGTATGTCATTTAGCACAATTGGGGTTACTCAGACTTCCCCAACTAGACTCAACATAAGTTTACCGCAACCCAACAATTTAAGATCAATTTTAACACACAAAACTCAGAAATTCACCATTTTAGCAAATAGGCCCAATCTCGAAACATAAAATAGGAACAACAGCATATCAATTACGATTCAACATAGGCCCAGCACACATCAAGACAAAATTATCAAATGTATTTGAGTTCAACTTCTAAACTAGAGTTCAGGGTTCGGAAAACCAACCTTTAAGCCGAATAAAGATTTTGAAATGCTAGCGGCAACGCAATCCAAATCCAAACACGAGATCCAACACAAAAAGTAATAGAAATTGGCAAATATAAAATATCCAAGGTGCTGGTGAGAGAGTACGGGGTTTGAAATGAGGGAATATGAAAAATTTTGAACTTTTAAACCATTTGGCCTTTTAAAACCTTTCAGTTCGTGTCCCTTTCGGCAGTGTTAGTCGACCACGCCGAACCACACGGTAATGCACCGAGTGGTGACTTACCTCCCTGAGTTATACGGGACCTCCAGTTAATTTGGGGTCCAACCGGTGAATAAAATTGGGCTCGCCGACCTGTTCGGCGAGTCACCAATTCATCCATTGGGCCCCCGAGTTTTACAGACTTCCACCTCTAAATTTGGTGGGTCCAACGGTGGTCCAAGACGGGCTCGCCGACTGGACTCTTGGCTCGCCAATCCTGCATTTTTCTAACACATTCCACTCTTCAACTTGCACAATCAACACCCGTTATTCAAAATTAAACACAAAGCAATAAAAACTTGGGTTGCCTCCCAATAAGCGGCTTAGTTAACGTCGTGGCACGACTCAAATACCCATTCAAGCTTCATTCTTGGGGTTTGCCATAATATCACTAGGCAACCCCCCTTGTTGTCTTGGGTTCAAATGTGACGAAATCAAACCAACTTGGGTCTCTAGTTGCTTGATAGCAATGGAATGACATGTCACAAGTTGATGGAGAGTCGAGACATCCTTTTTTATGTCTTTCCACACTTTGGTTGACTCTTCCACTTTGTTGGGAATGTGTGAGAGAATATCATATGTCCAGCTACCCTAAGAGTCTTTGGGTTTTTAAGACTCATGGGAAGGAACATACCTATTCTTCTCCCTCTCTCTATTCTATCCTTTGTTGCCTCCCGGCCTTGAGGATTTTGCATGAAAATTTCCTCCTTGATTGGCTAGGAAGTTTACTTCATTATTGTACACCGCTTCCAATTCCATGACATTTTTGTCCAAGGTCACCAGCAGGGTCAGGAGTTTGGCCAAGTTCTGGTCTCTTTCTTGATCCTTTATGATCAGTTCTTTCGTCATTTGACAAGTGAAATGAGAGACTTGGTCTTCGCAACTATGCCATATCCTATTGTTCTTGGTCATGCAATCAAGGAGTTGGAAAGCTATTGCGTAGGGTTGTCGCATTATTCCACCTGGAGAAAGTTGGTCAATCACTCCTTTGTTTACCAAATCAAAACATCTATAGAAAAACTCTAGCAGCACCTTATTCGGAAGTCCATGATTAAGGCACTGAAGCACTAACTCCTTAAACCTCAGCCACGTCTCATGGATTGGCTCACCCTCCAAATGCTTGAAGCTTTGGATGTCGTCCCGAAGAGTCATCATCTTCGAAGAGGGAAAGAATCACACTTGGAATGCGGTAATAAGCTAATCCCACGAAGTGATAGAATCTCTTGCCAAATCAGTCAACCAGTTGCTTTCCTTTCCCATTAGAGAAAATGGGAACAACCTCAGCCGGACTGATTTTTGAGATATGTTCTTAAAGGAGAAATGTCCATAAACATCAACAAAATTCTTGAGGTGCTCATGGGGATCCTCATGAGCTAGCCTACCAAACAAACCCTTCAGTTGTAGTAGCTGAAGCACAATGCTTGTAATGTGGGAAATAGTGTTTCCTTCAGCTGGAGGCAAACGAATGGCACCAACATCACCCACAAGATACGGGTTTTTGACATCATTGAGGTTCTCGATGTAATCTTGCTGGCCCACTTAGCTACCATTACTTCCGTTGACGCTCTTTTCCTCCTTTGTTTTAACAAGCTACACAAAAACCAAAAATAAAAGTAAGTATATACAACTATAACTAACAAGAACAGAATTCAACTTCACCAAAAGAATTTCAAACAGCACCACTCCCTGGCAGCGGCGCCATTTTGATTTGACATTTCAAGAACACTTCATCCAATTCTAAGTGTTAACGATCGTAAATCAGTATAAAAAACAACTAAATGAGTTGGGGTCGAATCCCATAGGGGAGAGATACGTGTTTTAAATTCAATTAAGAAGTATGAATATGGTCTAATCAGCCATAGGAATAAATATTATCGAAAAAAGACATATCATATTAAAGGGGTGACAGGATTGTCAAATGGGGGGATTTGGTTTGTAATAATCAACTACGAACAGTCAAAAATGATTTAGAATAACAATAGGGAGATGGGTTCTCGGAGTCTGATCGATTATAGGTGAATTTCGACATATGGGTAATTGAAAGTACTAGTAAATAGCTAAATATCAATGGGTAGGCTAGACTATAATTGAAATAACTTTCTCTCGAACAACTATTCCACTTCAAGTGATTTCTCTTGAACATCAACAAGCATAGAAATTAAGAACAACCCAAAACCTTAATGCATCTTCTCTATCATGCAAGATGGGTAGGACTGGGTTTAGGATTCACTCTCTCGAGCTAAACCCATATCAACCCAACACATAAAAATCATTAATCAATAATTTTAGTCGTAAAACCTCTCTCTCAAGCAAGCCAAGAACAGTAACATAGAACTGCATTTCCAACTAACATTCATAAATTAAACCACAATTAATTATTAAACCCACTTCAAAATAGCATTTAGACTAGTAATTAGCAATACCCACACAGTAATTCAGCCCATAATCACATGATCACACCCCAAGATTTGGGGTTTTAGCCGGGCATCATAAAAAGATAAAAATTGTTACGAAATCGATTAGCCATCAACTAGTAAGAGGAATTCAACCTTTAAATGCTCCAATTTGAAGAAAATTAGGAACCCACTTGTAAAATCTTCAAGTTGAGTCTTAAAACCTTCAAGTCTACTAAGAGAACTATTCTGGACTACTAAAAGATGATTCAATGTTAAAAGATGAAAAATTATATTACAAGATACTAAACTAAATGTTCAAAATCTTATTTATAGTTGCAAAAAATAATCCACGAAGGGCTCTTCGGTGAAGTAACTTGGGCTCGGTGAGTCGCCCTTTGATCTCTTCCATCGCCTTTACGCCTTGACATTCAGCATCCTCAAGGTCTATAATTTTTGGCGATCTAACTTTGCTTTGCGAAACTGCTCGGTTATTTGTCGACTGCTCCTTTTCATCGCCAATTTGGTTTCTTCCTTCAAGGCTTGGCACACTGGAACTTTAGGCGAGCTGATAAGCCACTCGGTGACACGTCGAGTGCTCTTGGCGATCCTCAGACGCACACTTCTTTATTGTTTCAGCTTGTTTTGTTCCTTTTTCTATGTTAGTGTCCTTGCTTTGTTCCTTAATCCATATACCTGTAAATCAAGGATTTAACATCAGTTTATGGCACAAATTAAACATTTAAGGACACTAAATCTAATAAAACAAATCCCTAAATGAGTCCAAATCTCAGACTCTTGAGGTACCTCCTATATGTAACATGGCGTATAGAACCCCGAAAGACTCCATACAAGCAACTTAGCTCTCATAACATAAGAATTATAACAATTAGAATAAAATAATAGTCCAAGTCCATAACATTTTTGTAAAGAAATACGGAAGTCTAAAATCTTGTCTCATCATTGCCATCTAATACAATAGAATGAAATTAGGCCTATCCCATACATCATGTCCAAAAGAGAAAATACATGAAATAAAGTGAAAACAATAAACTCCGTCCTCGAAGCATGAGGACTCACCAAAGCTCGGGAATCAATCAAATCACCCACTAGCCACGAAATTGAGCACACTGAATATCGGACCCTACATTTGGGGAAAATATAGGCTAGAGTATGCGTTAGTACAAAACAATGTACCAAGTATGATAGCCATGAATAAAAACATTTAAATCATGCTAACAGGGACACCTCATTTCATCACATGCAATTGACCAAGCTAAAACATCATATGAAAGATTATAAAACATAAGTCATAAATCCTGGCCAATACAAGGTAACTTCTTCTTTAAAACCTTTGAACTCATATGTGATACTCCTTGAGTAACCTTAGATCATTATTACTTGTGGGGAAATGGCCTTAACTAACATTGACACCATCTGAGCTATAACATGATCCCCCGGTGTCCCCCACACCGAAAAGGGTTGTTCTACTTTCCAAGGTAAGGACCGTAAACTTCTACTTTAAGTGGATCCACTAGCTTATCAACCTATTGGGAAATATAGTTAAGGGATAAGGATATTTCTACTAGAAACCGGCCTCTACTACAACAGAGTTTCCATCTCAAGAGATTGCTTCTATAAACTCGGCCTCTATTATTGGGAGATCTTCCATCTCACTATCAATATCCAATTTGTGCTAAGCATAAATCCCTTGGAATAGTTATTAAGTCTTGACCTATCTCATAACTCATGGAATGGTGCCCTTGGACAACCAATCCAAGCTAGTTCATTAGGATAGCTCTTACTTTTTGATTCAATTAGGTGAGAAAGCCTTTCAACCTAAGAATCATTTCTATGTGAGAAAACCATTCACATCATGCTAGTATGTGATTATGAGAATATCCTTTCACAACACAACATCAGCATTGGTACTTTACTCTCAAAGCACATTTAACACATTTGCATAGATTTCATAAGAAAATGCATAAGTCCATAATTTACCTCTTAAGGTTCAAAACCCACTTTCAATCATCAACTCTTAGAAAACATGGGTTAGGTATGGATTTCTTCATAAATACATGTAAAGCTTGCAATTCATGCCTAATTTCATAAAACTCTTTCTTTATACTCAAAATCCCACATCATATGATTCATAACTTGAAAACATAGGGATTACATGGGTTCGTGGGGAAATCGACATAAAACCATCATGTATCATCAATTCATGCATAAGAAATCAAAATTCAATAATTTAAATCGACATTTAAGAGAACCCGTGATAATTGAAGAAAATCCTAATTCAATTGGGGAATTCTACCTTTTGAAATAGAGGAATTTGGGAACTCCATGGATGGAAGGAATCCATGGATGAAAACGATCATACCTAGAATCCAAATGCTAGCCTGCAATGGAGGAATTGATACCTTGACTTGAAACCCTAGGTAAATCCTTCTTCTTCTTCAAGTTCTAGAGAGAGAATTATTTGGAGAGCTCTTCTTTTTGGGTGAGTTTGGAGAGAATTATTTCTATTGGGAAATTTGGGGGTAAAAAGACTTATATAGGGGTCCTAAACATAGTCAAAATGACATAGTATAGGAACTAATTAATTAGCAAAAGACCCAATTACCCATGAACTTAACCCCTTGTTGTGACCCACAACTCAAGACTGACAGACCGTGGACTGACCAACGGTCCTGCTCACTGATCGATGGTAGTCAAAGAGTTTGGCCTGGACCTACGGTTCCTGGACCACGGACCATGGACCCACCAATGGTCCGTAGGTCCAGTTGTGGTTCCTACCCGGACAACCTCTTCCACTGGCCTATCCACGGACCCACCGACAGTCTGTGGCACAACCCACAGGTCGTGGTTGGCCCTCGTGGATGGCACCTGGGAGTTCTGAGTTTTTTCTATGGTGCCCTCTTTTGGATTCGGGGTGTTACAGTATTTCCCCCTTGGGATCATTCGTCCTCGAATGAGATTCAAACTAGTTCTAAAAGAGTAGGGGAGGAACTAACAACCCAACCTACAATGCAACTTCATCTAAATGCATATAAACAAGGAGGAACTATCGACTCCAAGCTAGGACATTCTCAAACATCATAAGAGGAGTGAAACTAAGTCTAACAGCCCATCATGCAATCAATGTACATATACAAGGAGGAAACATCAACTCCAAGCCAAACATACTCAATGCATCATAAGGAAGTAGGAACTACATCTAACAACCCAATATGCATGAAATTCATGTTCAAGGAGGAAATACCTTATCCAAGATAAAAGCATGCTCAACACAATCTAATGCAGCTCATATGATACAAATAGTGTCTCCAAATCTTTAAAGCAAAAATGACCGCCACTAATTCAAGCTCGTGAGTAGGATAATTCTTCTCATGAATTTTACGTTTCCTTGAGGCATAGACAATAACTTACCCATTTCGCATAAGCACGCGCGCTAGCCCAATTCTTGAGGAATCACAATACACCACAAAATCATCCGTCCTTTACAGTAAGGTCAACACTGGAGCGGAAGTAAGTCTATCTTTCAACTCTTGGAAACCCTTTTCAGACGCTTCGGACCATAGGAACTTAGCCTTCTTTTGAGTCAAAGCCGTCAAAGGAGAGGCAATTGGAAAGAAACCCTCAACAAACCTTCTATAGTAACCGGACAAACCCAAGAAACTTATAATATCCAAAGAAGTTAGAGGTCTAGGCCAACTCTTGACCGAATCGGTCTTCTTAGAATCTACCTCAATATCCTTACTTGAAACAATATGACCAAGGAAAGCTACAAACCTTAACCAAAATTCACATTTGCTAAATTTCGCAAAGAGTTGTTGGTCCTTAAGAATTTGCAACACGATCCTCAAATGATCAATATTCTCATCCTCACTCCTTAAATAGATCAATATATCATCAATGAACAAAATCACAAACATGTCAAGGTATTGTCTAAACACCCTATTCACCAAATCCAAAACACCGCTGGAGCAATAGTCAACCCAAATAACATTACCAAAAACACATAATGACCATACCGAGTTTGAAAAGCCGTCTTCGGAATGTCATCTTGTTTAACCCTAAATTGGTGATAACCCTATCGGAGATCAATCTTAGAGAAATAGCTTGCTCCTTGAAGTTGGTAAAATAAATCATCAATCCTTGGGAGAGGATACTTTTTCATAATGGTCACCTAGTTCAACTGACGATAGTTAATACACATATGAAGAGACCCATCTTTCTTTCTAACAAACAAAACTGGAGCACCTCATGAAGAGATACTCGATCAAATGAAACCCTTGTCCAAAAAATCTTTCAATACTTCTTTCAACTCCTTAAGTTCTGTCGGAGACATTTGGTAAGGAGGAAAAGAAATAGGTTGCGTATCTCGGAGAAGGTCAATACCGATGTCCATTTCCCACTCTGGAGAAATACCGGGTATATCATCTGGGAACACTTCTAAAAACTCATTAACGGGGACCGACTCAAGAGAAGAGATTTTGGAATCTACATCCCTCACCCTAACTAGATGGTAAAAAAAACCCTTAGAAATCACATTTCTAGCTTTAAGATAGGAGATAAATTGACCCTTAGGCATAGAATTTCCCCCCTTCCACTCTAGGAAAGGCTCATTCGAGAACTGAAACTTGACTACACGAGTTCTACAATCAAGGGAAGCATAACAAGAGTGCAGCCAATCCATACCCAATATAACATAAAAATCTAACATATCAAGCTCTACCAAGTCAACAAGAGTAACTATATCGGACAAGGAAACGAGACATTTTCTATAGACCCTCTTAGCAACCACAGAATCACCAATAGGAGTAGAGAAAGAAAAACGTTCTAACAACACATCCTGAAGAACATCAAACCTCATAGCCACATATGGCGTCACAAAAGACAAGGTAGCACCGGGATCAAGTAAAGCATAAACATCAAGTTGAAAAACTTTCAACATACTAGTAACCACATCGGGAGAACCCCTTTGTTCACCTCTGGTCTAAAGTGCATAAAAGTGGGTTTGCCTAGGAGCGTTGGAACCTGAACCACTAGGAGTAGCTTGTTTGCCCTCTTTTCTTTTAGCTGTAAGCATCGGGCAATCCCTCATTTTGTGAAAACTTTTACCACAACCATAACAACCATCCATGCCGGCTAGGCACTTACTTTCGTGCTTCCTTCCACACTTAGTACAAGTAGACATGGGAAAAGTCTAACGACCTGAAAAATGAGTAGGTTTAACTAGAGCCTTAACGTTAGGGTTAGTGTAACCTTAAGCTGATGTCTAGGTTGTTTTAGAACTAAATAGAGTAAGGTAGAAGCCTAGGAAGAGGGAAAGGGCCTAATCTAGCAAGGGAGAGTGAAAGAGAACTTGTTCTTTGATGGACCTAGTTGGAGATTGGGCAGCATGATCGCCAAAGTGACTTGGCGATGCGCCAAAGTGCACTTGGGGTCGCCTAGTGTGCTGTCCCCTTGGCCTAGGTTTTGGAAAAAGGGCGAGCTAAGTTGTGGTTCGCCGGTTGGATTGGCAATTCGCCCAACAGACCCCCTCCCCCATCGCCTAGTAAGCTGCCCATTTAGGGAGCCTACTGGAAATTTAGGTGAGCCAAGGGCCCATTAGGCGAGTTTCCCAATGCCCTTGGCGAGCCAAGTGATGCAAAGGGTGAGGTAAGTCGTGAAGGGAGGTAGTTTTTAAGTTAAAACATTGTGGGTCCTTAGTTCTTTTCCAAAGTTGAGTCCACATTATTTTATCCCTTTCCTAGCAAGTATATAACCTTTTTAGACTTGAAATTCCTTCAATTAAGTCACTTTTTAAGAAAACCCAAATCAATCAAAAGAGATCTTCCTCTAAAAAATTCTCTCGCTAGAAGTTCCCAAAGAATAAAAAGAAGAAGTGGGAGCTAGGGTTTGTGGATTCAAGGTGTTTATTCCTCAAATTTCTTGGGGATTCACAAGCAAGGTATGGTATTCTTTATCCTTGACTTAGTTTCATTCAAGGAGCCAATTCCAAAATATGATTTAAAGTTCCCAATTACCCAAAAATTAGGGTTTTCAATCTATGCATGGGTTCAATTCCAAATTGTTTTTAAAAGGTTTTATACGATGAATTATGAATGGATTGTGGAATTATTGATGAATTATGGTCAATTTCTTCTATGAAACCACATTTCTCCCAAATTCCTAAGTTGTGATTTGTGATTGGAAATTGATTGAATCATGAAGGTATGTTGGATTGTTTATGTTTATATTGAATTAGTTATTGAATTATGTTAATTCCCTTATCTATTGTAGTATCTTAGATGTTTGGGTTGTGATTGATGTAAAGCCTTGGAAAGCAATTTCATGAAGGATCTATGTATGATTATGATGTGAAGTATATGTGTGAGATCCTAATGAAAGAACTATGATAATGTTTAGATTGTAATTTTCATATGATTAAAAGCATATTCTCAATTAACACTCATGAATGATGATGATAGAATGTGAAGTGTTTCTATAATGTAATGTTATATCTTGAATTGATAGGCTTATGTACCCTCTTCTTGTATAAATGGAAGTAATATGGATTGATGTATCTTGAATTGGTAGGCTTATGCATCCTCTTCTTGTATAAATGGAAGTAATGTGGATTGATGTATCTTGAATTGGTAGGCTTAAGGCATCATTTTCTTGTATTGATGAATGTGACCTTGAATGTAATACCATGTCTTGAATTGGTAGGCTTAGGCATCCTCTTCTTGTATAATGAATGTGTCTTGACTTAATAAATATGAATCGATAGGCTTATGGCATTCTTTCATAAATGACTAATGTATATGTCTTGACTTGAGGAATATTAATTGTTAGGCCAATGGTATTCCTTTCATAAATGAATGATGAAGTATTCTAGGTTATGTATAGAACAGGTAGACCTAGTGTTGGTAGCCCTTTATGATGAGTCTAGAAACTAATGAGATGATAAACCTTGAATCGGTAGACCTAGTGTTGGTGGCCCTTTCATGTGTGAAACGATGAACCTTGTATCAATAGACCGAATGTTGATGGCACCTTTTCTTGAGGATTCAATGAGTTATCCATGTAATGTACCTTGAATCGGTAGACCTAATGGTGGTGGACCTTTCTTGTGTAATGTACTTTGGGTCGATAAGCCTAATGTTGGTGGCCCTCTCAAGTACAATAATGCTAATGAATATGAAATACTATATGGGAATGGAGGCTAAGCACCGAGTGGATATGGTAAGATGGAAATTCTCCCAATTTTAGGCTAGGGTTCCAATGACCATCTTCCTATCCCATAACTATGTGCCCACATAGGATATTAGCTAGTGGAATCCACTTAAGCTAAAATGTTACCGGTTCTACCTTAGGCAAGTAGACCAACCCTTACAATATGGGATAGTACATCAGATTCCATGATTTAGCTCTCATGGTCTATGTCGATTAAACGCTTATTCCCATCATGTGAGATGTGCATTATGGTTTCTTGAGAAGTTCTATGAAGTGTGGGTGGTAGTATGGAATGCTATACATGCATTGCACGAGTAGGCTTTGAGAGGGTCATAGTGAGTTCTCTAATTTCTTAATGACTAATGAATGAAAGTGGTCTAAATGAAGCTAATGAAGAATGTTGACTTATATTCTTAGTGTGATGATGTGTGCTATACTTGGATTGTATTATGAGTTACTTCCTTGTCATGACTTATGAAATGTTTATGTCTCTTATGTATGGGTATTGTGTAAAGATGGAAAGGATGAATGGTAAGTTTACTTTTGGTGGCCTTGATGTGGTACTTAGTGTGGATGGTGGTATGAGACGCTATTCATACATTGCACAGAGTAGAGCTTGGGGTTGCTTAAGGTGAAAGCTTAATGTAATTAAATGTCTTATATGGTTGATTATGTTCTAATGTGAAGAAATGACTTGTATGTTGGTTATGTTTGCATATTATGCCTCTTATTCTTATGTTCATGAAGTTTTCTCAAATTGGCATAAAAGCATGACTTTCAAATAAAATGTTTGTTTTAAGCATGGTTTTTGCATGGCTATCATACTTAGTACTTAATTGTGCTAACCCATATTTCTTCTATTTTACTACAAGTTTAGGTTCTGGTATTTGAGTTGATTCTCTCTAGTTGAAGCTTGGATTGAGTTCTTCCAAGACTACTGGTATGTCCTCATTGATTCGAGGACAAGTACTTTGGTGTTTCATTTCTTTCATGTAATAGACGTTTGTTAGACTTTCGATTGTAAAGGGACGTGTCCCTACTTATGATTCAGTTATTGTTTTTAGATGGCCATGTGAGACTAGTAGACTTCTGTTGTTTTAAATGTTTTTCAATTGTATGGATTTAAAGAAAGGTTTTAATTCCGTACCATTTTCCTTATATCTAATGTTATGAATGTTATGAGGCTTGTATGAGACTTTTCGGAGTCATGTACGCCGTGTCGCATTTAGGGGGTACCCCTAGGTCGTGACACAATGAAGATCCACCACCATTATCTCCTTGAGGCTTAGGGTTAGACACCCTATCTTTGTTGAACTTAGGAGGAGCATTAGAGGAACCTTGACCAGAAAACCATTGTCGAAATCTTGGATGACCTTGTCCATCGGACCTTGCATGTGAGAAATTTTCATCACCGGTCTTAGCCCTTTTTACCTCTCTAGACTTTTCCTTAAGTTTATCCTCTGCAATTTCTTGTGCATGCACCATGAGACGGGAGATGTCCATGTCATTAATGAGCATTGCGGTTCGGCACTATTTAACCATCATTTCGGACACACCCAAAACAAACTTACTCATCCTAGCCGTTGAATCTGCAACCATTGTTGGAGCATACTTAGACAATTGTGTTAACTTTAGAGAATATTCCCTCACACTCATATTCCCTTGTCGAAGGTTAATAAACTCAAGCACCTTGGCTTTCCTCATCTCAAGAGGAAAGAACCTATCAATAAAAATGGCCTTAAACTTCTCCTAATCAAGAGGACCCGCATCTTCTAATCTCCCTTCTTTCCATTGGATATACCAAATTTGAGCCACACCTTTTAGTTGATAAGCGGCCTACTCCGTCTTTTCCACCGGCATAACTCTCATGATCATCAATACCTTGTAGAACTCATCAATAAACTCTTGAGGATCTTCTTCAACCTTAGAACCATGAAACTCCAAAAGATTCATCGTTGTGAAGTCCCTCACTCTTGAAGCCCCGTACTCACATTTGGGTTCATGGGAACCGCAACCTCCCTATTGGCTTGGTTGGTCACGGCTTGAGCCAACACTTGAAACACATCCCTAAACGCCGCATTAGACACATGCATGGCCAAAGGATCGACCGGAACTTGAGGTGCTTAGGGAGGAGCTTCTTGTTCTGCATTATCTCTCACATTCCTTCTAGCATAAGCTCTTCAGGTAACCATATCCTGAAGAACATAGGATAAGGATTAGGAGAAAGACTTTATAGGGTTATACTCTATCACACGACCTTAGAGTAATGAAAGAGGTGGAGTTTCCTAATCAGCTTGTACCCTCTCATTCATAAATGTGGCTCGATTCACACTCATGGACAAGACTCTACTAGACGTGGCCTATAACACATCCTAGGACCATTCTAAACATTGTGCTCTAATACCAAGTTTGTTAAGACCCAGGGGTACCCCCTAGATGGACCATGGCATATAGAACCTCGAAGGACTCCATACAAGACACTTAGCTCTCATAAAATAAGAAATAGAACAAAAACAGTAAAACAGTAGTCCAAGTCCAAAACAATTTATAAACTAAAAGCGGAAGTCAAAAACACTTGTATCCTCATAGCCATCTAATACAATAGAATAAAATTGGGCCTAGTCCATACATCATGTCCAAAATAGAAATAGATGAAAGAAAGTGAAAACAATAAACTCCGTCCTCGAAGCATGAGGACTCACCAAAGCTCATAAATATCTCAAGTTAACCTCTAGCCATGAAACTGCTGATCCTGACTATCGGACTCTACATTTTGGGAAAATGTAGGCAAGAGTATATGTTAGTACAAAACAATGTACCAAGTATGATAGTCATGCATAAAACAGTTAAATCATGCTAAAAGGGACATTTCATTTCATGACATGCAATTGACCAAGCTAAAAAATGATATAAAAGTGTTTTAAAACATAAGTCATAACATCATGGTCAATGCAAGTTCACTTTATCTTTAAAACCTTTGAACTCATATGTGATACTTCTTGAAGTAACCTTAGTTCATTATTAATGTGGGGAATCATTGTTAACCGACATAGAGACCATGTGAGCTATAAATGATCCCCCGGTGTCTCCCACACCGAAAAGGGTTGTCCTACTTTCCAAGGTAAGGAACATGAACTTCTAGCTTAAGTTGATCCACTAGCTAATCAACCTATGGGGGCACATAGTTAAAGGATAAGGAGATTGCTACTAGAAATCCGGTCTCTACTACTGGAGAGCTTCCATCTCACTATAAATATCCACTCGGTGCTAAGCATAAATCCCACGGAATAGTTAGTAAGTCTGACTTATCTCATAATCCATGGAAAGGTGTCCTAGGACAACCAATACAAGATAGCTCTTACTCTATGATTCAATTAGGTGAGAAAGCCTTTCAACTTAAGAATCATTTCTATGTAAGAAAACCTTTCACATCATGCTAGTTATGTGTTTATGAGAATATCCTTTCAACAACACAACAACAACATCATATTTGGTACTTTACTCTCAAATCACCTTTAACACATTCGCATTGATTTCATAAGAAAATGCATAAGTCCATAATTTACCTCTTGAGGTTCAAAATCCACTTTCAATCATTAACTCTTTGAAAACAAGGGTTAGATATGGATTTCATCATAAATACATGTAAAGCTTGCAATACATGCCTAATTTCATAAAAGTCTTGGTTTATACTCAAAATCCCACATCATACGATTCATAACTTGAAAATATGGGGATTACATGGGTTCATGGGGAAATCAACAAAAAATTATCATGTATCATCAATTCATACATAAGAAATAATTCAATCATTTAAATCAACATTTAAGAAAACCCATGATAATTGAAGTAAACCCTAACTCAATTGGGGAATTCTACCCTTTGAAATAGACGAATATAGGAACTACATGGTGGGAACGAATCCATGGATGAAAACTATCATACCTTGAATCCAAATGCTAGCCTTCAATGGAGGAATTGATACCCTAGGTGAATACTCTTTCTTCTTCAAGTTCTAGAGAAAGAATTATTTAGAGAGCTCTTATTTTTGGGTGAGTTTGGAGAGAATGATTTCTATTGGTAAATTTGGGGGTAAAAAGACTTATATAGAGGTCCTAAACATAGGCAAAATGGCATACTATAGGAACTGATTAATTAGGAAAAAACTCAACTACCCCTAAACTTAATCGTCTGTTGTAACCCACGACTTGAGACTCATGGACCGTAGACTGACCAACGATCCATCTTACACACTCATCGATGGTGGTCAGAGAGTTTGACCTGGACCTACGGCCCCTGGACCACAGACTGTGGACCCACCAAGGGTCCGTAGATCAAGTCGTGGTTCATTCCCTAACAACCTCTTTGAGTGGCCTATCCACGAACCCACCTATGGTACGTGGTCCAACCCATAGGTCGTGGTTGGCCCTCATGGATTGCACCTGGGAGTTCTGAGTTTTGCTATTGTGCCCTCTTTCGGATTCGGGGTGTTACATGTATGTTCATGAAAAAAATTGATTTTTATGGTATGATTTAGCTTGGAGTGATTCTCCATGTCTATGTGCATTATGATGATATTTGCATAAATCCATCAACTTTTATTCATAATCAACAAACCCACTTCATAAGTCACAATTTAAGAATTAAGAGAAATCATGAGTTCATAGAGTAAAACCATCTTAAATCATCAATTAAACATCAATATAATCATAGTTATCATTTGAAAACGTTTGATGCAAGAACCCATGAGATTGAGTGAAACTTAGGGCTTTTTATGAAACTTGAAAACTTTGAAATTTCTTTCAAAATTGACTCTAGGGTGAAAACTAACCCTAGATGAAGGATCACCATACCTTATACTTGAATAATCCCACGAAATTGAAGAAGAAACACCTTGAAATCCCCAACCCTAGCTTTCTCTTGACCTTGATCTCCAATAGAGTTTCTAGAGAAAACTTTTAGGAGGGAAGGGTTTTCTTTTGGGGAAAAATGAATAATGAATTCTAAAATAGCTTTCTAATGTTTTAATACTCTTAAAATACCTTAAAACACTTTAATCCATATATTAATTAGGACTTAGGGTGATTTTACCAATTCACGCCTAGCTTGGCCGAGACTGCATCAATAAAACAGTGCCCATTCACGCCCTGGACTCACGGACCATGAGTCCATTCACAGACCGTGCTGCTGGTCCGTGGTCTAGGGTTGCAAGTTAGTTTTAGGCTTCTTGACCTACAGAGGCCATTCACGGGGCTTGAATGGACCTTTGGAGCGTGAACCCCATCCGTTGGTCACTAAGTTTTGGCCAATTTGATGGTTTCCTTGGGGTCTTGGGGTTTAGGCTTAGGGTCCTCCTCAAGGACCCTTAGGGTGGTCCTTGGGGAGTCGTACCTTGACGTCTAACTCTTAAACACCTCAACCATGGCTTAGGACAACATTAACCACTACCAACTCAAGACAAACACAAACGCACACATGTTAGGCTCTAGTTTCACTAGTTCGTTTTTAGGGTCGTTACATTATCCCCCACTTAGGAACATTCGTCCTCGAATAACACTTTAACCACATTAGGGGTAACGACTCAAGACTAGCAGCCCACATTCTTGCATGCAACATCAATATAAGTGCATAAACATAGGAGGTAAAATCAACTCCACATCAATAAACTCAAAACACAACAAGAAGGTAGGAATTACATCTACAAACTCATTATGCATCAAAACTTCACATTTCTCATTTCATTGGAGGAACTTCCTTCTCCAAATCACATCATGCTCATTACAACATCATTAAGAACATTTAGGCATGTTCAACATTTAACCTCATGAAGCATATAAGCAACTCAAACTAAATGTACATTAACATGAAGAACAATAAATCATGAAAACTCATTTTTCTCATTTAAACAAGAATTCAACTAGAACATGCATAATATAAGGAGAACATGGAAACACCATGTCACACATGACTCCAAAACATACTACAAGCTACAAGGAACCCTAGGTTTCAAGCTTGAATAAGAATAGAAGGAAAGAGATAAAGACATCAACAATCTCACAACCTTCCTATTCCCCACTTAGGAGAAAACCCAACTAAGGATATCATGAAAACAACATAGGAACCTCATCATAACATTCACACTATAAGGAATCATCAACATACCGGAGCTTTTACACTAGGAAGGTCCTCATTATGCAACTCTTGCTCATAACCAACCTATCAACACCACTCAAGGTCTCATATGAGTCTACCACACTGGGTGTCTAAACTCCTCGAACTCACTACACCTATTAAGGTGAGATTAGCAAGAAAGCCTATCTCAAGATAATCAAGGACACTCAACAACCTTGACATCTAAGCACATTATCTTCCCCTTAGGGATAATCCTATACAAACTCTTTACAACATCAAGTCTTTTAATTCTAAGGTTGGAGCAAAATATCACTAAACCTTTACACTCATCACCCAAGGTGATTCTAAGCCGAGGTGAATTACACTTCTACTCCTCTTAAAGAACTCTACTCACTCCACATCTCTGGGCACCACTTAAACACCACAATTCATCAAATCCTTCAAGAAACCTCAAACTCCAACATCACACATAACCATAAGCAACTCAGTCATGTTAAAGACAACATCACAATCTAACATCTCAAATACAACAACAAGTCATATAGCCACAATATACATAAAAACTCACCTTTTTCTCCCTCGATCCTTGTAGCATTAACCCTTTGAGAAGTCACATATTCAAGACCACCGGAGAAGGAATAAGAGAGAGATCTTATGGAGTTAATTTCTATGTCACAACTTGAAGAATGAAGAAAGAAATGTAACTCTTAACGTCTTATAGCCTCTCACTCACATATGTGTCGCGACTCACACCGATGAACAAGACTCTACTAGACGTGGCTTGTGAGACATTGATCCTAAAAACCATTTCCAAAATCTTATGCTCTGATACCAAGTTTGTCAGGAATCGAGAGCACCCCCTAGACGTAACACATCGTACTCGACCCCGAAGGGGTCTAATACAAGCCTCTTCGCATTCATAACATTAGATACATAGAAATAGTGCAGAATTTAAAACTTTTCTTTAATAAATCCAACATCAAAAGAACATTTATAAAGCAGCGGAATACTAAGTCTCACATGGCCATCTTGGACAAACTTTAACAAGATAGGGTCACGGCCCTTTACAATCGAAGTCTTAACAAAGTCTTAAACATAAAAACTAGAAACATAAAATCCTTGTCCTCGACATATAAGGAAATACCAAAAGAGGTCTTGAGAGAACTCTAATCGCAAGCTTCCCTAGAGAAAGCAATCATTTGCCGGAACCTACACTTGTAGTAAAAATAAGAAAATATGGGTTAGCACACAAAAATGTACTAAGTATGATGACCACGCAAAAACATGCTATAAAAGGGACATTTTGTTGAAAGTCATGTTTTATGCCATTTTTGTAAAACTTCAAGGACATTGATACAAGAGGCATAATATAAGTCATAACCAACATACAAAGTCACATAATTCACATATGAGAAAAAACACATATAACCCTTTACCTTCACCTTGAGCCTCTACCTCAAGTAACCCTCAAGTTATACCTTGTGCAATGTATGGGTAGAGTCCTATACCACCACCCACACTAAGGCACCACCTTAAGGTCACCCAAAATTGAGCTTACCATTCATCCTTTCCACCTTACATAATAAAGAATTTAAGAGACATAAACATTATATGAATCACACCATCACATTAAGACCAACATCTAAGACAACTCTAAGTCATACTTATGTAATGTGCAAGTAGCATCCCATACCACTACTCACACTAACTACTCATTTAAAGTCACCATAGACAAGGCACATTCATACAAAATAGACATGACAAGGAAGTAACTCATGATACAATCCAAGTATAGCATGCATCTTTACATTTAAGCATTTAAGCCAACATTCTTCATTAGATTCATTTAGGACACATTCATGTATTTAGAGGACATTCATACATTAAGTTTGGAAAGCCAATATGCATTTCTAAACATAGAAGACAAGCTATAGTCACAATACACTCATAGCATAGTAATATCAATACCTTAGCAACCTCTAAGAGCACTTGTTCAATGTATACCAACCTTACTAAGCATTCCTTGAAGCCATATATTCATTTCCATAATCTTCAAGCTTACCATAATCCATAGTCATAAATAAGGAATTATGCAAGTACATGAACTAAACATAAGGAAATTCATATATTCATATCTTATCATACCATAAGGAAACCATTCCACAACATTCTAATAAGTCTCCTAGTGCAATGTAAAAGTGAGTCCCATACCTCCGCTCCTACCAAGAAAACACAATAAGAAGTCATAGTATAGTTCCTATCATATTCATTATCTTATTGTTATTAGGGAATATTAGCCAAAACCGACATAGCCCATGTGAGCTACATGGAATCCGGTGTCATATAACCCCACACCGAAAGAAGGTGTTCTTACTTGCCGAAGGTAGAACTAATTATATTTGGCTTCTAAGTGGATCCACTAGCTAAGTCCTATGTTTGGCATATAGTTATGGGATAGAGAGATTGCTACTACAAAACTAACCTATTGCATTAGCGGATGAGCTTTTATCTCATGAGTTTACTATAGAAGACCCAACCTATTACATTAACGGAGGGCCCTTTTCCTTATTGTCCTTATCCACTCGGTACTAATCATTAATTCCCAATTATACATAATTAGTATGGAGTTGTATTTACATGTGTGAAGGTATACTTTACCTTTCGTTCAATACAACTCACTAAAATAGCTCATAGATTCATTAAAGGTAAGAACTATCTTACAACCTTAGAATCAACATTAGTATGTGAGAATAACTATCACACCAAGACCATGTGTTCTCATGAGAATGGACTTCCAATCAACACAATAGGATCAACATGATTATGTACATTTCATGCATAATAATGTGTAAAGGGCATATGAGAACTATACTTTCAATTAACACCATTAATACATCATAATCATGTTTATGCATGGAGTATGTATGTAATTGTCCTTGCAATAACACAAACAACAGCATTATCATCCTAGACACTTCATTCATAATTAAATGTAAGGATAACGGAAGAATGGCCTTTCAACAATACCATAATATACACAATATTTATGTGACCTTCAACTTCCAAGTGAATCATGAGTTCACACACAATCTTGTCAACATGCACAAACCTTCACAATATGCCCTTCAAGGGTTATGGGTCAACTCATTCCAACATATAGCAATAGCACAGTAGATAAGGGAATACCATTATTCGACAACTCTTCAATACACTAATCACATCATGATTAGCACTTTATACTTCAAGTATTCATCAACTTGCATATAATATTATGATCAAGTCAATTTATGTTTAGAAGCATTACCCTAAACCAATTCGTGTCTAGGTGATCTAATCTAAGGCATTACATTGAGAATTCATCATTTTAGGAGGATCACATTTAAACCTCAATTTGCCTCTTTCATGACATAACCCTAGGATCTTAGGTTAATCAAGAATACATGTAGAATTATACTAGCATCAAGTAACTACATCATAATTAAACACCTCCACCTTTCAATTGGATCAACATCTCTAACACAAGTTGACTACAACAAGTACTTAGGTCAAACTTGCCCTTTCAAGGCTACGATCACAAATCCTTAATTCACCAACAATTCACTATAATTAGACATAAATGATGATAAAAGTCAACAATCTAAATAAATCTAGGAATAAATCCATCAACATTCATTCATAATCAACAAACTCACTTCATAAGTCACAATTTAGGAATTGAGAGAAATCATGGGTTCATAGAGTAAAACCATCGTAAATCATCAATTAAACATCACTATAATCATAGTTATCATTTGAAAACATTTGATGCAAGAACCCATGAGATTGAGTGAAACTTAGGGTTTTTCATGAAACTTGAAAACTTTCAAAATTTCTTTCAAAATTGACTCTTGGGTGAAAACTAACCCTAGATGAAGGATCACCATACCTTATACTTGAAGAATTCCACGAAATTGAAGAAGAAACACCTTGAAATCCCCAACTCTAGCTTTCTCTTGACCTTGATCTCCAATAGAGTTTCTAGAGAGAACTTTTATGAGGGAAGGGTTTTCTTTTAGGGAAAAATGAATAATGAATTCTAAAATAGCTTTCTAATGTTTTAATACTCTTAAAATACCTTAAAACACTTCAAATAATTGTCCATATACTAATTAGGACTTAGGGTGAATTTACCAATTAACCCCTAGCTTGGCTGAGACTGCACCAAAAAAATAGTGCCCATTCAAGCCCTGGACTCACAGACCGTAAGTCCATTCACGAACCATGCTGTTGGTCTGTGGTCTGGGGCTGCAAGTTGGTTTTAGGCTTCTTGACCTATGTAGGCCATCCACGGGCTGTGGATTGACCTACGGGGGCGTGAACCCTATCTGTAGGTCACCAAGTTTTGGCCAACTTGATGGTTTCCTTGGGGTCTTGGGGTTTAGACTTAGGGTCCTCCTCAAGGACCCTTAGGGTGGTCCTTGGGGAGTCTTACCTTGACATCTAACCCCTAAACACCTCAACCATGGCTCGGGATAACATTAAACCACTACCAACTCAAGACAAACACAAACGCACACACGTTTGGCTCCAGTTTCACTAGTTCATTTTTAGGTTCATTACAAAATCATAACCCAATTTATTTTATGCTTTTAGTTTTATTTCTGGGAATATCAACTGCAACTGAACATAAGAACTAGTAAATTTGTTTCTTTTGTAATTCCCTATGGGATCGACCTCAACTCTTGTTGAATTCTGTAATTAACTTCAATCGTTTATACTTCTTAATTGGGTGTAAGTTTGGACCTATCAAATTTTGGCGTCACTGTCAGGGAATTCGGTTTAGAAATATTCTACTAGAAATTATTTCAATTTTTGGGATATTTCCTAATCTTACTTCTTGTTTCTTGTCAGTGTCTTCTACAGGTGTCTTAATTAGTGCACGCCAAATACAAGAAGTAAGGAAGTACCTTTAATTTCTTGTGATCCTGAGCTTACACAGTCTATTGGTAGAATGTTTAACACTCAAGAACTTGAGGTTCAAAGGGACTGAGATAGGATGTTGATGGCCAAGAAAAGGGTGTCAACAATAATGCAAACAACTTAAATAGGGTAGCAATTGAGGTTGAAGAAGTGGAAGAGTTGGTCCCTCGGCAACAACTATTGGCCCTAGGGAGAAGAGGTCAACAATAGGTGCATGTAGTTTTGGATGACGATAATCAAGATATGGATGAGGATGGAGCAACTGGAGCTATTGTGCTCCTACCATTGCCGTCGGGAATGAAATTTACCATCACCAGTACAATGATTCAACTAATGAACCTCAAAGGGTAATTTAGAGGAATAGTAGGTAGGATGCTAATCAGCATCTGATAAACTTTGTTGGAACTGGTAAGTCACAAGAAGTTACCAGATGAAGAACTACATGACAAATGGTGGAGGTATAGCTAGAAGCTTAAGTAGTGCCCAAACCACTACCTGGTAGACGAGAATTTGAGGCAGGTATTCTATAGATCACTGATATGACTAATCATGTGGTTGATACAATTTGTGGAGGATTGATGTTTGCGTAATCAAGACACAACTTCCAAGGCAAGTGTCTACGATCGTACAATATTAATAGAACCGAACCAAGGGTTGGGGTCGAGTCCCAAGGGAGCGGTTCTTGAAAATTAGTGGTTAAGCGTGAAAGTGCTAAAGCTAACTATAGCTAAAGACTTAATTGAATGAAGACTTGACAAATTAAAGGGTTTGACATGAGTGTCAATTATCAATGGAGTTTGTAAACAAGTAAAGAGAAAAATCAACAAAAATAAAGAGAGATACGAATGTGGAGACGGGATTCTTGGGATGTGATAGGAATATGAGATAAAAGATACTATCGGGTAAATGATATTGATAGTACATCACTGAATGTTTGTAACTAGGCTAGACTTTAGTGGGGTAAATTTTCTCTCGAACAACTTACCCCGAATCAACTCGGTTTCTCTCGAACACCGAGTTGCCGCTTTTAAGCACAACCTCCGCCTTAGCCCATTCACTCTCTCGAGCTGAAAGTGTGGGAGACGGCCTAGGATTCACTCTCTTGAGCTGAACCCACGACGACCCAATAACCACTGGCTATCGATTTAGTAGTCTTAGTTTTAAAACCTCTCTCAAGCAAGCCAAAAACACTAAGATGAAATCGCATTTGCAACTACAATCTCATTAAGTTCAAACACAACTACTAAATGAAATCACATTTAAACAGCGAATATACCAACAATAAGCAACACCCAACAGTAAATTTAACCCATATTCACAAAATCACACCCCAAGAATTGGGGTTTTAGCTAGACATAGAGAAAAGGAAGAAAATAATACCGAATCGAAGTAACATCAACTGGGTATGATTTATATTCACTTTAAACGAGTCTAAGATGAAGAATCTTCAACACCCACTTCCAATTTCTTGGAGTTGGAAGTGTTCAAATCTTCAAAAACTAAGCAAAAATATTCCCTACTTGAAAACTTACAAAATAAAATGTTGTATCTGAAATTGCATACTACAATAAAAATTCAAACTAGTATTTATAGTTGTCAAAAAATGTGCTGCGAAGGATCACTCAGCACAGTTAGTCGGGATTGCCGATGCACTCGGCGATCTACCCTTTGATCTGCTTCATCGCCTTTCAGCTCTTGCTTTCAGCATCTTCGCGTTCTGAATCATTGGGTGATATAGTACTGCTTCACGGAACTATTCGGCGACACGCCAACTGCTCCTCTTCGTCGCCAACTTGATATTTTCTTTAGGCCTCAGCACACTAGAACTTTGGGCGAGGTTAAGGCTTTTCGGCGACTCGCCGAATGCATTAGGCGATCCTCAGGACTTCTTTTCTTCGTCTTTTCAGTTGTTTTGTTCCATTTTGCCAAGTAGTGTCCCTGCTTTGCCTCAAACTCCAAATACCTGAAACTTAAGGATTTACATCAGTTATTGAGACAAAATATGCATTTGAGGACACTAATTCTATTAAAATAAAGCCTTAAATGAGTCCAAATTGTGGACTCATCAATACCCCCAACTTAAACTTTTGCTTGTCCTAAAGTAAAACTCATGTTCAGAAGTTCAGCAGTTCAAAAACGATGTCTCAAACAGTGCTACACAAGACTCAGTCATGTATGTACCCAACAAGACTCAATTTACTCATGTGAAGATCAAATGTGCACTCAAAGTTTCAAGTTGTGACACACTATTATAAAAGATTCTCAATCTCACTATACTTGCTTCAAATGCAAGTTCGAGCTCAACAAAGGTATTCAAATGCCCTCACACAAAGAATGATTCCATATTCACACACAATGGTTTAATCATTTAAAGTTCCGGAATCAAATTCAACGCTCACTCTCACAAAGAAGAACACAATGCATGCTTTCACCCATAAGTTTGTCTGTATTTTCCAATCAACAATTGTTTTAGCTCACTCAAGATTAAAAAGGTCTTTTCAAGGCTTGTAATGGGGCTTAGTGCATAGGTATGGTCATTTACGCTCCGTGACTTTTATTCTTATGAAATGTGGTGCTCACAACACTTCCTTTTCTCTTCTTTCATCATTTTCTTTAGTGCTCATAAGTCATTCCATTATTCACTTTCCATTGATTGTTCGGAAACCTCATTTCTTTTGTACTTTATTCCATAACTTTTTCATTCTTTTTTTCTTTTTTCTTTTTTCTTTTTTAAGGAGGGGTTCCATTTTTCGGGTTAAAGGAGACTTTTATTGCACTTTTTGACTTGCCTTCTCTTTTTACCACACCCCCAAGTTAGGATTTTGGCCTAAGTTGGCTATTCAATCAACTACAAATCACGAGGATTATGGGTAGTGGATTTAAGAAAGGTCATGTTTTCATCAAGTTTCTTCCAAAGAAAGGTAAATCGGGTTTTCTGAATATCTCTCTTCCGGCTCAAGGGGTGTTCAAAAGAGGTTCATACACTCACAAGGTAGGCCACAAAAAGGTATATGTCAAATTGGCTCACATTCTTCTAAGTTGCCTAAGATCATATCAAGAGACAGCCTTACTTAGTCGACCGGACCAACGAGACAAATTCTAGGTATTATCATGGATGGTTCACAGTAAGCTCATCACACAAGGCATCGACACCAAAGTCAAACAAGACTCCACACTTTCGCTAGTGTGCAACGTTCATCACAAGAGAATCAATTTGATACTTGGCTAGTCACAATGAGATGCAAAGAGTTCACATATTGACTATGCAAATTTATTTGGCCTCATCGTAGCCGCACAATCATGTTTGTTCGATTATGAACACTATTCGAGTCATTGGTATTGATCGGGACCGATACTCAAATTTGCAAAAGAACAACCACATTCAACACAGAAGGGGTGGTAAAAAAAATTCAGAAAGGTCAAAAATCATTTACAATTAAAAGAAAGGAGCCACAAGCTCAAACCTTCGACAAAAAGCAGTGTAAGACAAATTTAGCACAAAGCCCAAATAGATAAAGAAAACAGATATGAAAAAAGGTGGGCCTCACCCCACCACAAACAAAACATTTGTCCTCAAATACAAATAAAGATATCCAAAAATCAAAATAAATAAAGACAGAGAGGGAGGTAAAGAGGGGATCATGTCTATGCAGTCGCTCCATCTGTCTGGGCATCAGTGCCCGGTGCATCACTCTGGTCCTGGGTCTCAGTAATCGGAGTCGCCTCAGAAGAAACAGCAGTATTAGACCCACTAGAAGCTGCCAAGGGTGTATCCACCAAAAATGCCTGCACAGCTGCATAAAATCCCCGGGACCACGAAGGAACAATAGGATCTCTGATAGTGGTCTTCCTATCAGAAGTGGGCCTCTTGCCCTTGCCTTTATTTCCAGGTGGAGGTTTTTGTCTTCCCTTCTTAGGAGGATTTGACCCCCCCCCCCTTCATTTATTGTGATATCCCGTGCTCTTTACCGGGGTGGCATGACAATATTTGTCTTTACCATATCTTTGGGATACTCAGACTTCTCCCTGCTAGACTCAACAACATGCCAGCACAACCCCACAAGATTTAACCAATTTTAAGGCACAAAAATATGGGATTTTAACAATATAAACACTACGGGAAAGATTTTCACAGGCATAAGCAAAAACAATTAAGATCAGAGAGGCCCAGCACACATCACTAAGATAAGATAATTGCAAATGAGTAGAAAATTGCTAAAAGTAAATTTGGGGTTCGGAAAACCATCCTTAGATGCCGATTAAAATACTTCTGAAATTCTAGGTGGCAATGTAATCCACTTTGAACACAAAGCAACGACAAAATACTTTAAAATTGCAAATATATAGAAACTAAGGCGCGGGTGTGAGTTTGTGACGATTGAAAGTGAGAAAAAGTAAAGAGTTTGAAAGTTTAAACCTTTGGCCTTTTAAGAAACCATCCAGTTCTCGCAAATTCGGCAACACGCCAAGTGGTCACTAACCTCACCGAGTTTTACAGGATCCTCAGTTGATGTGGGGTCTAAACAGCGAATTAGATCGGGATCACCGACCTGGTCTGGGATTTGCCAATAATTTCCTAGGCTCGTCGACTTTTACAGACTCTAATGTAAAATTGTCTTGAGTCCAAGGGAAGTCTGGGTCAGGGTCACCGACCTCTTCGGCGATGTGCCGACTGGACCTTTTGCTCGCCAATCTGCACTTTTCAACAACTTTCCCACTTTTACCTACACAAACAACACACCATTATTTCTTAAAGCAAAAATAAAGTGATAAAGGGTCTTGGGTTGCCTCCCATGAAGCGTCATAGGTAACGTCGTGGTACGACGCAAGTCCCCACTTAAGTTCCATTAGTGGGGTTTGTCTCACTTTCATAAGGCAACCCCTCTTTCGGCTCTGGGTAGAGACATCCAGAAGCATCTTTTCTGGAATTCCTTGAGTCGGGCACTACTGTAAGAAAGCCTTAAACCTTTGCCACAACTCATAAAGTGACTTACCCTCCAATTTATTGAAACTTAGGATGTTAATCCTTAGCATCATCATTTCCAGAGAAGGGTGGTCTATTGGGTCACCGTTACTAGCAGATATGCTCAATTTTTATGTTCAAAATAGAAACACAAAAATCAAAACTAAAAATTAAGTAAGTTCAACTATAATTAACAAGAACAAAATTCAACTAAACCAAAAATTCTCAACTAACACAACTCCTCGGCAGTGGCACCATTTTGATGTTCGCGTAATCAAGACACAACTTCCAATGCAAGTGTCTATGATCGTACAATATTAATACAACCCAACCAAGGGTTGGGGTCGATTCCTAAGGGAGCGATTCCTAAAAATTAACTTTTAAGCGCAAAAGTGCTAAGCTAACCATAGCTAAAGACTTTACCGAATAAAGACATGACAAACTAAAGGGTTTGACACAAGCGTCAATTATCAATTAGCTAGACATAGAGAAAAGGAAGAAAATGATACCAAATCTAAGTAACATCAACTGGGTATGATTTATATTCACTTTAAACGAGTCTAAGATGAATAATATTCAACACCGACTTCCAATTTGTTGGAGTTGGAAGTCTTCAAATCTTCAAAAACTAAGCAAAAATATTCCCTACTTGAAAACTTACAAAATAAAATGTTGTATCTGAAATTGCATACTAAAATAAAAATTCAAACTAATATTTATAGTTGTCAAAAAATGTGTTGCGAAGGATCACTCAGCGCAGTTTGTCGAGATTGCTAATGCACTCGGCGATCCGTCCTTTGATCTGCTTCATCGCCTTTCAGCTCTTGCCTTCAGCATCTTCGCGTTCTGAATCATTGGGTGATATAGTACTGCTTCGCGGAACTGTTAGGCGACACGCCAACTGCTTCTTTTCATCGCCGACTTGATATTTTCCTTTAGGCCTCAGTACACTGGAACTTTGGGCGAGGTTACGGCCTTTCGGCGACTCGCCGAATGCATTAGGCGATCCTCAGGACTTCTTTTCTTCGTCTTTTTAGCTGTTTTGTTCCATTTTGCCAAGTAGTGTCCATGCTTTGCCTCAAACTCCAAATACCTGAAACTTATGGATTTACATCAATTATTGAGACAAAATATGCATTTGAGGATACTAATTCTATAAAAATAAAGCCCTAAATGAGTCCAAATTGTGGACTCAACAACAGATGTCATGAGCAAGCCATTTATGGAAGCCTCAACTATTCTTGATGAGGTCTCGAAGAATAACAAAGCATGGCACACTAGATATATAGAGAATGGGAATCTTGGGTTCACGTTTGAGCTGTTGGTAGAGGAACAAAATAGAGAAGAGAAGTGTGACCACGACATGGCCTATATGAAAACTTAGAAGGATCTCTCACTAACATCTATGAGCAGCTGGTCTAGAAAAGGTGATTGTAGTAGGTGTTTCAGGTAGCTATGAAGACCAAGAGTTTGACTATGATGAAGAAGCCAAATATTTGAACAATCAGGGGGTTTTCGGAATTATAACTCCGGCAACCAAGGCTATGATTCAGGAAATCAAGGTAGGAACTACCAGAAAGATAGCCAATATGACAGAGCTGGAAATAAGGACCAAGGAAGTTGTAAAACAAATATGGATTGAAATATGACCGCAGTGGTGTATATGTGCTTGCGGGAACAGAGACAGAACATGTAATGGGTCTAGTGTCTCCAAGATGGAAGATATGTAGGAAAATTTATTGCAGAGGATTGAATCTATTTAGTTAGGAGTAAAAGAGTTGAAGAATGATTTCTCCCATATAAGTCAATTGGTGGATTCATACTCAACCTATATTAAATAATTAGAACAGCAAATTGGGTAGCTCTCAGTCTCGTTGAACCAAAGAAAGAATTGGACATTACCAATTGATACAATTCAAAAACCAAAGGATGGGCACTGCATGGCTATCACTACTACGAGTGGTATATCACTTACAGAACTAGTACCTACGAGTATTGAGTATAAAACAAATGTGGAAGTAGATGTAGAAAATGAGGCAAATGAAGGAGGATTGATAGATCCAGAAAAATCTAAAGAGGTACAGCTGAAGGGACAAGGAAAATTAAGGATCCTACACTAGAAGTATCATAGCCGCTACAATAAATACCCAAAACTCCACCTCCATTTCCACAAAGAATTAAAATGAAAGTTGAAGATGGTAAGTTCTTGAAGATAATTCTATACTTCGTTATCTTTCTGTAAATTTTCCATTGGTAGAAGCTTTGGAACAAATGTCAGTTTATGCCAAGTTCATGAAGGATTTGGTGACAAAGTAAAGAGCAACAAGTTTCGAACCTGTAGATAATTTGCACCATTGTAGTGTTATTGCTACAACGTCTCTCGTATAACAGAAAGAAGATCGAGTTGCGTATACCATACCTTTCACAATTGGTGCATTTGACTTTGCTAAAGCTCTATGTGATCTAGGGTATAGCATCAACCTCATGCATCTAGCAATATAAAAACTATTGGGTTTGGGAACTCCAAAACTTGCGGCTATGAGACTTGTGATGGCTGATAGGTCAGTTAAAAGTCTAGTTGGTTTTCTTTGTGATGTTTTGGTAAAAGTGGAGAGCTTTATTTTGTTTGCCGATTTTGTGATCTTATATTGTGATATTGATTTTGAAGTTCCCATAATTTTGGGGAGGCCATTTCTAGCCACAAGGAAAGCATTGGTTGATGTGGAAAGTGGCAAGTTGATGTTCAGGTTAAATAATGAGGAGGTGAAATTCAAAGTGTGCAATTCTATGAAGCAACCACAAGATACTAGTGTTGATTCTACAATTTAGATTACTGATAATGTGATTATTGAAGCATCCATAGAGGAAAGCTTCACAGTGAAAACGTTGCCCGTAATAATTATGAGCATCCAGGAAAGTTTCTTAACTTTACCTAAGTGCATCATCACATGTGGGTTAACGAACCATGCAACGCTTCATGAGTTCAATCACAGTCCAAGAAGATCAGGTCGGTCACATTAAAAACGACCCGACCTGGTCCAGACCAAACCCTAGTTTTTTATAAAAAGGCTTTTAAGCCATAAAGAACAATTTTTCTTCTTCATTTTTGAATACATAACGTCTCTTAGAAAACAAATAGTCACTCTCATTCATCTACATCAAGGAATACCATTGATCACATAGCGCAAAGCATTGGTTATCCTCAAAATCTCATTCTTCAACTTGTTTTCAAGCGACTTGAAGTAAGTTCCCTATGTTTTTTATTATAAATTGAAATTGTAAAATTGGGGTTTGGAAATGGTAAAATAAATTCTGGGTTGCTTGAAAATTTTATGCTTGTAAGTAAAATAATTGGGTATAGTCAAATTTTGTGTCTTGTTATGTTTTAAGTCAAGTTGATTCGATGAATTTTGAACTAATTGGGGATTTAGTAGAAATTAATGAGTTGTGTTGTGAAAGTATATGTTTGGTAGGATAATGAATGGGTGTAGTTTATTATAGTATTTGATTATTTGTAAAGTCAAATTGTTGGGTGAATCTCGAATGAAAGATGAAATTGTGTCCATGTGTAAGTCCATGATGGGCTCAACGGACCGTATACCTCACTATAGACCATTATACCTATCATGGGCCACACTTAGACACCATCTCTTGCACACACAATTTACGAAAGCTTGTACGGATCGTGAATCGTTTCACGGACCGTATAGCCTCCAGTATAAAAATATATATTAAAACCAAAAAGATTGTTTGTTTATTTATAGACTAAGTGGCATATCTCAATGATAGATTGACTGAAGGCATTCTAAAAGGAAATCGTCACTATTGTGTACTTGCACAAGGGAAGTCTGAGTACTCTTTAGTGTAGTCAATTACAATTGTACCCAAGTTCTAACTCCTTTTTTCACACGTACAATGGTAAAGACTAGGCACAAAATGGCACAATTACACCTCTCACCCCCTAGTCCTCTAGAATCAGCCTCTAACAATGAAGTATTCAACAGCTCGAAGGCTCAGTTTGAGACCACTATCGAACCAAATTCACCCCAAGAGCGTAGATCTCAAATAGACAAAGTAGTTGAGCAGCATGATGCCACTCTTTCCCAATCTGAAAAGTAGGGAAATGGCTCAGAGATTGAAAATGTGTCTGGATATGAATCCAATGTCTCTGGAAATAATGTAGTTGGGATTGGGGTGATGAAATAGCAACTGATAATGAGGAGGACAGCACAAATGGTGCCAATGAGGATAATGGCGACTCTATTGAGAGGTTTGTTCGACAAAGAGTAACAGACCCAACTGTCTAGCATCAGCTTGGTGCAAACATTAGAGCAACATGGGCAGTCCCCGATTCTAAAGAAATCTTTGACTTTGGCATATCTAAAAACTTGAGCAGCATAGGCAAGAGACCTATTGTGCCTGAAAGTAGAGTAGTTAACAATAATTTGTCTGCCATCCCAAAGATCCAAGACTTGTTCCAAAGGCATAAATTTGAATGGATGACAAGGCAGTCGAGGCATTATGGGAGGCATCTAACACGAGAGTTCTATGCATCATATGTTGCTTCATTATTGAAATCCATTACCTCCAAATTATCCAAAAAGAGAAAGAAAGAGGCAGCACGGCAACTAGCACCACTATATCAGGTGTAGGTCTGTGGAGTGATTGTAGATATCTTTAAGGAAACCATAAATAGATTTATTCATGGCATGGACTACAATGCACTTAATGAGGTGGGATTATATAAGAATTGTCGCTATATGGTGACAAGTGAATATGAGTTAACTGATCCTGCTATGCGATATAATATAATGAAAAGGATTGTTGGGTTGATAGCGACTCAGAGTGAGGCAGAACCAAAGTCCTTCTGGTAGGCTTTGGTTCGTGTATTATTTAGGCCAATAGTTAATGATAACATCATTTCTCCCTCACAGGTTTCCTTGATAGCTTTTATCGTTGCCCAATATGCATTGAATATGGGTCGACTAATTGCCACCAAAATAAGGGATCACGCTTTGAATGAAAAGGATGGCCTTCCCTTTTCTTGTCTAATAAAAAAAATGTATGACAGTGCTCAGGTGTCGGGTAACCAGATAGTTGATCGTCCCACCGATGCCACTAAATGCACATCTGCCACCTTGATCAAAAACCTTGCAAATCCATTGTATAGAACAAGAAAAGGTCCAGCAGACCATTGGTTGTGTTACCAAATCTACAAGTTGAGTCGGCACCGGTTGAGGGAGTAGTGGTGAGTCTACAAAAGGGGCAGAACTAGCAGATCCAAGAGTCAAACCTAGAGCAGCATCGACCTCTTCAGCCACAGGTACAATTTTCACGATCCCTATGACATTTCTACGAAAACCTGTAAAGTAGTAGAGAAATACTAGAGCGATACTATATCAAGTAGTTGAAAAACTGCCACATGTGGTCCAAAGCCAAGTTCAAGTTGTTGAACATAGGTTGCATGATGAGCTCAAGAGAGAAATTGTTGTGATGTGGGGTCGCATTGATATTTTAGAGACACACTTCATAGATCGTAGATGCCTTGAGTTGTCTTGATGTTGAGTCCCTGCAGGCTCAACTAACTTCTATGAGAGCTGACATTGATAAACTGGCTGACAGTCTAGTTAAAGTGCCTCTTATATTGGCCATAGATTTTGTTCGGCATGCCCCCATAAACGGGATCAGTGGGTGACATCTGGGGTGATCTTTTGAGGTTATAAAATTAACAAGATAAAGGGAAGAAAAGAAGCCTTGAATCTACCCTCCCAAGTGAGACTCCTTGGAAGGAGGACAAAAGACTCAAGTGAGTTAGAAAAGCCTCCAAGAAAGTTGCAAGAGAAAAAAAAGCACAAGAGCAGCAACAGTGTGATGCATTGAGGTCTGGTGCCTCTAGTAATCACATTCCGGCGACCACGACTAGTGAGACACCAGCTAATCTGACCATTCCCATTGAGATCCGTGTTCCAGAGATAGATCCTACTAAGGAGAAGGTATCAGCTGATGCAAGTTCTAACACCACTCCAACTACTAATGCCCAGAGCTTCGCAGGTATGACCACTCCTAATAGCTCTTTATTTTGTACTTTGAGGGCAAAGAAGTTTTGTTGGGGGGTGGATGGGAAACCCGTCAGTAGTAGTTGTAGTGTGTGGGTTGGCTCAGTTGTTTATTTATGTACAAGTACTATGAAATTGTTGAAATGTACAGAGAAATTGAGTTTTTATGTTGGATAAGATAAAAAGCACCCTCTGATTTGATAGATGATTGTATAGGATCTTTGTCCAACATTTCATGTACCTACGTTTGTCTATCATTGCTAACTAGAACATGAAGTTAGTGATTGAATACTAGAGAATGGAAGAATGTGCCAAGAGTGTGTGAGTATGTTTGATGGCTGACTTTGTATGTATAAGCTAGAACTTGCCTAAGTAGTGTTGCCAAGATTGTTAGATAGTTGGATAGGAAAGGATCATAGACCATATTTGTTATATAGTCCACATTAGACAAAAGCACTTACCAAATGAAATCATGAACCCTTTGAACTCTATTTGAGCCTTGAAACTAATTTTTTTTTTGTTTGCCACCTCTATTTGATGTTGTATCATTGGTTATCCAAGGCACGATACCACAACGTAGGCTAAAAGCCTATATTGAGGGTGGGTATGAGCAAAATGAAAAAGTAATATCTTAGAAGTATTTTATCCTTGGTTATTCTGAAGAACGAAATCACAATACATAAGAAAATGGATCATATAGATGGTAGATAAAAAAGATAAAAAGAAAAAAAAAGAATATTAAAAAAAAGGAGAAAAGGAAATGATATAGGTGTCAGGATGCGAGTAAAAGAAGGGTCGAAAATACCTAAGCAAGAGTTGTGTGCCTAAAAGTAACTTTGGGGGGGCCAAGGTAATCTAGTCACTCGATTAGGATTCATTTTGAAGACTATAATTAATTACTTAGGGTTTTACTTTTAAATTATCAATAATCTAAAATAAGTTTTTATCACAGAGACGATAGCTTTCTTATTTTGAGTAATCTTTTGGATAATTGATCAATGTATTGGTCTTGAATTCGCGTTCTTAATCAAGATTTATTGGTCTTCATTTTCTGTTTTAAGTTTAATTCTTCTAAACTTTCATGAATGATTTACTATTGCTTTGTTAAGAACATGAGCAGTTAAACACCACTACTAGAGTTGTAGGAACCATGACTAGGGTACAACATTAAAATCAACCACAATGATTGTCAAGAAGTGTTTTATACTCTTCATTTCTATGTATTTATTGCTTTCTAACGAGTGTACATGTTAGAATTTGCATGTATTAATTACTTGCTCAAGAGAGAATGATATGATTAGGGAAATCCAGAAAGGAATGAACTCTGAAATTGAATAACTTATTTTGAAGATTTGAGCTCAAGAGAGAATGATTTTCTAAACAAGTAATCAAGGGTTAAAACTGAAACACTTAGAGACTGAGAAGAAATGAGGTGATATTCACCTAATAGGGCTGAAAGGATTTTAGGTGTAGGTAACTTTCTAGCTAATGCATGCATTGTATCAAGAGACTGTTACTTTGAGCGAAATCAAAGTTGTAGTTTGAATGTCATGACGAACACAATCCTTTTATATTCTAATTGATAATCAAACTCTGAAACTATCACATGTCACTGGTACAACTGAATGCTAGTTACTATTAGTTACTTTAACATTAAATCAAAACACAATTTATTTTATACGTTTAGTTTTATTTCTGGGAATATCAACCGCAATTGAACATAAGAACTGGTAGATTTATTTCTTCTATAATTCCCTATGGGATCAACCTCAACTCTTGTTGACATTGGTAATTGACTTCAACCGTTTATACTTCTTAATTGAAGTGTAAGCTTGGACATATCATTGGTTTGAGTTGAGTTTTTAAGAAATTTAAGTTTCTGAATTTTTACCTATAGTGATTAGAATGGGTCGTCGTTTGTACTACGGGTCGTAGATGGATTCTATAGAAGAGTCCTAGACTTAGTGAAATTTTGGGCTTGAATTTGGGTTCTACGAGTTGGCTCTATGGACAGTAGAAATTTAGACGTACCATAGATATTTAGATGGATTGTAGAAAGGTCTCGTGGAAAGTAAGGTAAACTTAGGTTTCTGGAGTTTGTTCTACAGTTGACTAGTAGGGGCTGTAGAAAGTTCTACGGACCGTGAGTGCAAATCGTAGAAGCCATTCGGCAGTTATTTTTAAGGGTCTTTGGCTTTTTCCTATGCCTTTAGTATATATACTATGTCGTTTTAACCTTAACTCTAAGTCCTATAACTACCCATCTATTCTTAAATCTACCCAAACCCTCTCATTCTCTCAAATTCCCAAATCCCATCCAAGCTCATCCTCTTCAAATCCTCTCAAGCCTCAAGGGATAAATCTAGGGTTCAAGCTTCAAGTCTCTTTTTTCCTCCATTGCCTTTGGTCTTACGTTATCAAGGTATGTGGAAATTCATCAATGAGTTCCATTCACCCATTGAGCCCTAAAAGATCGCAATTCTCCACATTCAATTTCATCAAAATTGGTTAGGGTTTCATCCAATTCTCCATGGGTCTTCTTTGTTATGATTCAATTGTTTGATTTTAGTCTTCTTATGATTAATTTAATTCAATTACATGTTTTCCAATTTATTTCATATTGACTCATGCCTTATTCATGATTTTGACTATGAATTTATGGAGATATGAGAATGTGAAGAAAAGCTATGAATTTATGAAAGATAATTATGAAAATTTATGCATGATTTATGAAAAGATAGTTTATGATCTAAAGGTTGCGTTTGTGATAAGCATCAATAAAAGTGTGAAAGGTTTTCTCACATATTAAAGAATCGTGGTTGGAGAAAGGTCTTCTCGCACATGCATGATTTATAATTTAAGAAGATACACTATGATATTTTAATCTAGGATTATTAATTTAATTATGTTTTTCCATGTATGATGTTAAGTTTATGAAAATGACTATTATGTTGGGATTTAACTTAGCACCAAGAGAACATTGAGGTGGAGGCTCAAATAGGGTAGTCTCTCATAGCAACCTCTAGTTCCAAACTATGTACCCCCACAACATCGTCTTAAATGACCTATCTAGTGGAAACACAATATCATATGATATGATACAAAGTTATACATTTTCAAGTGGACTCTCTCTTCTCGATGTGGGAGTTATATTAGATTCCATGTTATGGCTCCCATGGTCTATTGTCACTTAAAGGTAATGTCCCACAAAATGAACTAAAGTTGCTTTAAAGATTTTATGAAGCTTTCATCACCATTTTAAAATACATTGACCATGTTCATGATTTATGATTCTTCTTTAAAAAGGTTTTACTACATTTTAGCTTGGTCATGCATTTCATGTTTTCCTGTATGTCCTTTTTTATCATGTTTTCATGTTTTATGCATATCGCTCATACTTAGTACATTCCATTTACTAATTCATACTTGTTCCTACATTGTTTCATAATGTAGGATTTGACGCTTCTCCTCCCACTCGCGGCTAGTTTCTTGATTGATCGTTGAAGAATTGATGAGTCCTCATGTTCTGAACACCATGTCACTTTTATTATATTTCTCTTATGTATTTAGTTTTCAGATAATGTACGTGGTGTACGAGTTAGATCTAGACCACTTTCTTGATGTAATAGATTGACATGTCCAAACTAGGAGTATACTTCCACTTTTATGTCAAACTCTTTTATGATATGAGACTTTCTTCTTTAATTCTCACAATTTCTATTGTATTGACTTGTATGTATGTCAAGTGTTTTGCGTAGGGCCTCTCGGGGTCTTATACGTCATGTCACGATTAAGGTGTACTTTGGGTCGTGATAAAAAAAATGCTCGGTTCAAAGGAACTATCCTGAGAAAACAAAATCAAAAATAAAAGTCGAGGAACCCATCCTAAAAAAAGAAAATACTCAATAAAATAGTAAAAAATTGGAATTCATTCTTCCACCCCCACACTTAAAAAGATGTTATGTCCCCAAAGCATCAATTAAAATTTAAAACAAGGGTTAGGAAAACTCCCTGAGGCTTCTAGGCCTAGCTAGTAGCATGTTCTCTCAATTATCATCAAGGGTCGTATGCACCTCACATTGAAGCTCAAATGTTCTCATTTGCTTCAATATTTTGGGTACTCGGAATTTCTCTAATCTTCAAAAATAACACAAAAACAACACCAAAAATAAAAATAAGAAACTACACTACAAATTGGGTTTCCTTCCAATAAGTGCCTGATTTGACGTCATGACACGACACAAGTAAGTTAACCACTTTCTTTTTACTTCGAACTTATGAATTGCACCCCTAATTTTGCATCAGATTTGCTGCTCCTCTCTAGGGGTGGTGGTATAAAGATAAAGGAACCAAGTAATAGACGTCGCATCTTGCACTTCTTAGCTCTTGAGTGAGTAATGTTGTCTTGTCCACGTGGACTAGAAAACTTTAGGATGTAGGGATCTTGTTCCTCATCTATACATTCCTCCATTAGTTTAGATGACTAGAATTTCATGTTGTCATCCAAGTATAATGTAGAAAATGTTTGGAATGAGATCTGATATGCATCATCACCAAAGTAACATTAATTACAGCATACTCACTTTTGTACTCCTTCTCAACATCAACATTAAGTAATAAGGTACAGTTGAATGGTTGAAATTCCTCTCTTTACTCCATTAGTTGGTCATCAACCACGACGATTGGTGATTGGGCATTAGACACCTCAACCTTTTTATTCAAGTCAGCCTGCAAGTCATGAATATCTGAGCAGAACTGATATATCTCTTGTATGAGCGCAACTCTTCATTCTATTACTTAGGTTTTCATATATGTAATACCATCACGGATAGACTCTTTATAACGATCGACTTCCGTCTTTATAGATAAGTCATCGGGGAAAAAATTTGGATTAGAAAACTTTTTCGTAGTAACTTGGAATTTCCCAACTTAGTCCAGATTGAGACGAAATCAGAGTCAGTGAAGTCTAGAGAAATCTGGTAACAATTGGGAGATATAATTATTAATTCGATCATATGAATAGATATCTAAGAAGTTAAGGAACTCGTATGACTTTACAGAATTGAATTCGGGAGAGTAGAACTCTCGAAATTGATCTTAGTGTGAGAAGGTAGTTTCCGAGTAACATGGGATGAAGGTGAGTTGTGAAATGGAGGTTTGGAAAATCTTTATCTAGCTCTCTGTTCCATGCAAGCCGCTATGGCAGGATTTTATGCCGCCAGGGCAAGGTCGTTGGAATGGGGTGAGGACCGTTGTGGCGGGCTATTCACGAATTAAGTCAAAAATAAACCCCAAAAACATTTTATTCTACACTTATAAACTTTGAGAGCTAGGAGACGACCCCTTGTGAGTTCTTGACCATTTTTCAACATTCTTGAGGCTAAAGGTAAGATTTTCAGTCCTCGAATCTGAGTTTCGATCCGTAGAATGTGAACTAAAGGGTAATTATCGATAGGGGAGAGTTTTGATCTAGAATTTATGGTGGAAAAAGCCCTAATTTGGATATTGGGATCATGGGTTTGATCTAGAGTAGATAGTGTTAACTTTAATCTGGGTAATTAGACATCGTTATTGATTCCCGTGTTATATTGATTGTTTGTAGACCAAGAACAAACGAAAAGAATCCGAAAAGGGAAAAATCAAGTTTCTTAGGGAATTCAAGATTTGTTCGAGGTAGATGATGTTGTGATTTCATTTTTTGTGATGTATGTTTGTTCTTGTTTCATTATAATACATGTATGTATGTGAATGTTACATTATTGATCACACAAATTGTAAATGAGAATAGATGAATGATGAATGCCATGAATCGTGACTTGATTGTATGATTTTGAGAATATACTTGTGATTGTGAATGTGGCTTGTTGAATGGATCATGTGTTGCGTTATGACACACTAACTGGGATCGGTTGCCATGTTCCAGCATAAATATTCGAACAGGTGTCACGAGCTGACACGCTAACTTAGAACGGGTACCACGTACCGATACACTAACAGTTTGGGTGTGGGTTCCATGAGAGGACCATTGACATGACATTACTGTATATTTTGAGAATTATGAAATTGCACGTTGTTCGAAAATGATATTGATATTGTATATATTCGGTGTATACATGTTATTGTTATGTTGTAATGGCTTATGTATGCTGCACTTAGTGGGATAGCCACGTGATCCTACCAGTTCATTGTGGTTGTGTATTGATACTTCACTTGCTCTTTCTTTGTTGAGTACAGGGCATCTTCAAGCGGCTATTGACAGACCTAGTTTAGAAGAACAATGATCGTTCGAATTCAAGGGTGAGCCAGTTCTTCTGGGCTGCCATGAGTTTTCTTTCTGTTTATGTCTGCATTTTCGGACTTAGACTAGTTCCTTATATTTCTTATGTTTAGTATGGGGTTGTACCCCTTCTTGTTTAGACTTATGATTGAACCTTAGATGTTTTGGTACATTCACTTTCAGTTTCTAGGTGTTATTCCGCATTGTTTTAGTTGTTAGACTTTTATTTGGAGTTTATGGGAACTCCCTATTTCTTTTCCTTAGTATTTAAACCTGCTTTCGTATCTTTAAATGTCTTAGTATTTTCGTTGTGTTGTTAGTTTGGATTGTAGTAATGGTTCTCCCACCGGAGGGTTAGTGTGGGTGCCACTCATGACAGTCTGGGTCATGACAAAGTTGGTATCAGAGCCCTAGGTTTTTCGTTCTCGATGTACCAAAACGAGTCTAGTAGAGTCTTGCACAACGGTATGGAGACGTCTGTACTTTTCTCCGAGAGGCTATATGACTTTAGGAAATCTTTCTCTTTTCTCTTGTCTCCTTTCGTGCTATAACTTTATTCCAATTGGTATCTAATCTCCTCCACTCTTCTATCCGCAGATGGTTAACAATAGGTTCAACATCGTCACGCCTGCAGCTCCCGTCAATGCTCCAGTTGAGGAATCTGCAACAAAAGGTCGCGTTCGAGGCAGGGGTAGAGGAAGATCTAGGAGTAGAGGTCGAGGAAGGGTGGCGCCTACCTGGGATGGAGCACCGGTTGGAGATGCTACCAGAAACGATGCTCCTCCTGTGCACCATGAAGAGGTAAAGGAGAATATAGAGGTTGAGGAGGAGGAAAATGTTGGACAAAAGGAAGAGGTACAGGCTAAGACTACAGGTATTCCTCCCTTAGACCCAGTGTTACCTCAACAGATCTTGTCGTTCTTGAAATTGGTTGGTCCTGGAGTGCTTACTTCTATTCAAGCAACTCAAGCTCCCGCCAATCCCCATATTGCTATCACTATCCCCAAGGTAGGTGGAACTGTAGGTAATGATGCTATCTTTCGTCCTTTGTTGGGTCCCATTATGACTGGTAATGAGCATGAGATGTTGACTAAGTTCTTGAGACTGAAACACCATGGTGTTCCATGGTTCTTAGTGTGAGGATGCGTATGAGTTCATCCGAGATTGTTATAAGAGGCTTCATAAGTTGGGAATTGTCCATCATCATGGAGTAGAGTTTGTGACTTTCCAACTTCAGGGCGAGGCTAAGCAGTGGTGAAGAGCTTATGTGGAATGCAGATCTTCAGTTTTACCTCCACTTACTTGGACCCAGTTTCATGCTCAATTCTTTGAGAAGTATGTGCCTCGGACTTTGAGAGATCGCAAGAAGGATGAGTTCATGGCTTTGAGGCAAGGTAGTATATTTGTGGCTGCTTATGAGGCCAAGTTCCATGCCTTATCTAGATATGCTACGCAATTGGTGACTACTGAGGAAGAGAGGATCTGTCTATTTGTTAAGGGGCTTAATTCTGAATATTGTATGTTCATATGACCTCTGCAGGAAAAAGCTTCAATGAGGTAACAGATTTTGTGAAGAAAGTGGAGGGGCTGAGGCGAGACGGTCAGGCTAAGGCATTGGCTAAGAAATCCAAGAATTCACGCAAGTATCAAGGTTCGTACTCCAGATGTTCAGGAAGGCCGACTCTTGCAGCCCACCAATTCAGTCTACAATGCCCATTTGTACAGGTATTTACTTTGGAACTAAACCTCCAAATTTGATTCAGGATTGCCAGGGAGCCGCACCTTTGGCAGGCAGCAGGCCATCTTTTGATCGTACTTGCTATAACTGTGGAGAACCTAGGCATTTGAGGAGAGATTGTCCCCACCCGCACATGTTGGATTTCGAGCCCCAACAGTCCAGAGTAGTGGTACCCGTGGTAAATGGTAATAATGGTTGAGAGCGTCCACAAGGTGGGCAAGAAGGAAATCAGTGAGGCCGCGGAGGTAGGGGAAATGGTAATGCAGGCAGAGGTATAGTGCAGCCAGGCAGGGAAGCCGCCCATCAAGATGATAGGGCTTAGTGTTACGCCTTTCCGGGAAAGACCAGGGTAGAGGTGTCCGACGCAGTGATCACAGGTACTATTCTTGTATGTAACAGTATGGCTAATGTGTTATTTGATCTGGGTTCTACTTATTCTTATGTGTCCGTGTGATTTGCCTTAGAATTTAATATGAATTGTTATATACTTGATACCCCTATCCATGTTTCTACCCCAGTTTGAGAGTCTTTCATAGTCACCCATGTCTATCGTGTTTTTCCTATTTTGTTTATGGGTTTTCAGACTTGGGCTGATTTGGTGATTTTTGATATGACTGACTTTAATAGAATCTTAAGCATGACTTGGTTATCCCCCTATTATGTTGTGCTTAATTGTAATACTAAGTTTGTAACTCTAGAAATTTCGGGAAGGGAAAAGTTAGAGTGGGAAGGGGTGTACAAGTCTAAGCATGCTAAGATCATATTTTCCATTTGGGCTAGGAAAGTGGTAGGGCAGGGTTGTTTGGCTTATTTGGCTCATATTCGGGATATTGAGGTTGAGTCTCCATCTGTTGAGTCCATCCATGTGGTGTCACAATTTAGAGAAGTGTTTCCTATTGATTTGCCTTGTATGCCTCAGGATAGAGATATAGATTTCTGCATTGATTTAGAACCTGGTACTCGTCCCATTTCTATCCTTCCATATCGCATGGCTTTGACAAAATTAAGAGAGCTTAAGGATCAAATCCAAGAACTTCTTGATAAGGGATTTCTTCATCCTAGTGCTTCCTCGTGGGGTTCTCCAGTCTTTTTTGTTATGAAAAAAAATTGTAGTATGAGGATGTGTATAGATTACTGGCAATTGAATAGGGTCACCATCCAAAATAAGTATCCATTGCCTCGAATAGATGATTTTTTTTTTTACCAATTGCAAGGTGCATCAGTTTCCTCTACAGATTGATCTAAGGTCTGGTTACCATCAGTTAAAAATTAGGCCATAAGATGTGCCCAAGAAGGCGTTTAGAACTCGCTATGGGCACTTTGAGTTTCTTGTCATGTCATTTGGGTTGACAAATGCGCCTGCAGCTTTCATGAGTTTGATGAATGGTGTGTTCAAACCATTTTTAGATTCGTTTGTTATAGTCATTATTGATGACATTTTGGTGTATTCGAAAAGTGAGGAAAAGCATGTCAATCACCTTCGTATTGTTTTGGGTGTTCTTGGGAAACAAAGGTTGTATGCAAAATTTTCTGAGTGTGAATTTTGGTTGACTTCGGTTTCATTTTTGGGGCATGTAGTTTCAAAAGAAGGGGTAACAGTAGATCCTCAAAAGATTGAGGAGGTTGAGAATTGGGTTCGGCGTAGCTCTATGATGGAAGTTAGGAGTTTTGTGAGGCTCGCTGGCTACTATCATCGATTTGTGAAAAACTTTGCTTCTATTGCCACACACTTGATGAATTTGACCAAAAAGGAGATACCGTTTGAATGGACTGAAAAATGTGAAGAGAGCTTTCAAAAGCTCAAGACTCTCTTGACCACAGCACATATTCTAGCACTATCGGTGGAAGGTAAAGACTTTATAGTTTATTGTGATGCTTCACATTCGAGTTTGGGTGAGGTGTTGATGCAGGATAAGAATGTCATGGCTTATGCATTGCGGCAGTAGAAGGTGCATGAGAGGAATTATCCAACTCATGACTTGTAGTTGGCAACGGTATTGTTTGCTCTTAAGATTTGGCGGCATTATCTTTATAGTGTCAAGTGTGAGGTATTCTCTGATCATCACAGTCTACAACATGTATTAACTCAAAAGGATTTGAATTTGAGACAGAGAAAGTGGATGGAGTTACTTAAGGATTATGATGTCACCATTCAATACCATCCGGGTAAGGCATATGTAGTGGCAGACGCTTTAAGTTGAAAAGCGGTGAGTATGGGTAGTCTAACTTGCTTGAGTGTATCCAAGTGACCTTTGGCTAAGGAAATTCAGACCTTGGAGTCTAAGTTCATGCAGTTAGGCATCTCAGAGAAAGGTGGGGTGTTAGCTAGCATTGAAGTAGGAGCCACGTTCACTGAGGAGATCAAGGCAAAAGAGTTTGAGGATGAAAATTTGAATAAGCTTAGAAACAAGATTGTGATTGGTAAGCCACAAGAGACCAATCTTGATGTGGAAGGTGTGCTCAGTTTTAAAGGAAGGATTTGCATTCCTAGTATAGATGACTTGATTCAGAAATTGCTGACAGAATCCAATGGTTCGCGATATTCCATTCATCCGAGTGTGACCAAGATGTACCAAGATTTGAAGCAAATTTATTAGTGATCGGGCATGAAGAAAGACATAGCGAAGTTTGTAGCTAAGTGTCAAAATTGCCAACAAGTAATGTATGAACATCAAAGGCCTGCAGGGTTGCTTCAGATAATGCCAATTCCGGAATGGAAGTGGGAAAGGATAGCCATAGATTTTGTGGTTGGTCTTCCCAAGACATTGGGGAAGTTTGATTCTATTTGGATAGTGGTTGACTGATTGACTAAGTCAACCCAATTTATTCCCGTAAGAATAGATTGTAATGTTCAACAATTGGTTAAGGTTTATGTGAAAGAGATAGTGAGGTTTCATGGGATGCCCCTTTCTGTCATCTCAGACTGTGGTACGCAATTTACATCCAAGTTCTATACGAAATTACATGAGGAATTGGGCACACAATTCACTTTTAGTATCGATTTCCATCCACAGACAGAAAGGCAGTCAGAGAGGACTATTCAAGTGTTAGAAGACATGTTAAGGGCATGTGTGATTGATTTTGGAGGACATTGGAATAAGTTCTTACCGTTGTGGGAGTTCTCCTATAATAATATTATCACTCCAACATTGATATGGAACCATTTGAGGCACTTTATGGGAGGGGATGTAGATCACTCATAAAATGATTTGAGGCTGGAGATGTGAAACCTTTGGGGGTTGATTTAGTGAAGGATGCTCAAGATAAGTTGAGGAGTATTCAAGCTAAAGTATTAGCAGCCCAGAGTAGGCAAAAGAAGTATGCAGACCATAAGGTAAGAGACATAACATTTCAGACGGGGGAGAATGTTCTTCTTAAGGTATCACCCGTGAAAGGGGTGATGAGATTCAGCAAGAAGGGCAAGCTTAGTCCTCGTTACATTGTTCCATTTGAGGTTCTTGATTGTGCAGGGCCAGTGGCTTATAGATTGGCCTTACCTCCGAACCTATCGAGAGTTTATCCGGTATTTCATGTGTCCATGTTGAAGAGATATCATGGAGACGGGGCTTAAATCATAAAATGGGACTCAGTTGTTTTAGACAAAGACCTTCACTATGAGGAGGAATCGATTGCAATTCTTGATCGTGATGCTCGGAAGCTGAGGACCAAAGAGATTAAGTCTGTGAAAGTGGAAACCGAGAAAGACATGCGAGACAAGTATCCCAGATGTTCATCGATTCAGGTACTATTTCATTCTTTCTTTAGACTATTTTCCTAAGTTTGTCACTCGGGGATGAGTGATGGGTAAATTGGTATCTATTGTAATGGCCGGCTTCCATCGTTATATAAAAGCCATTGGGAAAAAAAATTGGGCCAGAAATAGTGACTTGGAATTTTCCAACCTAGTCCAAATTTGGATGAAATTGGAGTCAGTGAAGTCTAGAGAAATCTGGTAACAATTGTGAGATCTAATTATGAATTCGATCATATGAATAGATAGCTAACACGTTAAGGAACCTGTACGACTTTACGGAATTGAATTTGGGTGAGTAGAACTCCCGAAATTAATATTTACTTGAGAGGGCGGTTTCTGAGTGTCATGGGATGAAGGTGTGTTGTGAATTGGGGTTTTGGAAATTCTTTATTTAGCTCTCTATTTCTTGCAAGCCGCTATGGCGGGATTTTGTGCCGCCAGGGCGAGGCCGTTATAGCGTGGTGAAGACAGTTGTGGTGGGCCAATCGTGAATTAAGTCGGTAATAAACCCCAAAAACATTTTATTCTGCACTTTAAACTTTGAAAGCTAAGAGACGACCCCATGCGAGTTCTTGACCATTTTTCTGTATTCTTGAGGCTAAAGGTAAGTTTTTCAGTTTTCAAATGCGACTTTCGATCCGAAGAACGTAAACTAATGGGTAATTATCAATGGGGAGAGTTTTGATCTAGAATTTATGGTGGAAAAAGCACTAATTTGGATATTGGGATCGTGGGATTGATCTAGGGTTGATAGTGTTAACTTTAATCTGGGTAATTAGACATCGTTATTGATTCCCGTGTTATATTGATTGTTTGTAGGCCAAGAACAAGCGAAAAAAATCCGAAAAAAGAAATATCAAGTTTCTTAGGAAATTCAAGATTTGTTCGAGGTAGGTGATGGTTGTGATTTCATTTTGTGTGATGTATATTTGTTCTTGCTTCATTATAATACGTGTATGTATGTGAATGTTGCATTATTGATCACACAAATTGTAAATGAGAATAGATGAATGATGAATGCCATGAATCATGACTTGATTGTATGATTTTGAGAATATACTTGTGATTGTGATTGTGGCTTGTTGAATGGATCATGTGTTGTGTTGTGACAAACTAATTGGGATCGGTTGCCATATACCAGCACAATTATTGGAACAGGTGTCACGAGCTGACACGCTAACTTAGAACGGGTACCACGTACCGGTACACTAACAGTTTGGGTGTGGGTTCCATGAGAGTACCATTGACATGACATTACTGTATATCTTGAGAATTGTGAAATTGCACGTTGTTCAGAAATGATATTGATATTGTATATGTTCGGTGTATACATGTTATTGTTATGTTGTAATGGCTTATGTATGCTGCACTTAGAGGGATAGCCACGTGATCCTACCAGTACATTCTGGTTGTGTATTGATACTGCACTTGCTCTTTCTTTGTTAAGTACAGGGCATCTTCAAGCGGCTATTGACAGACCTAGTTTAGAAGAACAATGATCATTCGAATTCAAGGGTGAGCCAGTTCTTCTGGGCTGCCATGAGTTTTCTTTCTGTTTATGTCCGCATTTTCGGACTTAGACTATCTCCTTATATTTCTTATGTTTAGTATGGGGTTGTACCCCTTCTTGTTTAGACTTGTTATTGAACCTTAGATGTTTTGGTACATTGACTTTCGAGTTCTAGGTGTTATTCCGCATTGTTTTAGTTGTTAGACTTTTTTTTGGAGTTTATGGGAACTCCCAATTTCTTTTCCTTAGCATTTAAACCAGCTTTCGTATCTTTAAATGCCTTAGTATTTTCGTTGAGTTGTTAGTTTGGATTGTAGCTATAGTTCTCCCACTGGAGGGTTAGTGTGGGTGCCACTCATGACGGTCTGGGTCATCACAAAGTTGGTATCAGAGCCCTAGGTTTTTTGCTCTCGAAGTACCAAAACGAGTCTAGTAGAGACTTTCACAACAGTACGAAGACATTTGTACTTTTCTTCGAGAGGCTATATGACTTTAGGAATTCACTCTCTTTTCTCTTGTCTCCTTTCGTGCTATAACTTTATTCCAATTGGTATCTAATATCCTTCACTCTTTTATCTGCAGATGGATAACACTAGGTTCAACGTCGTCACGCATGCAGCTCCCGTTAATGCTCCAGTTGAGGAATCTGCAGCAAAAGGTCGTGTTCGAGGCAGGGGTAGAGGAAGATCTAGGGGTATACGCCGAGGAAGGGTGACGCCTACCAGGGATGGAACTCCGATTGGAGATGCTCCCAGAAACAAGGCCCCTCTTGCGCACCATGATGAGGTAAAGGAGAATGTAGAGGTTATGGAGGAGGAGAATGTTGGAAAAGAGGAAGAGCTACAGGCTGAGACTACAAGTATTCCTCCCTTAGACCTAGTGTTAGCTCAACAGATCATGTCATTCTTGAAAGGATTGGTTGGTCCTGGAGTGATTTTTTCTGTTCAAACAACTCAAGCTCCCGTTAATCCCCCTATTGCTATCACTATCCCCAAGTTGGGTGGAACTGTAGGTAATGATGCTTTCTTTCGTCCTTTGTTGGGTCCCGTTATGACTGGTAATGAGCATGAGATGTTGACTAAGTTCTTGAAACTGAAACACCCCGGTGTTCCATGGTTCTTAGAGTGAGGACGCCTATGAGTTCATCCTAGATTGTTATGAGAGGCATCATAAGTTGGGAATTGTCCATCATTATAGAGTAGAGTTTGTGACTTTCCAACTTCAGGGCAAGGCTAAGCAGTGGTAAAGAGCTTATGTTGAATGCAGATCTTCAGTTTTACCTCCACTTACTTGGACCCGGTTTCATGCTCAGTTCTTAGAGAAGTATGTGCCTCGGACTTTGAGAGATCGCAAGAAGGATAAGTTCATGGCTTTGAGGAAAGGTGCTATGTTTGTGGCTCCTTATGAGGCCAAGTTCCATGCCTTATCTAGATATGCTGCGCAATTGGTGACTACTGAGGAAGAGAGGATCCGTCTATTTGTTAAGGGGCTTAATTCTGAGTTGCAGGTATTGTATGTTCGTATGACCTCTGCAGAAAAAAGCTTCAATGAGGTAACATATTTTGTGAAGAAAGTGGAGGGGGTGAGGTGAGACGGACAGGCTAAGGCATTGGCTATGAAAGACAAAAATTCACGCAAGTTTCAAGGTTCTTACTCCAGAGGTTCAAGAAGGCCGACTCTTGCAGCATGACCAATTCAGTCTGCAATGCCCGTTTATACGAGTAATTACTTTGGAAGTCCACCTCCAAATTTGATTCAGGATAGCTAGGGAGCCGCACATTTGGCGGGCAGCAGGCCATCTTATGATCATACTAGCTATAACTGTGGAAAACCTAGGAATATGAGGAGAGATTGTCCCCACCCGTGCATATTGGATTCCAAACCATAACAGTCCAGAGTAGTGGTACCCGTGGGAAATGGTAATATTGGTCCAGGGCATCAACAAGGTGGGCGAGAAGGAAATCAGCGAGGCCGCAGAGGTAGGGGAAATTGTAACGCAGCAGAGGTATAGTGCAGCCATGCAGGAAAGTTGCTCGTCAAGATGATAGGGCTTAGTGTTAAGCCTTTTCGGGCAAGACCGGGGTAGAAGTGTCTGACGCAGTGATCACAGGTACTATTCTTGTAGATGACAGTATGACTAATATGTTATTTGATCCGGGTTCTACTTATTCTTATGTGTCCATGCGATTTGCCTCATAATTTAATATGAATTGTTATATACTTGATGCCCCCATCCATGTTTCTACCCCAGTTTGATAGTCTGTCATAGTCACCCATGTCTATCGTGCTTGTCCTACTTTGTTTATGGGTTTTCAGACTTGGGCTGATTTGGTGATTTTTTATATGACTGACTTTGATATAATCTTAACCGTGACTTGGTTATCCCCCTATTATGTTGTGCTTAATTGTAATACGAAGTCTGTAACTCTAGAAATTTCGGGAAGGGAAAAGTTAGAGTGGGAAGGGATGTACAATCCTAAGCAAGCTAAGATCATATCCTCCATTTGGGCTAAGAAACTGGTAGTGCAGGGTTGTTTGGCTTATTTGGCTCATATTCGGGATGTTGAGGTTGAGTCTCCATTTATTGAGTCTATCCATGTGGTGTCACAATTTAGAGAAGTGTTTCCTAATGATTTGCCTCGTATGCGTCCAGATAGAGATATAGATTTCTGCATTGATTTAGAACCTGGTACTCGTCCCATTTCTATCCTTCCATATCACATGGCTCTGACAGAATTAAAAGAGCTTAAGGCTCAAATCCAAGAACTTTTTGATAAGGGATTTCTTCATACTAGTACTTCCTCGTGGGGTGCTCCAGTCTTTTTTGTTATGAAAAAAAATTGTAGTATGAGGATGTATATAGATTATCGGCAATTGAATAGGGTCACCATCCAAAACGAGTATCCATTGCCTCAAATAGATGATTTTTGTGACCAATTGCAAGGTGCATCAGTTTTCTCTATGATTGATCTAAGGTTTGGTTACCATCAATTAAAAATTAGGCCTGAAGATGTTCCCAAGACGGCGTTTAGAACTCGCTATGGGCACTATGAGGTTCTGGTTATGTTGTTTGGGTTGATAAATGCGCCTGCAGCTTTCATGAGTTTGATGAATAGTGTGTTCAAACCATTTTTAGATTCATTTGTTAGAGTCTTTATTGATAACATTTTGGTGTATTCGAAAAGTGAGGAAGAGCATGTCAATCACCTTCGTATTGTTTTAGGTGTTCTTGGGAAATAAAGGTTGTATGCAAATTTTTCTAAGTGTGAATTTTGGTTGACTTCGGTTGCACTTTTGGGGCATGTAGTTTCAAAAGAAGGGGTAACGGTAGATCCCCAAAAGATTAAGGAGGTTAAGAATTGGGTTCGGCCTAGCTCTACGATGGAAGTTAGGAGTTTTGTGGGGCTCAAAACTTTGCTTCTATTACCACACTTGATGAATTTGACCTAAAAGGAGATACTCTTTGAATAGACTGAAAAATGTGAAGACAGCTTTCAAAAGCTCAAGACTATGTTGACCACAGCACCTATTGTAGCACTATTGGTGGAAGGTAAAGTTTTTATAATTTATTGTGATGTGTCACATTCAATTTTGGGTGAGGGGTTGATGCAGGATAAGAATGTCATGGCTTATGCATCGCGGCAGTTGAAGGTGCATAAGAGTAATTATCCAACCCTTGATCTGAAGTTGGCAACTGTAGTGTTTACGCTTAAGATCTGGCGGCATTATCTTTATAGTATCAAGTGTGAGGTATTCACTGATGATCACAGTCTACAACAGGTATTCACTCAAAAGTATTTGAATTTGAGACAGAGAAGGTGGATGGAGTTACTTAAGGATTATGATGTCACCATTCAATACCATCTTGGTATGGCATATGTAGTGGCAGACGCTTTACGTTGAAAAGCGGCGAGTATGGGTAGTCTAGCTTGCTTGAGTGTATCCAAGTGACCTTTGGCTAAGGAAATTCAGACCTTGGAGTCTAAGTTCACGCAGTTAGGCATCTCAAAGAAAGGTGGGGTGTTAGCTAGAATTAAAGTAGGGGCCACGTTCATTGAGGATATCAAGGCCAAACAGTTTAAGGATGAAAATTTGAATGAGCTTGGAAACAAGATTGTGATTGGTAAGCCACAAGTGACCAATCTTGATGCAAAAGGTGGGCTCAATTTAAAAGGAAGGATTTGCGTTCCTAGTATAGATGACTTGATTCAGAAATTATTGACAGAATCCAATGGTTCGCGATATTCCATTCATCCGAGTGTGACCAAGATGTACCAGGATTTGAAGCAAATTTATTAGTGATCGGGCATGAAGAAAGACATAGCGGAGGTTGTGGCTAAGTGTCAAAATTGCCAACAAGTAATGTATGAACATCAAAGGCCTGCAGGGTTCCTTCAGAGAATGCCAATTCCAGAATGGAAGTGGGAAAGGATAGCCATAGATTTTGTGGTTGGTCTTTCCAAGACTTTGGGGAAGTTTGATTCTATTTGGATAGTGGTTGACCGATTGACTAAGTCAGCCCAATTTATTCTCATCAGAATAGATTATAATGTTCAACAATTGGCTAAGGTTTATGTGAAAGAGATAGTGAGATTACATGAGGTACCCCTTTCTATCATCTCAGACTGTGGTACGCAATTCACATCCAAGTTCTGAAGGAAACTACATGAGGAATTGGGGAAACAACTCACTTTTAGTACCGCTTTCCATCCACTGACGGAAAGGCAGTCAAAGAGTACTATTCAAGTGTTAGAAGACATGTTGAGGGCATGTGTGATTGATTTTGGAGGACATTGGGATAAGTTCTTACCATTGTATGAGTTCTCCTATAATAATATTATCACTCCAGCATTGATATGGCACCATTTGAGAAACTTTATGGGAGGGGATGTAGATCACTCATAGAATGGTTTGAGGATGGAGATGTGAAACCTTTGGGGGTTGATTTAGTGAAGGATGCTTAAAATAAGTTGAGGAGTATTCAAGCTAAACTTTTAGCAGGCCAGAGTAGGCTAAAGAAGTATGCGGACCATAACGTAAGAGACATGGCATTTCAGACGGGGGAGAATGTTCTTCTTAAGGTATCACCCATGAAAGGGGTGATGAGATTTGGCAAGAATGGCAAGCTTAGTCCCGTTATATTGTTCCATTTGAGGTTCTTGATTGTGTAGGGCCAGTGGCTTATAGATTGGCCTTACCTCCGAACCTATCGGGAGTTTATCTGGTATTTCATGTGTCCATGTTGAAGAGATATCATGGAGACGGGGATTAAATCATAAAATGGGACTCAGTTGTCTTGGACAAAGACCTTCACTATGAGGAGGAATCGATTGTAATTCTTGATCGTGATAGTTGGAAGCTGAGTACCAAAGAGATTAAGCCTGTGAAAGTTCAATTGAAGCATCGTCCAGTTGAGGAAGCTACTTGGGAAACCAAGAAAGACGTGCGAGACAAGTATCCCAGATGTTCATCGATTCAGGTACTATTTCATTCTTTCTTTAGCCTATTTTCCTAAGTTTGTCACTCGGGGATGAGTGATGGGTAAATTGGTATCTATTGTAATGGCCGGCTTCCATCGTTATATAAAAGCCATCGGGAAAAAAATTTGCGCCGGAAATTGTAACTTGTTATTTTCCAACCTAGTCCAGATTTGGATGAAATCGGAGTTAGTGAAGTCTAGAGAAATCTGGTAACAATTGGGAGATCTAATTATGAATTCGATCATATGAATAGATAGCTAGGATGTTAAGGAACCTGTACGACTTTCCGGAATTGAATTCGGGCGAGTAGAACTCCCGAAATTAATCTTAGCCTGAGAGAGTGGTTTCTGAGTGTCATGGGATGAAGGTGTGTTATGAAATGGTGGTTTGGAAATTCTTTATATAGCTCTCTATTATGTGCAAGCCGCTATGGCGGGATTTTGTGCCGCCAGGGCGAGGCCGTTGTAGCCGGGTGAGGACCGTTGTGGCGGGCCAATCGTGAATTAAGTCAGAAATAAACCCCAAAAATGTTTTATTCTGCACTTTTCAACATTGAGAGCTAGGAGACGACCCCATGCGAGTTCTTGACCAGTTTTCAACATTCTTTAAGCTAAAGGTATGGTTTTCACTCTTCGAATCCAAGTTTCAATCCATAGAACGTAAACTAATGGGTCATTATCGATGGGGTAGGCTTTTGATCTGGAATTTATGGTGGAAAAGCCCTAATTTGGATATTGGTATCATAGGTTTAATCTAGGGTTGATAGTGTTAACTTTAATTCGGGTAATTAGACATTGTTATTGATTCTCGTATTATTTTGATTGTTTGTAGACCAAGAACAAACGGAAAGAATCCGAAAAGGGAAGAATCAAGTTTCTTAGGGAATTCAAGCTTTGTTCGAGATAGGTGATGGTTGTGATTTCATGTTGTGTGATGTATGTTTGTTATTACTTCATTATAATATATGTATGTATGTGAATGTTGCGTTATTGATCACACTAATTCTAAATGAGGATAGATGAATGATGAATGCCATGAATCATGAGTTGATTGTATGATTTTGAGAATATACTTGTGATTGTGATTGTGGCTTGTTGAATGGATCAGGTGTTGCGTTTCGACACACTGACTAGGATCGGTTGCCACGTGTCGGCATAAATATTGGAACGGGTACCACGTACCGGTACACTAACAGTTTGGGTGTGGGTTCCATGAGAGGACCTTTAACTTGACATAACTGTATATCTTGAGAATTGTGAAATTGCACGTTGTTTGAAAATGATATTGATATTGTATATGTTCGGTGTATTCATGTTATTGTTATGTTGTAATGGCTTATGTATGTTGAACTTAGTGGGATAGTCGCGTGATCCTACCAGTACATTATGGCTGTGTACTGATACTGCACTTGCTCTTTCTTTGTTGAGTTCGGGGCATCTTCAAGTGGCTATTGACAGACCTCGTTTAAAAGATCAGTGATCGTTCGAATTCAAGGGTGAGCTAGTTCTTCCGGGCTGCCATGAGTTCTATTTTGGTTTATGTCCACATTTTTGGATTTAGACTAGTTCCTTAGATTTCTTATGTTTAGTGTGGGGTTGTACCCCTTCTTGTTTAGACTTATGATTGAACCTTAGATGTTTTGGTACATTGACTTTTATGTTCTAGGTGTTATTCCGCATTATTTTGGTTGTTACACTTTTGTTTGGAGTTTATGGGAACTCCCTATTTCTTTTCCTTAGCATTTAAAGCTGCTTCTGTATATTTAAATGCCTTAGTATTTTGGTTGAGTTGTTAGTTTGGGTTGTAGTAATGGTTCTCCCACCGGAGGGTTAGTGTGGGTGCCACTCACGACAGTCTGGGTCGTGACACTCTTAAATCTTGAAAAGTTGAGTTCTTTCCTCCAACCAAAATTGGTTCACTATCTTTGCTTGTTCACAACTTTCTTCTTGTTGGGATTCAGTCTCTTCATCTTATTGAGTATTGGCTAGGCTTGTACTTTGTAGTTTATAAGCGTCAAACTTAGCTTGCAGATCTATGATTTTTCTTGCAGTTCCATTGTTTTTGCTCGTTGTTCCGTATTTTTTATTACAGTTCCATGATTGCTAAATTAGTTATTTCAATGGCTTCCATTATTTGATCCAATAAATCCCTAATGTGAGCCTCTTGTTTCGCATTTTCCATACAATCAATTTTGCCAACATCACAAGTAACAGAAGAACCATAATAGGGTTTGGGAAAGGGGAATAAGTGTTAGGACCACCATTCCAATTATGATATCGACCACCACTTATAAGACACTCGATATCCAAGTGGAGTCTATCACAATACTTACAAAGATACTCATCCCCCGACCACCATTTATCTTAATCATCCATATCAATAAGAGTGCCAAATTATTCAAAGGGAAACGAGTATTTGTTCAAAATAAAATTATAAAAAAAACTTGAATAAATAAATAAAAAAGTATAACCTAGAAGAATAACTAATTTCTAAGTCCCCGGCAGCAGTGCCAAAAACTTGTTGCTTTCAAAAGCACACGCAGGTGTACATGGTCGCGTAAGTAATATAATGGCTCTAAAAGAGTCATATTATCGAACCCAAAGGACTTGTCGATTAATTATTTTACTAATTTATACTAGTCTAATTATTTATTCAAGAGTGCCAAAAGAATATAAATTTTATTTGTAAACAGAAGGATGCAAGAATTAAATAATAAGATTAACTTACAATGATTGGGGTAATTCCAGGGCTGCAACATACTAAGAATTCATGTGTCACATCTCTTTCATAGATTTCATACGGTTATCAAATTATTGATTTATAGGGTTGATATTATGATCATGATTTCACGACCTCTAACCGCCTACCCAAGTTGACTGACTAACTACATCGTTGAGCGGGGATGGACAGACTCAAATGGAGAGCATTTATATTCATCCTATTTTGTAACAAAGCACGGTGTTCGTGTGGGTGTCAATCACGAACACTAATCTATCAAGTAATATGCAAGCTAGACCACGCTTCTTATATTCTCTGATCTATCTACCTCTCTGTCTCTCGAGTTCAAGAATAGAAAATGAATTTATTTCTATGGTGATCAAGTATGAAATACTAAAATAAAAATATAAAAATAATTTATATGATAATCAAATTCATCCAAAGGAAATTAATGTTCAACAATCAGTCATAGCCGCAGCCCTAGAAAAAGTGTCTTTAGCTACTAATGTTTAAGAAAAGAACCACAAAAGTATGATGAGTTTTCCTTAAAAAGTATATTGCTTCTTCAAAAATAATTTAATGGACTATTTATCTAGAAAGCTATAAATAAATAATTGAGTCCAAACAAATTGAGAAACCCAAAACCGAAAGGAATTGGGTTTCCACATTCCACGCATATTTGTCCAACCGCCTCAACATAATGGCCTTCACTTGCTGCCATGTGGCAGTCCAGGTATGCTTTCTTTTCTTATTAATATAGGTATAAAAACTATCTTTTTTAAGATACAGTAAATTAAATTCAAGGAAACCAAAATCTATACATTTAATTCATTGGTAAAAACATTATACTTATATGGATACAGAAACTGATTTACAAATTGACCATACTTATACGGGTATAGAAACTGAAAGATCATTCTATAGTGTAATTAAAAAGCACTAAAATATGAAAAATCGTTATATATAATTGAATCATTCAATTATAAAAAAATACAAAGATATCCTTGTTAATATCAAAAATAAGCTCCACGATATAGATTCAAAAACTAAATGAAGATATCGAACAAAGAAACGTTAAGCTATTTTCCAATATATTCCATGTCTATGTTCCTCTTGATCTTGATTTAGTCTCGATAACTTCTCAATACTCGAAACAGCTTTTGAAGTTCTTAGTTCATCTTGCTCAACCAAAAGTTATTCTCTTCAACTAATCTCTGACTCTTTCACGGAGAAAATAAAACTTTGAATTTTTTAATCATAATTTCATATTGAAACAAAGAATAAATAAAACCTCAAAATAAGATTGATGAAAGTCTTAATAATAAAATATCAAATATTATGAGTAATTGGTGAAAAAGAAGAGAACTTTGTAAAAATATGTGTGGAAATGGAAATAGATATGATTTAGGTTTTGAACTTAGGAAAAATGAAAGATATGGAGATGGAGATGAAATCTTTTGGAGAAAAATATGGAGAGATATTTAAGGATTCCTTCTCTTTTTAAAAGACATGTATCAAAAGTCAAATCCCTAAGGGTTTGTTTGGAATGTCACTAGGTAATTAGAATTGGTGTAATTACTAGGGTAGTAATTACCATTCTAGTAATTACACACCTTAGTAATTACGTTGATCTATTTATTTGTCACAGTGTAATTATAAGTGTACTCTTAGCTTGCAAAAGTGTAATCATAAGGTTATATTGAATAAAACATTTCTGCATAGCACCCTTAACTAACTGATTCCTCCAAAGAACCTTCACGGAAGCAACTTCTTTGTTTCTCAACCTCCTAACTTGTTGGCCTAGAATCTCAATCAGAACCTCTTCATAAGAAAGATTTTATTTAACTCCCAAACCTTCAAAAGGTACAATAGATATCGGATTTTCAACACACTTTTTCAAAAAAAGACATGGAATACCAGGTGTACCGATGCTAAATCATTAGGTAATCATGATCATAAGCAACTTTGCCAATACATCTCAAAATCGGATATGGACCCACATAAAAGGGACTAAGCTTCTTCTTCCCAAACCTCATCACACCCTTCATGGGTGAAATTTTCAAGTAGACTCAATCATTAACATTAAATTCAAGTTCTCTTCATCTAACATCGTCATACAAATTTTGTCGACTTTGAGACATTTTCAATCTTTCACGAATAAGTCCAACCTTTTCCATAGCCTCATGCACCAACTCGGGTCCTATCAAAGCAACATCACCAACTTCAAACCACCCAAGAGGTGTCACGACCCAGGGTACACCTTAGATGTAACATGGCGTACTTGATCCCAAAGGGGTCTCATATAATCCACTTAGCATATCATAACATAAGATAATAGAAAAGTGCGAAAATTTAAAACTTTTCCCATACAATCGAAGTCTTTTATAAAATCAAGCGAAAGTCTATAACACTTTGTCTCAAACAATCTAATACAACTCGAACAACTCTTGGGACACAGCCCATACAATAGTCTAAACATAAAATGAAAGACATAAGGACAGGTAGGCAAATCCTCGATTGATATGAGGACTCACCCAATCTTCAACTCCTTGCTTCTACTAGGAACCTAGCCACGAGAATGGATTTCAATATTGCCGGACCCTACATTTGATAAGAATGTAGGCAAGAGTATGTGTTAGTACAAAATGTACAAAATATGATAGCTAGCATAACATCATAAGAGCATAACAACATAACCATACTTGTAAGCTCCAACATAGACATAATATAAGCATTAGTCAACATAAGGAATAATACATAAACATAGGAGATACAACATATTCATAACCATAGTAAGTCCCTAGATCTTCATAACATAAGAGAACAACTTCCCAAGTAACCTCAAAGCATACTTCTGCAATGCATGAATAAGACCACATAATCTCATCCATACTAAGTACCACTTTTAGGCAATCATAATCATACTTACCATCTTTTGATCTCATCATTAGCTTAATCCTCATAGACAAGGGAACCTTCACCCTTAGTCAAACATATCAAGGAAGACAACTATAGTAATAATCCAATATAAGCATACAACATATAAGGAAACACTTCATAAGTACCTTCAAGTCATACTTGTGCAATGCATTGATAAGACCCCATAATACCACCCATGCTAAGTACCACTTTAGGTCATCATACATATTGATCATCTCTTTGATCTCATATTTAGCTCATATTTCATAAACAAGGGGAATTTCCTCAAGTCATACATATCATGGAAGGCCTTTCAAGCTACAATCCACACAATTCATAGATCATAACATAATAAATTTAAGGAATCATAGGTATTCGCCTCCATGTTCATATTAAGGGATAATAGGTATTCGCCTCCATGTCCATTTTAACAAGATATAGGTATTCGCCTCCATATTCATCTTAGGGTTTTATGTAGGTATTCTCCTCCACATCGATTAATAAGGATCATAGGTAATCACATCCATGTCCATTATAATGTGATATAGGTATTCGCCTCCATATCACTTTAAAGGCTAATGGTTATTCACCTCTTGCCTTGGTATAGAAATTATATATTAAGGGTAGTCACCACACACTTCTCATATCATGACATGGGTAATCACCTCATGTTTATCTAATTAGGAATAAGGGAATTCACCTCACATTCCTCTCATATAATGGTCTTTGGGGGAATCACCACAAGCCTCATCACATTTCATAGTCCTTGGACTTAGATTCATTTTAGGTGAGCAAACCTTTCAACCTAGAATCATTCTATGTGAGAGAACCTTTCATATCATATCATATTCATGCATAAGTGTGTATATGAGAATTTCCTTTCAACAACACAACATGATCATAGACACTTCACTCTCAAAGTGTTCATAAAGAATCTACATAGCTTTCATAAAACATGCATATTATCATATCTTTCCCTTTCAAGGGTCAAGGCTCATATCAAATCAACATATCTAGAATAATTACATTAGACATATATACTATCATAACTCATGTGAATCTATCACTTCATACATTCAATCATACTTAAGGTAGATTAGGTGGGTAAAGATCTTACACAACCATTCTAGCTAGTAGTCTACCTTTGTCATATAAGTTTCACTCTTAGAGCCTTAACATACATAATTCACATAGTGGCTTTACTTTCAAAACCCTAGTAATCAACATTCATGACTACAAGCCTTACTCTCAAAGATTTACTTCTTACAATCATCATACATACCTAGATCATAAGACATTATAGTCACATGCTTCATTCTTAAGAAATTCTAGTCATAATTCACCATAAAGGCTCAATCTCAATCATTACTAGTCATGATCCATCATATAAGCCCTAATCTAATCAATTCATGTCTATATACTTTTATTCTTGAACAATTACTATACATTTCATCAATTCTAGAAGATCATCTATGAATCCTCAATTTCCCTTCACAAGGCATAAACCCACATTACTTCAATTTCATCAATTAAACTAGGGTTAACCATGCAAAACATGTAATTTCATCATAATAACATGATTTACTACTAATTCAATCATAAACATTCAATATCCACTCAATTGGATCCATAATCAACTTAACCCACAATATTGGAAGGAACCCTAACTTGAATTGGGGATTTCATCTTCACAATTAGGGTAATTCTAGGGGGCTCCATAGATGGAAGAATCCACGGATGAATAAGCTAACATACCTTGGATAAAAAGCTCTCAAAAATCTTGGAAGATTGGAGGAATTTGACCTAGCTTGATTCTCTTGTTCTTCTTCTTCTTCACTTTCTAGAGAGAGAATTTATTGGAGGAATTGTGTTCTTTTTGTGAGTTGAAATAATGATTTGTAATCACTTAATTAAGGGTCTAAAGTCTTTATATAGGTTGTCTAAGCTAATATAAAATGACACCACTTAACCCCTAATTAATTTCGGAAAGTTCCATAATCCCCTCACTTCACCGACTTAATGACTCTCACTGCCTCACCCACGAGACCACGCCCACGGGGCATGCTGGTCTTCCATGGGTGGTGGTCTGCAAGTGAACTTTTGGGACCCTCACCCACGAGGTGTGGAACCCCTACGGGGTGTGGGTCTCTTCGTGGGTACACTGCCTTGGGGCAGATTCTAGGTGGTTTGCTAGGGTCCTCTTCAAGGACCCTTGGTTGGTCCTTGGGGAGTCGTACCTTGATGTTCTAACCTGGAACCCTTCATTCTAAGAATGGGAGGTTATACCTATGACTCTAACCCTCACATCAAGCTCTAGTTGAACTACTAAACTATGGGGTGTTACAAAAGGAGACCTACACCTTCTACCATAAAGAGCTACAAACGGTGTCATCTAACTGCTAGAATAATAGGTATTATTATAAGCAAACTTAATCAATGACAGATGATTATACCAATTACCCTTGAAATCAATTACACGGGATCTTAACATATCTTCTAGAGTCTGAATGGTACGTTCGACTTTTCCATCGGTCTGAGGGTGGAAAGTTGTGCTAAGTTTCACTTGAGTACCAAGACTATTTTGAAACGACTTTCAAAACTGAGATGTAAACTGAGTACCATAGGATATCATAGATAAGGGAACTCCATCCAACATAATTATTTCCTAAATGTAAATCTTGGCATACTCTTTGGCTGAAAATGAAGTCATTACGAAAAGAATGTAACACCCCGACTTTTAAAAATGTCAAAATTAACTCTTATCTCCGTGGAACGACAAGGAGGGTGGTAATAAATTAAGAATGATGTTGTATGTCATATTTTAAGTGTTCAATGGTTGTATCTCAAGTTTTGAAGTTAGGTAAGTGGCAAAATAAAAGTTGGCGAAAGTTATCGTAAGTTCCTTTTTAAAGATTTCTCTGAAATTTTGGTCAAATGTCTTGGATGTTTTCTCCCAATATATGAAGAGTTAGAAGGCCTATCACCCATTAAATCAAAGTCCTACGAGTCTAGTTTTCAATGCAAAAACCTCGTATCCAACTGACATTGGAGTAAAAAGTTATGAGGGTTTTACTACGGACTGTCGAGGAAGAATCCGGGTCGGATCAAAAATGTAGTATGTCAGCTTACTCAATGTTTTAAGCCATGTAAACATTTCTTTAAACTTCCAAACCAGAAATAAAGCTTAAGAGAGGGTTCCTATGGAGTTCTTGCATGATGAAGGTTAGTTTTTGATGATTTCAACCATTAAAGGTTGCCCCCGTGCCTAGAAACGTGATCTCTACATGTGGCAATCATTTTTCCCTTCTATTAGCTATGTTTGGAGCTAGTTTTTGAAGATATAAATTTATAGTTATTGGTGTTTCTTCAAGGTTTACGCTTGCTTAACTAAGGTAATCATCTCGGGACTCTTTTATGATTGTTTTTATGAATTTCTACGGATGTTTTGACAAGTTGGGGAAACATGGAAAATCTGCCGATTTAAGATTAATTATGAACTGTTTATAGGTGCGTACCAGCGGTGTATATATAGTGTTTGTGAAGCTTAGGACATAAGGAATAACTTTCGTGAAGGAACTATGGTCTTTCGAGCGTTCATTGGAAAGGTATGTTAAGGCTATTCCCTTATCACGACATGTTTCCTTAAAGCTTAGGAGCAATGTAATTAGGTTGTTATCGTTGTTATATTTGTAGCCATTATTACTGATTGTTGCCTGCTAGAGTGGATATAATCCTCCTTTGTCGAGATTCTTATTCAGTTAGTGGCGTCCCTATGTTGGACACGACTTAGAGGCTATTTGTATAGGTTGCTTATAGCAAAATTGCTCGCTTTTTGCCTATTGAATTGTTATTGTTGCCTTTGGGGATATTGTGGTTAGCTGTAGGAATGTGATTTATTCCTAGAAGGATTATGTTCTGCCTATGGGGCTATATTGATGCCTAGAAGGGCTATGAGTTGTCTACGGGGATATATTGATGCCTAGAAGGGCTATAAGTAGCATATGGGGCTATATTGACGCCAAAGAAGGCTATGTGTTGCCTGCAGGGCCATGTTGATACCTAAGAGGGATATGAGCTGCCTATAAGTTATATTGATGCCTAAGAGAGTTATGTGCTACCTACGGGGGTATATTTTTGCCTAAGAAGGCTATGTGATTGCCTACGGGGCTAGGGGACTACCGATAGGAGTATATTGAGTGATTGGCACCTTTTGGGCTTATTGGGCTTTTGATAGGTGGTCTTGTGTGTTGTTTGTACATACCGAGCTTATGGGGGATTGGTTAGGTTTTTGTTTCATTATTTTTTATATGTTTAGATTTAGGAGCAGGTCAGTACACTTATCTTATCCTTGATTTATTTATCGGATTACTCCCAGTATATTAGGATACATTCTCGTGGTCTATTACCTTTCATACTCAGTATATTATTTCGTATGGAGGCCCCATTGCCTGGGGGTACTGCATTCATACCTGCAGGTCCTGACAGATGACCCAGTAGACCTCCTCAACAGCAGGATTGACTTCTATATGATTAGCTAGCCCCATTCCTCTGTAGCTACCAGAGTTGGGAGGCTTGTTAACTTTTGTTGTAGATATCTTTATGAGTAGGCTGGGGACCTGTCCCGCCAATCTTTACTACTCTTAGAGGCTTGCAGACTAGTGTGTGGGGTCTATAGCTATGTTATGGCCGTGATGGCCTAGTTTGTTGGTTTGCTGAAGCTTGTTAGTTGTTTGATGTATTATCTTGATATATACTTGCTTTGAGTTTTGGTATAGAGATCATGGTGGCCTCGATGGCCCAATCAAAACTTCTGTGCTAGTTGGCTATTTCTTTATATGAACTCTTGGAAGTAGCTGTTTCTTTTATGGATCTGCTTACAAGGGCCTTGCCGGCCCAGGGGTTAATTTTAAGCCGAGATATACTTGTTGGTTTTCTTAATTTTCTGTGGCTGTCATGCGCTAGTAGGAAATGGTTTAGCAGGGTCAGCTCGAGCCTGAGTTTTGGCATTAGGAGCCAGTTGCGCCCCTTGAATTTGGGGCGTGACAAACTTGGTATTAGAGCAACATCGTATCCTAGGGAGTCTGCAAGTCGTGTCTAGTAGAGTCTTGTTTATAAATGTGTTGTGCACCACATTCGATAAGCAAGAAGCTACCGGGCATGTTAGAATGACTATCATTCTTTTGCTCTCCTCGTGCTATAGAGCAGTGTCTTAAGGGTTTAGGTTTTTGGCTTATAATGATACTTGTATGTAGATAGAGATGGCTGACACCAGACAGACCATAGGTAGCCAGGGGATAGATACAGTTATAGGCGAGGGTACCGACAAGGTACCATAGGTGGAGGTTGCCCATTGTGAGACCCAAGGGGAGACATCTTCTCAGCCCCATATAGCTTCTCCACTGCTTCAGGAGCCTCTGAGAGCTACAGGGATTTCGGCTCCACCAGCAGTACCACCTCTAGTTCCTCATATTTATGATCAGGATTTCAAGAGTGCAGTATGTATGTTAGCACGGTTAGTAGCTGCACAGTGCCAGCCAGTTGCGCCAAATGTTGCCGAACCTTCTGAAGGGCCCGAAAGTTTGAGAGTTCATGAATTTCTTACCTTGAATTTTCTACAGTTTACAGGGACCGATCGCAGAGAGGACCATCATCACTTTGTTGATCAGCTTCATAGGAGCTTTAGAGTCATGCATGCCTCAGCGACTGAGTCAGTTGAGTTAGCAGCATTTCCATTGTGCGATATTGCAGTATTGTTGTACGAAAGTTGGGAGAGATCTAGGGGAAAAGATGCATCTCTACCCACTTGGGATAGCTTTACAGAAGCTTTCATAGATCACTATTTGCCTCGAGAGATTAGAGATAGCCGGGTGGACCAGTTTTTGAACCTCCGACAAGGCAGCATGAGTGTTCAAGAGTATGGGCTGAGATTTGATTCATTGGCTAGACATGCACCAGCATTTGCTGATACGATGCATGATAGGGTACGTAGATTTGTGGAAGGGCTCGACTCAAACTATATCGACGTTTGTTCTACCGCTGCACTAAATGATAATATGGATATCGCGCGAATTCAAGCCTTTCCACAAGGCATAGAGGATCGCCGACATCTACAGTATATGAGTGAGAGGGTCGAGAGAGAAAGACAGAAGAGGGCTAGGCCCTCTGGTTCACAGGGAGATTTTCAGGGTGGTTCCAGACCTCGATATTCTATTAGGCCACTTAGACCTCCACCACAGCAGTTCCAGGGTAGTAGATTTTATCATCAGGGACAGTCATGAGCATCAGTCTCTCAGCAACAGAGGGGTTCAGGCCAAGGTAAGACAGCCCTACCGCGTTGTACTACTTGCAGTAGGATGCATTTCGGGAGGTGCAGACAGAGTTCCACAAGTTGTTATTCTTGTGGACAGGAGGGGCATGGGTGGAGAAAATGCCCGACCATAGGTCAGGGTGTTATAGGTTAGTCGACCAGGTCAGTAGTAGGTTCCTCATCATCAACATAGTCTATAGGGCGTGGACCCCAGACTTCAGCAGGTAGAGGTAGAGGCGGAGGCAGAGACGGAGCATCTGTTCTGGTAGTGTACAAAACCATACATATTCACTAGCCGGCCGACAGGACTCAAAGTCATCACCAGATGTTGTGACAGGTACATTGATTATTTGCTCCCATTGTGTTTATGCTTTGATAGATCCTGGATCTACTCTGTCTTATGTTACTCCATTTATTGCGGGAAAGTTATGTATAGGAGCAGAGTCATTAGATCGACCCTTTACTGTATCTACACCAGTTGGTGAGTCTATTATTGCCAGGAGAGTCAATCGAGGTTAGACGATACCTCTTTAGACCTCATAGAGTTAGGGTCGATTTCGACATCATTATGGGTAAGGACTTGTCAGCATCTTTTTATGCTAATGTTGATTGCCGGACAAAGATTGTTAGACTCCACTTTCCAGTAGAGGCAGTTTGGGAATGGAAAGGCAATACAGCAACACCGAAAGGTAAGTTTATTTCCTATCTTAAGGCGAGGAGGATGATTACTAAGGGTTGTGTTTATCATCTTGTTCACGTTCATGATATAGATGCAGAACCACCGACTCTTCAGCCTATTCCGATAGTTAATGAGTTTCTAGATGTATTTCCAGACGAGCTTCCTAGTATCCCTCCATAACGGAAAATTGATTTTGCTATCGATATGCTACTATGTACACAACCCATATTTAACCCTCCTTATAAAATGGCTCCTACTGAGCTAAAGGAGATGAAGGATCAGCTGAAAGACTTGTTGGCTTTATCAGGCCTAGTGTTTCACCATGGGGTGTGTCAGTGTTATTCGTAAGGAAGAAAGATGGCTCACTAAGAATGTGTATCAATTACCGACAGCTGAATAAGGTGACTATAAAGAATAAGTATCCCCTTCCGAGGATTGATGACTTGTTTGATCAGTTACAAGGTGCTGAGTACTTCTCAAAGATTGATTTAAGATTAGGGTACCACCAAATAAGAGTTAGGGAGAAAAACGTTCCAAAGACAGATTTTAAAACCAGATATGAACACTTTGAGTTCTTAGTAATGTCTTTTGGATTAACTAATGCCCCAGCAGTGTTCATGGACCTGATGAATAGTATATTCAGACCGTATCTAGACTTGTTAGTGATTGTATTTATTGATGATATTTTGGTGTATTCACGTTCAAAAGTAGAGCATTCAAATCATCTGCGAGCAGTCCTTCAGGTTCTTCGAGATCGAGAACTTTATGAAAAAATTTCTAAGTGTGAATTCTGGTTGGACTTTGTAGCTTTCTTAGGCCATATTGTATCTGATACAGGCATTGCAGTTGATACACAAAAGATTGAGGCCATAAAGACTTGGCCCAGACCCATGACTCCGACTGAGGTTCGTAGTTTCTTAGGGTTAGTTGGGTACTACAAAAGGTTTGTAGAGGGGTTTTCTTCACTTTCAGCACCATTAACGAAGTTGACTCAAAAAGCAGCTAAGTTCCAGTGGACTAAGGCTTGCGAGCATAGTTTCCAGGAGTTGAAGGACATGTTGACATCAACACCAATTCTAGCATTGCCAAAGGGTTCAGAAGGCTATGCAGTGTACTGTGATGCTTCTGGTGTTGGGTTGGAATGTGTTCTAATGCAACATGGTAAGGTTATCGCATATGCTTCAAGGCAGTTGAGAAAGCATGAGAAGAACTATCCGACCCACGATTTAGAGTTGGCTGCAGTTGTGCATGCGTTAAAGATCTGGAGACACTATTTGTATGGAATTCATGTTGACATCTTTAAAGATCATAAAAGCCTTCAATATATCTTTAGATAGAAGGATTTTAATTTGTGACAGCGTCAATGGCTTGAGTTACTGAAAGACTACGACGTGGATATTTATATCATCCAGGAAAGGTGAATGTGGTTGTCGATGCCCTCAGTCAAAGATCTATGGGTATTTTATCCTATTTAGGTCTTGAGAAGCGCGAGCTAACGCGAGAACTTCATCAGTTAGCTAGCTTGGGAGTCAGATTGTTAGAGGCAGAAGATAGTGGGGTAACAATTCAGGACACCTTCGTATCATCTCTAGTTGTAGAAGTAAAATCACAGCAACAAGAGGATCCAAGATTAGAGTAGCTCAGAGCCAAGGCTTAGGATCAGCAATCTTTAGCATTTGATATAGTAGAAGATGGAGTCCTTAGATATAGCGATCGAATGTGTGTTCCAAATATTGAAGGACTTTGACATCGGATTATGGAAGAGACACATCATTCTCGTTATTCTATTCACCCTGGTTCGACGAAGATGTACCATGATATTAAGGAGATTTATTGGTGGAACGGGATGAAGAAGGACATTGCTGAATTTATGGAACAGTGTCCTAACTGCCAATAGGTAAAGGTTGAGCACCAAAAGCCCGCTGGGCTAGTTCAGGAGATAGTCATTCCTTTTTGGAAATGGGAAGCAATTAATATGAATTTTATTACAGGGTTGCCTCAATCGCGTCGCAAGTTTGACTCTATTTGCGTAATTGTTGATAGACTAACAAATCAGCCCAGTTCTTACCAATCAGGGATACTTTTTTGGCCAAAGACTATGCAGGGCTCTATATTAGAGAGATTGTTAGGCTACACGGTGTACCAGTATCTATTATCTCTGATAGAGGAGCACAATTTACGGCCAACTTATGAAAGTCCTTCCAGAAAGGACTGGGGACACAAATTAATCTTAATACAACCTTTCACCCTCAGACAGATGGCTAGGCTAAGCGCACAATTTTGACAATTGAGGATATGTTACAGGGGTGCGCGCTAGACTTCAAGGGAAGTTGGGATGACCACTTTCCTCTTATTGAGTTTGCATACAATAATAATTATCATTCCAGCATCGGGATGACACCTTATGAGGCTTTGTATGGAAAAAAATGTAGGTCCCCCATTGGATGGTTTGAGGTAGATGAGGGTTGATTGGACCCCACTTAGTACAGCAGACAGTAGAGCAGGTTAAGCTCATTCGGGAGAGGTTGCTAACAGCTCAAAGGTGACATAAGTCATACTTAGATGTACAATGAAGGGACTTAGAGTAGTGTGTCGATGACTTGGTATTCTTAAAAGTCTCACCTATGAAGGGTGTTATGATATTTGGCAAAAAAGGCAAGCTTAGTCCAAGATTTATTGGGACATACCGAATCCTTCGGAGGGTAAGACGGGTGGCTTATGAGTTAGAATTGTCTTCGGGGCTAGAATCTATTCATCCAGTTTTCCATGTATCGATGCTACAGAAGTGCATAGGAGACCCTTCTCGGGTTGTCCCAGTTGAGGATGTTCATATCACAGAGGAGTTGTCCTACGAGGAAACTCTAATTGCCATATTAGATTAGCAGGTCCGTAAATTGAGGACCAAAGAAGTGGCTTCGGTTAAAGTATTGTGGAGAAACAAGAATAGAGAAAAGGTGACCTGGGAAGCTGAGGATGGGATGAGGTCCAAATATCCTCACTTGTTTCATACCCCAGGATGACAGCATATCAGTTGATATTAGTGCAGTGAGATTAGATACCAATATGATTTTTTTATATTGTTGCTTATTATTATTGTTGTTGACGTTGTATATTTTCTCGCACTGTTATTGCGGAGCTTTAGTGCTTAGCTATTTATGTCATCCTGTGAGACACCTAGGTTAGAATTTATGCGTTTCATGTTCCTGGATAGTCACATTTACAAAGGATACTCTGCCTAAAATTTGGAAACTCCTAAGGACTTAACCGCGTGACTCAGATTTTTTCATTTGAGGACGAATGTTTCTAAGAGGGGAAGGATGTAACACTCCGACTTTTCAAAACGTCTAAATTAACTTATATCTTCGTGGAAAGACAAAGAGGGTTGGTAATAAATTAAGAATGATGTGGTATGTCATATTTTAAGTGTTCAAGGGTTGTATCTCAAGTTTTAAAGTTAAGGAAGTGGCAAAATAAAAGTTGGCGAAAGTTATCGTAAGTTCCTTTTTAAAGATTTCTCTGAAATTTGGGTCAAATGTCTTGGATGTTTACTCCCAATATATAAAGAGTTAGAAGTCCTATCACCCATTAAATCGAAGGCCCACAAGTCTAGTTTGCAACGCAAAAAACCCCGTATCCAACCAACATCAGAGTAAAAAATTATGAGGGTTTTACTACGGACTGCCGATGCAGAATCCGGGTCGGGTCAAAAAAGTGGTATGTCGGCTTACTCAACGTTTTAAGCCATGAAAACATTTCTTCTCACTTCCAAACCAGAAAGAAAGCTTAAGAGAGAGTAACTATGGAGTTCTTGCATGATGAAGGTTAGTTTTTGACGATTTCTACCATTAAAGATTGCCCCCATACCTAGAAACGTGATCTCTACACGTGGAAATCGTTTTTCCCTTCTATTAGCTATGTTTGGAGCTAGTTTTTGAAGATATAAATTTATAGTTATTGGTGTTTCTTCAAGGTTTACGCTTGCTTAACTAAGGTAATCATCTCGGGACTCTTTTATGATTATTTTTATGAATTTCTACGGACGTTTCGACAAGTTGGGGAAATATGGAAAATCTGCCGATTTAAGATTAATTATGAATTGTTTATAGGTGCGTACCAGCTGTGTATATATAGTGTTTGTGAAGCTTAGGACATAAGGAACAACTTTCGTGAAGGAACTATGGTCTTTCGAGCGTTCATTGGAAAGGTATGTTAAGGCTATTTCTTTCCCACGACATGTTTTCTTAAAGCTTAGGAGCAATCTAATTGGTTTGTTATCGTTGTTATACTTATAGCCATTATTTTTTATTGTTGGTTGCTCGAGTGGATATAATCCTCCCTTGTCGGGATTCTTATTCAGTTAGTGGCGTCCCTATGTTGGACACGACTTAGAGGCTATTCGTATTGGTTGCTTATAGTTAAATTGCTCGCTTTTAGCCTATTGAATTGTTATTGTTGCCATTGGGGATATTGTGGTTAGCTGCAGGAATGTGATCTAAGCCTAGAAGGGCTATGTTCTGCCTATGGGACTATATCGATGCCTAGAAGGGCTATGAGTTGTCTATGGGGATATATTGATGCCTAGAAGGGCTATGAGTAGCCTACGAGGCTTTACTGACGCCTAAGAAGGCTATGTGGTGCCTACAGGGACATGTTGTTGCCTAAGAGGGCTATGAGTTTCCTATATGTTAGTTTGATTCCTAAGAGAGTTATGTGCTGCCTACGGGGCTTTATTATTGCCTAAGAGGGCTATGTGACTACCTACGGGACTTTATTATTGCCTAAGAGGGCTAAGTGACTGCCTACGGGGCTAGGGCACTACCGATAGGAGTATATAAAGTGATTGGCACCTTTTGGGCTTATTGCGGCATGGATAGGTGGTCTTGTGTGTTGTTTGTACCTGCCAACCATATGGGGGATTGGTTAGGTTGTTGTTTTATTATTTTTGATATGTTTAGATTTAGGAGCAGGCCAGTACACTTATCTTATCCTTGATTTATTCATCGGATTACTCCCAGTATATTAGGATACCTGCTCTTGGTCTATTGCCTTTCATACTCAGTATATTATTTCGTATTGATGCCCCATTGCCTGGGGGTACTGCATTCATACCTACAGGTCCCGATAGACAACCTAGTAGACCTCCTCAGCAGCAGGATTGACTTCTATCTGATTGGCTAGCCCCTTTCCTCCGGAGCTGCCAGAGTTGGGAGGTTTGTTAGCTTTTGTTGCATATATCTTTATGGGTAGGCAGGGGACCTGTCTCGCCAATCTTTACTACTCTTAGAGGCTTGCAGACTAGTGTGTGGGGTATATAGCTACGTTATGGCCATGCTGGCCTAGTTTGTTTGTTTGCTAAAGCTTGTTAGTTGTTTGATGTATTATCTTGATATATACGTGCTTTCAGTTTTGGTATAGAGATCATGGTGGCTTCGACGGCTCAATCAAGACTTTTGTGCTAGTTGGCTATTTCTTTATATGAACTCTTTGGAGTAGTTATTTATTTTATGGATCTGTTTACAGGGGCCTTGCCAGTCGAGGGCTTAATTTTAAGCCGAGATATACTTGTTTCTTTTCTTGATTGCGTGTGGCTACCATGCGCTAGTAGCAAATGGTTCAGCAAGGTCGGCTCGAGCCTGAGTTTTGGCATTAGGTGTCAGTTGTGCCCCTTGAATCTGGGGCGTGCCAAAGAAAGTGAGCCATTTTTTTCAGTTGGTCCACAATAACTCAAATCAAATAAAACTGTCGACGAGAGCGAGGTAAATCCATAATGAAGTCCATATTTAAATCTTCCCACTTCCAAGTAGAGATACTAATGTCTTGAGCCAAACCTCTAGTTTCTGATGCTCAACTTTCACTTATTGACAATTTGGAAATTTAGCTACAAATTCCACAATATCCTTCTTCATCTCATTCCACCAATAGACTTCTCGTAAATCACAGTACATCTTGGTGGCTCCCAGGTGAATAGAATACCAAGAACTATGAGCTTCTGTCAAAATCTAATTTCTCAACTCATCAACATTTGAAACACATAACTGACCTTGATATCGAAGGGTGCCATCTCTCCCTTTTTGAGAAAGCCTCAATGGTTTTTTTGGAAACTAACTTCTTCAACTCAACTAGTACCGGATCAAGATTTTGCTTAGCCTTCACATTCGCTACAAAAGACGATTTTGATCCATTAAGAACACTTACACCACGTTCGCTAGAATCAACCAAGCGAACACCCAATCAGGCAAACCTCTGAACATCGCAAATTAACTCTTTCTTACCATCCTCCACATGAACAACACTTCCTTTTGACAATCAACTAATAGCATCTTCCACCACATTTGCCTTACACGGATGATAGAGGAAACTCATGTCATAATATTTCAATAACGCAAGACATCTACTTTGGTGAAGATTCAAATCATTTTGAGTGGACACATACTTCAAGCTCTTGTGGTCGGTAAACACATCAACATGTATACCGTATAAGTAATGTCTCCACATCTTTAAAGCAAACACTACCATCGCTAACCCCAAATCATGAGTCGGATAGTTCTTTTCATGAACCTTCAATTGCCTTGAAGCATATGCAATAACTTTCTCATGTTACATCAAAACACAACCAAGACCAATCTGTGAAGCATCATAATAAACCACAAAACCATATGATCCTTCCAGTAATGTCAAAATAGGAGACGAAATGAGTCTATCCTTCAATTATTGGGAATCTTCTCACAAGCTTCCGACATAAAACTTTCACCTTATTCTACAATGTAATTAAAAAGCACTAAAATATGATTAAATCGTTATATATAATTGAATCATTCAAGTATAAAAAAGAACACAAAGATATCCTTGTTAATATCAAAAATAAGATCTACAAAATATTTTCAAGAACTAAATGAAGATATCCAACAAAGAAACGTCAAGATATTTTCTAATATATTCCATGTCTATGTTCCTCTTGGTTTTGATTTGGTCTTGATAACTTCTCAATATTGGAAACAACTTTTGAAGTTCTTAGTTCATCAAATTCGAAATTTGATCGATTGCTCAACCCGAAGTTATTCTCTTCAACTAATCTCTAACTTTTTCATGGAGAAAATAAAACTTTAAATTTTTTAAACATGATTTCAAATTGAAACAAAGAATAAATAAAACCTAAAAATAAGATTGATGAAAATCTCAATAAAAAAAATATCAAATATTATGAGTAATGGGTGAAAAAGGAAAGAACTTCATAAAAATATGTGTGGAAAGGGAAATAGATATGATTTAAGTCTTGAACTCAAGAAAAATAGAAGAAATGGAGATGGAGATGGAATCTTTTGGAGAAAAATATGGAGAGATATTTAAGGATTCCTTCCCTTTTTGAAAGACATGTATCAAAAGTCAAATCCCTAAGGGTCTGTTTGATGTAATTACTAGGGTAGTAATTACACACCCTAGTAATTACGCTGATTTGTTTGTTTATCACAGTGTAATTACAAGTGTATTGTTTGGTTGCACAAATGTAATCACAAGGTTTTATTGAATATCAAAAATAAAAATTAATTATTTAATATTAAATATTTGTATTAGACAAATAAGGACATTTATAAATGATATTAAATTAAATATTTAAGATATATATTGTCTTTTAAATATATATTAATTAATAAACATATGTTCTGAACTAATATTATAAAAAATAATTGATTTATATTTCTAACGTAGTATATTTTAATTAAATAAATCATAAAAACTAAAGTAAAACATTTATATGAACATCATGAAATGCATGTTCGACAAAAAGATTAACATCATAAATATAATGTCATAAAATTATAAATCATTTGACAAAAAGATGATCTATCAAGTCTAATTTTTTTAAAAAATAGCTTGCAATGTAAAATATCGAGTCAATAATCCTAAAACAAATAAAATTGAAAATATAACACAATTTCAAAATTCAAAAAAAAAAAGACATAATACTCCTATATCAAATTTCAACATATCATACATAAATATGATTTAAAAGAAAAGGAAAACGTAATTTCATAACTTTGTTCAAATTCTACTTTAATTTAAAAATTAGAGCAGTAAAAAAATTATACTTAATGATTTTTTTTAGATAATACGAAAAATTGCATGAAATCACATGAAATAAAGGTTGAGAATGAGAAGGAAATGAAATATAAATAATATAAAATTAAAAAATATAATTTTAGAAAACACTAGAATAATAAAAATTAAAAGGAATCTAAAATTTAAAAAAAAAAATCAGTTGTAATTACATCATGTAATTACCAATCATTCACAGATAGAATGAGGTATTTATACACTATTTAAAGATAGAAATAGTGTATCAAGATATCACTATTTAAATGAAGAATTTATACAAACTCATACAAAATTAGGAGATAGAAGATTAAGATAAAAATAAACCTTTAAGCATGAAAGAAATAATCACAAATTATATCGATCTTTCTCTGAATTTAATAATATATAAAATTTGAAGAAAAAAAATATTCCGATATAATAATATCAACATTAAACATTACATAAAATTTGAGTAACTTTGTAATTTTGAAATTATGTCTTATATAATTATAAAATCAAATCATATAATGAAATTAAGTGTTACTTTTTGTGAATATTCAGAAGAAGAAAATGATCACAATCAGAAACCACAAACGTAAACCTCAATTCCAAGTTAATTCTCAATATGTTTTTCTCTCTGCCTTTTTTTTATTGGTTGTGGGGGGGGGNGGGTCTTTTGCGTGTGTGTTGTTTTCTTTTCTTTCCTCTTTGTTGGATGCGCAGAATAGAATATGTTGTTGTGTCTCTGTATTTTTTATTTTTTTGTGCAGGTGGATATTCGTACAGTGCAGGGTGAGATGAGTAATGTGTGTGGGTGTATTTATTTAATGTGTATTTTTATTTTATTTTCTTCTAAATGTGTAAAAAAATGTTATTGGGTCATTGCTATTGGGTTAAGGGTTTTTTAATGGTTTTATAAAAATAAAAAAATATGGGTTATCGGTTTGGTTCGATTTTTAGTATTGGGTAAACCGATAAGCCATTAAGACGATAGTAAGTTACTATTATATCCTTCATACATATTAAATATTAATAATTTAACATAACTAGACACTACATCAGTACTCTACACTACCATCTACACACTTCACACGTCATAGTACTACTTCTACTTCACATCAAAAATTTCATATTATGTTTTGGTTGTAACATGCTATTGTAGCCTTCGTACTACATCTACTCTTATTGATGCAATTTCTCATTATATTTCTTGTATCACTATATCAAAGTATTTACATGTGTTTTAATTGTCTCCAATGTAAATACAGAATCATATATTTATTTTATGAGTATTTTTTATTGGGTTAATCGAAAACCGATAAAGAAAATGTTATTGATTTAGCATATTTAAAAACTGAAAATCGATAAATCGAATCAATAATATATAAAATTGAACCGAACTGACCGATGCACACAACATATTATGTCGTGTGTGAGTAGAAAAAAATATGTAAGTGAGGTATCGTGTATGCTGCAGCCTGCAAAGGTGGGGAACGTGGAGAATGGACCACTTTTTCTTTATTGAGAAAATTTAGGAAAAAGCACAAAATGTGAGGAATGGGATGAAGCGATTTTAAGTCGGGATTTTCTTTTTTGGTTATTTAAATATGTAAAAAAAATGATAAAATATATTTAAAAACTATTTTGAACGAACAAAATTTAAAAAAAGTTGCTAGACTAAAAATATGAGTAAAATTTGAGCCGTTAAAACGGATTTAGCCCATGGGGTCGTCCCAACCCAATCCGTTATTGGGGTAGGGTTGGGATAGGATTTTGCAAGCCCATTTAAAATTAGGGCTTATAAGCCCGGCCCATATAAGTCGTTGGCCCTTGAGGCTTGATCGGGGCCGGGCCAGGTTCAACCCATGGGCCAAAAATTTTTATTTAAAGGTAATTTATAATAATTTCATGAATCTTAGCAGATTTTGGTATGTCCAGATATATGTTTCTCGTAATATATAGACTCAAAATTAGGTTAATTTGTTCTAAATACACTCTATCCAAGTAGATTCACATGTATCTAGGATAGATAGACAAATCTCGCGCATTCGCCTCCCTCCCATCTTGCTTGTCACTCTCTTATATCTCCCGCATATCTGATATGCGAGATACATGATAATTACACTAGATTTTTTTGCTAGTGTCATTGAAACAACACCATTGCTCGTCATATTTGATTTCAAAATTTTCTCATTTTCTTAATGTTATAAAATTATAAGTTTGTAAAGAAAAAAAAGGGCTAGCCCACCGCAGCCCTCAGCCTTTCTAGGGTTGGGTTGGGTTGAGCATTTTCAGACCCTTCCAAATGGAGAGCCGACCTGCCCTAGCCCTTCAAATTCCTTGGCCCGCGAGGCTTGGGCCGGGTGAGGCTAGGCCGGCCCTTTTTGACAACTCTAAGTAAAATACACTAGTTTATTTATTAAATATAAATTAAAAGAAAACCATAAATTTTGTAAAATTCCATTTCTTTTTTAAAACAATTAAAAACAAAGCTTGCCCGATTATTAATTTTTTGTTGTTTTCAAAAACTTAATAAAATAAGATATTCATTTTAGATTTTAAAAAAATATTTAATCACTAAAAATGGTGAAAAACTTCCAAGGTCAGTCAAAAATCAGGTCAGGGAGCTCAGGATGAACTGACATATTATATTCTACAAGAGAACGAACGCCTATGGGCTACAATCTGCCAACGGGAGCTTTTTCATCCAACTGTGGAGACTACCACTAATACAAATTAAGTAATACAATACCGATTAAAAAGGAAACCCATTGAGCCAAGAAAATCGTTAGGCTGTCGAGTAAGATTATGTGAGAAAGGAAAATCAAGAGGAATGCAGCTTCCTAGAGTAAATACAACAAAGTTTCACCAAAACTATTATAGAACAGGATGGTCGGTAACTCAAATACAACAAACTTTTATCATCTTTCCAAGTGACAAGGAAAAATCACCAAAGATTTAAGACATCAATATTTCAACACCAAGAAAAGGTGAATTGCTTTAGTCATCATATTAAGCCGCCCATAAAAGAGGTTCCAAGGAATGTCAAAATTCCCAGCACAAAATTTAAAAGTGAAACAATCAATAACAAACTACAACCAGCTAAAGCAAAGCGGGAAAACAGACAGGATTAAAATAGAACTAAAAATCTCCCGAGCAAATTCACAATTCAGGTTAACTGCAACAAGTGAAAAGACCAAGTACCATTTTCACTGGCAATACTTCACACCATCCCCAAAAAGTCAACCTTGCAACTTTTACAACTCTTAAATTGAGCCAGCTTTCCCTTACATTACTGCATCATCCATCACCAAGAGAATCTGCAATTAAAAATTGATAAGCCAGCTAAGACACATCAATATCCATTCCCCAAGAAACCACTTGGGCAGATTTCTTTGTTTGAAACATGTGAACAAACAAAGAAGATGCAGACCTTTAGTTGAAGCTGAATCCCCCAGAGGGCACAGAGACCTCGCCACCTCCAAACTGAAAACCTTGTTGGGGTGCATCACCAGGTGGCATCGTCTCATCATCTTCTTCCAACCAGTACGTCTCAAGAATCTTAACTGCCTTTTCATAAATCTCTTGATTGTCATGGCTTTGAAGATTCTCAATTTTTTCTAAACCTTCAGCATCATCAATCAGCTGAGCATAAAGATTTATATCTGATGTCCGGCCCAAATTCTTCTCAGCTTCCCCAACCTTCAAAATATTTTCAAGCCCTTCAAGACAAACTGTGACAATCCTTGGGTCAGGACAAATGAGGAGATCACACAATGGTTTGATACAACCTTGACTAACAAGGTACCTGCAGGTAATGATAACATAAACAGAGCATATGTCTTAGGTAATGATAGATAACATAAACAGCTCATGGCGAACACCAACCAGAATATCAAAATCTTACTTGATCTGCTCATGCGAACCACCAGATGTGGCATTTGAAATTGCCCATGCAGCCTCCTTTTTTATTTCAAACTCCGCATTTTGTAGCAAATTAACAAGGGGACCTATAATACCAGCGTCAACCACACACTGCAGCATCGAAAGATTAGCATAACAATGAAGCCTAAGTGGAAACAATAAATAAAAATCCTTGAGAAAAAGGGTGATGAGAAAGGTGAATTCCTGGCACTACCTGAATTTGCTCCCGGTTGCCAGCCGTGATGTTAGAAATTGTCCAGCAAGCTTCCTTCTTAATACTCTTCTTGTGACTACCATTCAACAAGTTCAAAAGACAGGGCAAAGCCTGATGGCCGATGATACACTGAAAAAATTATTAATAAAAAAAGTAAGCTTCAGCATTTGACATCAGACAATCAGGTACCATTTTTGCTTCAGCTATCAGACAACAAAGATACAAAAAGAAGGATTTAATTTGTTAGAAAAATAAGCTTCATTATCTGATATTTACCAACAAAATCACATATAAACATAGTTTCACCCAAAAGAAACAACACAGAAAGAAAAGGCAGACATAAAACTGGCAACCACAACAAGAAAATGACCTCACGAATCAAAAATAATACATTGTGTGTAGTGACAACCTAATATAACTGAAGATTGGCCAATATATATGTGATCCTAGATGCATGTCTCAATTCCAAGTAATGGAATAAATAATTTGTTAAAAAGGAAGTTCAGAATCCTCAGGGTGTCCAAATCCTACATCTCTAATAGATAGTTCAAGGAACATCTGAATCTGATGCCAGGCAAATATACAATCAGAAAAGAAGTGATTTCTCTACTAATTTAGGACACACCAAAATAATACTACCATTTATGTCACGGTTTTCATTTTTTATTTTCAACAATGAAGTAGGTGCAATATCTCAACAGCTGTAGGAAGCAAAACAACATAAATTAGAGCTACATGGAACGTTCAGAAGATCAATGAGAGTAGGAGAAGGAGATCATATACTAGTACATCAACAAATTCTACAGAAAACAGAAACAATTTAAAGGGATCCGTAACTTCTAAACTGGCAAGTTATACCAACCTCACAAATTCACAGTTACATTTCTACACTCACAAATGCAACCCAAGTTTAGCAACAGATGACTACAAAATTCTATGTAATTTCATCCATATATCTTCATCAATTATGCACATGACAATTGCTGACAAATATTAACATGATGTATTTCAATTAATTAGGTGAACATTTGGTTTGCAGAAAGAATAACCTAGGATAAGTTGTTTTACAATGTATAAGATTTTGCTATTTTGCTGTCTAATTTTTTTGCAACTTGCTTCAACAATTTCTCTTTTGAGCCCAAGGATCTAGCGAAAACAGCCTAAATACCCCACAAAAGGTAGGAGGGGGGGGAGGTCTGCATACAACCTACCCTCCCCAGAACTCCACCGGAGGTTAGGTTACCACAGATAAAACTTTGGAAGAAGACATCATCTTCACAATTATCTTATCATATTTCTGCAATCCTGGATATAAATTAAGGTATACATAATTGACAAACATTATCCCTATAATATAAAAGTGAACCAAATTGTATTTCATAAGCCTTTGACGAAGACATCTTGTGAGACAAACATAAGAACATGTATAACACAATCAAGAATAATGATAATTTAAGAAATAATAATATATATTAATATAATATTCATGTATAATAATATATATTAGTATAACTTTAGTGAAAAATACACTAAGAAAATCTATGTTGCTTAGACTCTCAAAAATTGTTGTTGTACCCATGTTGGATTCTCCAAAATGAACTTTGGAGTATCAGGCACACACCCATTGATTTTTTAGAAGAGTACGAGCAACATGGAAGAAAATACAAATGATAATGATGCACATAAAAATAAGGCCCATAAGGCATGTGTCTTAAAAATAAAGCATATAGCAATAGCAATTTAGATAACACAGTTTACGTGAAAGCATAAAATAGTTTTTTATATATGTTCTAATTCAATGAGCCACATATCTTGATCTTATCCCCACCTCAAATAGGGACTAATTTAGTCGCTTATTCTCAGACAAGAGGGATTAAAATGACTTGTTCCCTTATAATTCTTTTGCATTTCAAACACAAGACAATGGGAATGATGCAAGGAAGTTATTTCACTTCATCACACCAACTAAACATGAATTGTTTTAAGATAAAACAGACAACAAAGCAACATAAAGAAAATTCAGAGTGTTGTAGCTCTCATTTGCCATAAGCTTTGACTGAACCTAAATATATTACCAATTTCTTCCAGGGGTGGAGCTACAACGGTGCCGGGGTGGTTAGCCGAACACCCTTTGTTGAAAAATTGCATTGTATACTTCAGTCTAACTTTATGTTATAGTGGTATAAATAGAATTTTGAACACCCTTTGAAACAATAGAGAGCAGTAGCTCAGTAGCAAGGGTTTGCACATAGTTGTATGGCACCCAGGTTCGATTCTCCGCGTCCACATTTTTTTTTAAAATTTTGTGGTCTGCTTTTTTTGCTTTAAACCGATAACAAAATAAAAACACAAATCCTTGACACACGAGAGAACAGCAGTAAGATTGTGCAAAATCTGCAGGTCACTCAAGTTCGATTCCCCCACACCCCACCTCCACCCATGTCCACAATTTTAACACCCTTCGTGAATGTCTAGATACACCACTGATTCCTTCCACCATTAAAAATGCATTGATAATTGTATCAAATGCAGCAAACAAATAGCTGTTGTATCACCAACAAGTGTATAATTAGGGGAAAACAGTAACATCCATTAAAATTTTACCTGAGTTTGCATATCATCTCCTGTCACAATATTCCCAACAGTCCGAAGAGCGGGAATCAAAACCGATGGAGATGGGTGACTGAAATGTTTAAATCGGTCACTCAAAATCAAGACATACAAAACTAACCTGTATAAATATAGGAAATTTCGAGCACTTCATAATCCAAAAATAAACTGAAATACAGAAGTACTTACAGTAATAACTCGACTAATCGTGGGCATACTCCAGAATCAATAACAGCTTGAATTTTATCATTTGTACCATCAGAGAGATATGAAAGTGCCCAGCAAGCATCAGTCAAAACTTCTTCATCGGTTGAATGAATTAGTTGTTGAAGAGCAGGAAGTGCAGGCTTCGTCTGAACAATTGAGTTCACATGTTTAGATATGTATAGAATCATCAAAGTGTAATGCTTGTCCTATGCATTATTACTATGAAATTAACGCACCTAAGAATGACAGGGGCATAAACTGCAAGAATAAGGACATACATGACATGCTAAAACTACAATAAATGACAATACCTTTAAAGGGCATTTTTTGCAAGTGATAGTTTTGATAACTTTGTTCAACAATATCAACGAGAAAATCACATTTAGTTATTTATGGAAATAACAAAGAAGCCTGCACTTGTAATTTGTTCAGAACCAACTACGAGCGAGAAATAAAAATTGCTTAACTTGCTTCCAGTAAAAAGACATATTGGGTTGGCAGGTCAAGTGTATCTAGACACCATGCTGATTGTGTTTAAGATCCTTATTTTGAAGAAGCAATGCAAAGGCATTAACTTCCTATCAGCTTTTGAGAAAGCTGGGAAAGAAGAAACTACGAAGCAACACTTTGGATGAGCAAATAAATTAGTTATTTCTCAGCATCACTAATAAAGAATGTGACTAATAATGAAACCAGCACAACTGTAAAATCTGTGTAAACCAGCACAACTGTAAAATCTGTTACACTGGATCTTTATAAATCAGAGAGTGTTTATCAGTGATCATCACTTTATATTTGAAATTTAGAAGATATAATAGCTAATCATGACTTAAGGAGCAACCTGATCAAAAGCAGGCTGTGGTTTGCCTCTGCAGAAATTTGAAAGTGTCCAAGTTGCATTTCTCAACATAGAGAGCTTGGCATTTGGATTCAGCTGAGACAGCAAGGGAAGCAAAGCTCCACAGTTAAGGACAAGATCACGGCATTTTGGGGAATCACCAGCAACATTTCCAAGAGCCCACACAGCCTAAATGAGGAAATGGACATATCCAACATGTTCGCAATGATCAAACAATAGTATCGAATAGCTGATTATAGTTCACAGAGACAACAACCAAAAATAACTTATGAAAGTATCAATTACTTCTACTAGTGTATACCTGCTCTCGCACATCATCACTTGGAGAACTAAGAAGTTTCACAAAAATTGGGACTGCACCAGATTCAATCACCACCTTGGTATGCTCAGATGTCCCCGAAGCAATATTTGTGAGAGCCCATGCTGCCTCAAACTAAAATTGTTGGAAGTGAAAAGGTCAAGCACTATAAGACTGCTTTTCAACCCCGTAGGGAACTTCAAGATTATGAAAGCAAGGCATAAATACCTGAAGTTGTGGAAAGTCATCCCTCATAAGAAATTGAACAAACCGAGGAACAACACCTGCTTGAATTACCTCCTCAATTGGGGGACTCCTTTCTGTAAAAAATATGATTAGAGATCAACTGAAAGTCCAAGTAACCACAAGAGTGGAGAAAGAAAAGAATATCATAAACCCATAATAACAATGATTACCTATGGATAGCAGCTTTCGAAACTGAGTAGTAGCTTCAAGCTGAAGATTGCCATCTTCAGTCCAAACACCGGCAACCATTGCTGGTAAATTCTCCAGCTGCAAACCAAAACATTTCAAATGAACTCAATACCTTCTATCAATTTCCCTATTTAAAGGACACAACCTGGAAATGCAGAAAAGAACCCCAAATAATACTTCTTAGGAGTCAACAGAGTAAAGGGAACCAGTGAGAGAAAGTCTCCATCTGACATGCAAGTAAAACCACATTTATCCAACACTTGAACCATAACAACTTCTAGTAGGCACATACTAGTTGTGCTAACCTATATGAATCCTCAGTATCTAATTAGGTCCATATTGTTCACTAATAATCAATTAATATGAATAAAACTAACTTCAAAAAATCTTTAAAAGAAACATTTGATGAAAATATAAAAATCGAAAATCATTGCAGAATCTCAAAGGTTACGTGAAAATTCTAAATCTGACAATCTCTAACCCTAATGGAAAACATTATTCAGCCATAAGCACCCAAATTAGGCCCCAAAAAAAGTAAATAAAAGAGAAACGTAATCCGATCTAAATTTGCTGCTAAGCAACAATCAGTGTAATAAAATCAAGATAGGTTTATTTTACTGTGGACCTTCTTTTCAACGGTGACCTGAACAGGAACAGCAAATTGCTGATTAGCTTGAAGGCCTTCACGTCGCTTCTTCTGCAAGTTCTCCTCTCTCTTATTCTTACGAATCTCAACCATATTATCCTCTCTTCTCCGGCGACCTTCCTCGGCATCGACGGCAACTTTGTAACGGTTCCGGCGAACCTCGGTTCTGGCGTTCGGCCTCAACGACATCCTGGATGAATAGTATAAACCCTAGCAAAGAGAGAGAGAGAGAGCGCAAATGAGTGTGTAGATATTATAATTGTGTATCTAAGAGGAGTATGGCGGAGGGTTTGGATTTTGATTTGAAAGGGAATGGAAAAAGAGAGGCTTATATATTTTATATATAATAAAATAAAAAGGTTTAATTGAATGTTAGGAAGATGGGCATGGATCGGGAGTTATTTACGTATGAAGGACTGAATTTGAATTTGAAGATGAGGGAAACCTGAATCTGAATACTCGCCGCCGAAAAAGCATTAGAATAATATTTCAGGATACGACGTCGGTTTCACTCCATCACGCCTGTTTATGTACAAAATCTAACAAAAACACAATTATGGAAAATAGTACCGGTGAATCTGAATAACTTATGATTTAATAATGTTGAAATTAATTATGTTGATATTATTTTTTATATACTGTATTGTTTGGTGTATTAAGGACAGACAGGACACTCGTGTGTTTAACCATATGTATTCATGTATAAATAGCTTATGATTTATTATGTATTAGTTATACATATTATAATACTGAATATGTTGTATAACTAATATAATAAAACCTCACTAAATTAATACTCGTTAAATTAATATTTTTCTCCGATTCCGACTTGGGTCAATGGAAAAATTTTTACATTTCAATAAGATAATATATTTTCGGAAGACCTCTATATAAATATATGGTCCCATTAATAAATTAATATTTCTTTAAAAGTATAAATATATCTAAGACAATTTAGTGAAATATGATTCTATAGTGTTTTGTTTTGTTTTTGTTAAAATTTAATTCTAGTTGATGTTCATCTCTAACTTTTGTTATTGTATCCAAAAGTTTCGATGTTGTCTTTTCGAACTGCACCATAAAATTGTGAAGAGTTCTAGATGTGATAAGTGTTTTCTTACGGATCACTGGTTCCAAATGTATTGTATCATCTTCAACTTCATCATCAACATTTTTTTTTCGAATGATATCCTCAATTTCTCTAAGCTCTAGACCTCTGAACATGTATCATTTTCATCCGGGTAATCAACAAGTTATTGAAGTCCATTTTATTGTGGTAACTGAGATCATAATCATGACCTCAAGTTCATGAATGACATTTTCACAAGTGGATTCATTTAGATTCTTTGAGATTTCATTCCCCCAACGAATTTTATAGTGTTGAAAACAATTTGCTATTGTTTCTTGCTGAACATTTGTTGCCCATGTCAGATTGCAAAATTGAAAGCATCCAAAACATCAATCTTTCCTAGATCCGTTTATCTCACTTCATAGCTTTCTAATATTCTATAATAAAATATGATGTGACAATACATCTTGGAAGCTCTTATTATTCCAGCATCACAAGGTTGAATCTCAAAACATTCTTTAAATTAATAAATATTAATTTATCGATTAAATAATACTTCTAAAAATAATAATAGGAAAAATTACTTAACTGCACGCCATTTATTATCATATTTTCTTATTTTCCCTACCATTTCAAAAAATATCAAAAATCCCCTCTTTTGCTCCCATCATCCCCTTTTCCGGATATATTAATTTGAAATCTCATACCCATGATTTTCTTTCATTTTTTCAAGCCACAAATCTCTCCATAGTTACCTACATTAATCCATTTTTGAACTTCAAATATTTTCTCTTTTCAATTAATGATTTCAAGTTATTTAAGAGGTAGATTTCTTTCCTTCACTTCAATTTTCAATTTCTTTTTTAAAAAAAATAGTTTTTTCATCTTAAAAAATTATTGAATTTGTTACTCCCGGTCTCTTTACTGGAAGAGGGGTGGAAAAACGTTGCTAATGCAGAGAGTTAATCTTGGAGTGCATTTGGAATAGTTACAGAAATTTCTAATGGCGGTCTTGATACACTTCATTCCATTGGTTCGATCTTTCAGTATTGGGCTTACCCAATTAGTCCGAGAATGATACATCTTCGTTGCTTTCTGTTGATCAGATTGTTGACTTTTTTTTTTTTTTGGTTGTTCATCTTTTCTGATACATATAGGTTCAATTTTTTTTAATGTATCTAGTTGATTTTGTTTCTTTAACTAATGTATTTTGCCTTCATTTCAACATTATGATGCATTACAATTCTATCATGCACAATGTATCGTGTTCAAAGATTAGTTTTGGTACATAACCTTAATTAGTATTGATACTTGATACAAAAATTCTACCAAATGTATCATTTATCACGTATCAACCTTTTCATCATAAATTTCTGATACATATGGATTCTGCTCTTAAACAAAATAAGTTACATAAATAATAATGTATCATGCACTAATTTTTTAGGCATGATACGTAAATTCAAATTTATACTAAATGTATATGATACATAACAATTACCAAACATTAATGTATCGATCTCAAACCTAACATCTTATGGGCAACAATTTCTTATTTAATGTATCTAGTAGAAATACAACACTTATCAATTTAAACAAGATACATAAATAGTAATATATTGATAAATCTATCCATCTCGAAAACACAATTCAAAAAACGATTAAACAACATTATAAATGGGATAGATGATTCATCAAAGCTAGGTATCTCTTCATCCTTTTGGTCTGTTGTATTAATGCATAGTAGATACATTGAAAATTCAGGCTCTTGAAAAAAAAATTCAATACATTATTACTTTAACATTCCGCTGCCACCAATTTCCCTTTTTTCACAAATTACTTTGTTTCTGTTGTTTTACTTGAAAAAAAAATTCAAGAATCGAAATGAAGAAAATGAAATCTTGTTATTATTATAATAAGGTCCATCAAGAACAGTGGTGGGTGATGGTGTGTTTATTGAGTGAAGTCTTCGTGGTGGCTCTAAGGATTTTGGTTTGTTAATTGAAAGATTAGTGGTGTTTGGTTTTCCTGGTTCTTTTTCCCATTGAAAAGGAACAGAGGCTATGGTGTGATGAACAGGGAAGTAACATTTGGCATTTCTTTTTTAGGAGAAAATAGAGGAAGTTTCGGTATAATTGACTATCATTCTACCTTCGGTTTTGATTAGGACATATGATATATAGATTCTTTTTGAGTGACGACACGGTGAATGACAGTTGTTATAGAGAAAACCTGAAAGATGCAACAATATCTTACTAACAAAATTGAAAGAATCTTCAATGAACTGGGAAAAGAAATTTTAAATCCATCAATTATGTATCATTCATAACTCACCTTGTGTAACACCCCGCTACTAGAAAGAGTTAGAATTAGAAAGATCCATTTTTGGAAAGGATGAAAAAATCTGGAAATTTGACAAATTTAAGCTAAAATGAGTTTTGGGTCAACTTCAAACGACCATAACTCCTAGATCAGGATGAGTTAGGTGTGCTATAAGATATCGTAGGAAATATCTTTGAATTATCTTTCCAACGCCGCCAAGTTTGTGTGATTTTGAGTTTGTATGAGGGAGATATGTCCATTTGAAGTGGGGTTGTCTGGATAAGCAAAGTCAAAACCGGGTTTTAGAAGGGTATTGTGGTCTTTTCACTACCCAAGTAAATTATTTCATTTTTTGGTAATTAGTTGGGGTCTAAACTGAATTGAATCAGTTTACGCTTGACAATATTGAGTTAGGGTTTTTAGAGAAGAGAAAATAAGAGGAGAAAAGAAGAGAAGAAGCAAGGATTCGTCCGTTCTTGAGGCTAAGCTTGAGGATTTCGTAAAGGGGTGATCCCTACGAGTTATGTGAGTCTTTCATAGCGTTAGGTTCGTTCACCCACGCGCCAATCACGTTTATTTCAGCGAAGTTCGTTCTAGAAAGTTGAAAGTTGATGAATCTTGAATAGTGTTCTTGAAATTGGCCTTCGTTCTTGAGTTAGGTTGAGATTGAGGAGTTCCTTGAGGTTAAAAGGTTGTTTCCTTGAGTTGTTTGAGTTAGATTCTTGTTTATACATACTGGGTATCTAAATCTAAAGGGAATTTGAGAAAAAGAACTGAGTTTAGGCGAATTGGGGTTAGAAAATGAAGAAGGAACAAGATGTTTAGTTAGGTTTTGCTATATATATATATATATCACTAAATGACCCCTAATACAATAAGGGCATGTTTGGTTTGAATATAAGTTGTTTCAAGATTATAATGACGGGATTGAATAATGACGATATTATTAGTCGATATATGTGCTTACTCTTAAATTGATATAACTGAATTAGTTAACATGACTCAAGAAAATGAAGATTGAAATGACAAAAACAAGTAGATTGTTAACTCTAAGTTGCTTATTAGACATGGTTAATGTTAATGACAATAATAATGAATCAAATGAATATATGGAAAAAGACCTAAAATATCCTCGAAGTATTGGAAATTGTACAAAATTACCCTCCATCCACCTATTCACTCCAAAATACCTTTGCCATCCACCTTTGGGTCCAAAATTGACCACTTATTTAACGATTTTAAATTTAAACTATTTAAATATTTTTTAAATATACATGGCACTCAACTATTGATTATAATTTAATTAATTAATATAATTTATGAACCCACCCATTACCCATTCATTACCAATTAAACCCGCCCCAAATCCACCTATTAAACAAAACCTTGAACCCTTCCTTTCCAATGTTGTCTTCTTCGCGGTCAATTTCTCCTAGGTTTATAACTTATTAATATGTGCTTCATCATATCTTCTGTCTTCTGTCATGGCCTTCATCATGCTCTCTTAGTACCAATACAGGTGCTCTGGAGAAAATCTAAGTCCCCTGGGTAACAGATATCTAATATCTTGTGTGCTACTCTGTTTACATAATTTGGTATCAAACACGGAAATCTGCAAAAATGGTAAGCCCACAAACACGACAATCTCCAAACATAAGACATTTTATAGAAGTTGGAAGATAACGTTGGAAAGAAAGGGTTCATGGTTTTGTTTAAGGTGGATTTGGGGCGAGTTTAATTAGTAATGGGTGGGCAATGGATGAGTTTATAAATTATATTAATTAATTAAATTATAACCAATAGTTGAGTGACACATATTTAAAAAAATATTTAAATAGTTTAAATTTAAAACCGTTAAATAAGTGGTCAATTTTGGACCCAAAGGTGGATGGCAAGGATATTTTAGAGCCAACAGGTGGATAGAGGGTAAATTTGTAACATTTTCAATATTTCAGGGGTATTTTAGGCCCTTTCCCAATGAATATACAAAAGTAACAAGGTAGATTGAGGATGTTTTCCCGCGTAGGTGTCCAACAATGATATGCTCAAACTGCACTGTCAGATGATGTTACACGATCGTATGCAAATACACAATCTAACCATGGTTAGGATCAAATTTCACAAAAATATAGAGAAGCCTAAACTTTAATATTAGGACAACTACCTGATTTATAGACACTTTCTAAAATCCGCAAGGTTGTAGAAAAATTGTTCACTAAAACTAAAGTAGCAGTCTGACTTGCATCAGCTTTGTGTATTAGTAACACCTTGTTTAGTACCTTTTTTCATACTATGTGCATTATAAGCATTATTTATACACTTTATTATGTAGGTCTAACCCATCGGTGGCCCCCTAAAGTTGGCAACAATTTTCACTTAAACACTTTAACTAGACTTTGTTCATTTTAGACACCTCATGTTAGGCTCTGTTGTGTCATTTTGACACTTTCAGCTGACATGGCAAAGTGAGTGTTATACACTCGCTATTGATGCGTGAGGGACTTATTTAGTCTATTTTATTTTATTTTCCTCTTCTTCTTTCCCATTTTATAGCCATTATCTCTCCCATTTATTTCTCAAAGCTTTTATCGTTGATAATTAGTGTGACCCCCCCCCCCCCCGGCACCTGATTTCCCAATTATTAAGCTTCCTCATTGTATAATTCTGTGAATTTGGTATCATCCGGGCATTGCCCACTGTTGGTTCCAACCGCATTTACCGACTTAGTTCCACATCCCATGACATGTTTAGACAACAAATTCATTTGGGTCATCATTTTGGCAATATTTTTATCTCTTTCATGGTCCTTCTCGACTTGTTCTTTTCTCAAATCCACTTGTAGAAGAGATACTTGGTCCTCTCTAGTGTTCCATGCTCAGTTGACCTTAGTCAAATCATCTAGTAACAATGCAAAAACATAATACGGTTGTCTTATTAATCCACCTTGGACTAATTGATCAACCACACCTTTATTGACTAAATCAAGGCTGCAATAGAAATATTGCAAATTGTCCAGAATGCCCTGTGTTGGACATTTCAATAGCAACTTCTTGAACTTCTGCCATGTCTCATACAAAGGCTCACCTCCAATACACTTGAAATTTTGGATTTGGAGATGAAGTTAAACCATCTTCGAGGGTGGAAAGAATCTCTCTAAGAAGGCATCAGTTATCTCTTCCCATGGAGTGATTGAATCATTTGGCAATTCGTCCAACCATCCTGTAGCCTCTCCCATTAAAGACAATAGGAATAACCTCAACCTTACATATTCTTGGGAGATATTTTGAACATTAAGGATCCACATGCCTCCTTGAAATTCCTAAGGTGTTCATAGGGGTCCTCATGAGCTAGACCCCCAAATATTCCTTTCATCTAGAGCAAATGTATCATAGTTTCGATGATGTGAAACACAATCCTCCCGGTTGTAGGAGGTATCCGGATTGCTCTAGTGATTTGAATGACATTAATGGGTATGTCATTTAAATCACCCATGATGTCATTTTGACCATAGTAACTTTCATAATAACTCCCATGGACAGTCAGTTTATCAAACATGCAACGCAGCCAACAACAACACTATACAACAAATCTACTACAAATAAACAAAATTAAAAATCAAATTTCTCAATTAGAATTCTCAACCACCACTCACCGACAATGGTGCCATTATTAAAATAGCTCATATCAATCTCCAAAATTATAAGAGTGAGCGGTTGTAGTCAATAAAAAACCCAACGAAGAGTCGGGGTTGAATCCCACAAGGAATGGTATATCATAGAGAATTTCTTATCAAGAAATTGACTTTAATTTAGCTCATTTGTAATAGTAAGAACAATTGGGTGGGTGATACCACCAACTAAATATAAAGCTTTGGTTATCAGTTATCGTAATTGAACTAAAATATAGACGAAATCAGGAGTTAACAAGCAATCTAGGGGTGCGGTGATCGGAAATCGATATCACATAGAGGTGATTGTGATGCTCTATACTGATGAACATTCAGGAATATGCTAAGTCATCTTCATTGACACTAATCATCTTTCAATCCCAAAGAATATATGCATAGAATCTCCTCTCATTCTAATCTATATTCCAATCCTAAACAACCCAATACCTTACTCTATTCTCTCTTTCAAAAAAAAGGGAAAATAGATCCAACCCATAACCTCTCTTTCAAGCAAGTTACATACATCAAAACTAAAATTTATAGTATTGAACTAATTACCCACTCCAATTAATCTCTTTCGAGCATCAATCGAAGATTGAAAGTAGGAATTAAGTTTGCAACCTTAACCCTTAAGTTAACCTCATGATAATTTGACCAAATTCATGTATGAATACCAACTAAACATAACATAGCACAATACCCACTACATTAAATCAACACCCAACCCCACTTGAGCACCCCAAAATCTTGGGGTTTAAGTCACCTATCACAAAAAGTAAAGAAATTATAGCGTACATGAAAGTAGCCATGGGTAACATGAAACGAACCAACTAAGAGTAAACCCACTTTGGTGCATACTCTTGCCTACATTTCCCCAAATGAACTTTAATTAATCAAATTCAATTTCCAAATTGTAAAACCGCAAAATCTAGAAAAGTGTTCTTTAAAGGTAAAATGTTCTTACACTCTTTAAAATGTTCTATCCTTAGGGCTATTTATATTTTCCCAAAATTTGGCCAAAACTTCACTTTATGACTGACTCAATGACATTGGTCGAGCTAACCAAACATGTTTGGTAAATCCCCCTTCGCACCTCAGCTAGCCTTGTGATGCTCTAGGCTTCAGGTGTTTGAACCTCAATTGGTGAACTCGATTGAGTCAGCCTTTAATGCTTGGTAAATTAATGAATACCACATTGGTTCGCCTTTCGAGCATTTAATCATTGCACTGCACACTGTCTCTTTGGGTGATGTGCATCAAGACCGTTGTTCTCATTCGGTGCATCACTATTTCAACTGGAGTACGCCGACCCTCTGCGATAAACACAAGTTCTATGCACTGTGAAATTGGTTGAGGTCGTGCTCAGTTGGCGATCTGCCCTTTATGTTAGGCGATCAACATGTTTACATTTCACTTCTTTTTGTATTTTTGGTCATTCTTTCAAACATCATTCATTGCCTTGTATAATTACCTTCATAACTGTAAATCATCAATATTCTATTAAGATAGAATAAAATTAGGCATTGAGGACACTAATTATTGAGCTTAATGGACCCTAAATGAGTGCAAATGTACCACTCATCAGCTATGAATGTGGAGCTCTTCACATCCATAAGTAATAACTTACACAGACAAAATTTGCAAAGCTCTTAGTGCATTGTCACTTTGATTGGAAAGTTGCCTCTAGTGAGAGTTGAAGTTTTCCAGATGCAAAAATGAAACCAAAAATCCAAAGAAATATCCACATGCCTTCTGAAAGGGGTGTGGTCTTATAGGGATGAAAGTCTCTCAACAGCTCGTGTCCTAAGAGTTTGATATTCCTCATCGGGCTATGTCCCTGTTTGCTATTAAGAAAAAGTTCCACGTTGTGTTGGATCATTTTTATGTCATCCGCCCTAATGGTCATCATTTTAGGTGTTCTCGACAAAGACTAAGATAAACTTAAGAGTAGAAACTGCAATTTAAATAGAGAAGTGGTATGTTTTACCATAATTGACACATGTTCTTTCTATAATTATTCTGACGTCAACCTCCGTTAGTTTTAACGATGCGACATGATGATGACATTTTCTATAATGCAATATATTGTTAATGATGATGTTTCATTGATAAAATTATGCTAATACATGGTAGGATGATGATTCTCCGTTTGCAGGGTGACGACGTTGATTCTCCATTAGTAAAATGATGATTCTTCATTGGTAGAATGACGATGATCCAATCGTAGGATAATATTTCTCCATTGACAGGATGATGATGATATATTTATAGGATAATTCTGCTACATTGCTAGGATGATGATTCATCCTTGGTAGAATGATGACGATGTCCCTTTGGGTGATACTATTATCTTGTTTAATAATACTATAGGAATGTCCATCTAGTTGATGGTATTATCTCATCTGACAATACAACATAAATGTTCGTCTAGGTGATGGGATTATCTCATTTCATAATACTGTATTAATGTCCCGCTAGGTGATGGTATTATCTCATTTGATAATATGGTAGGAATGTCCCTCTAGGTGATGATATGATCTCATTTGATAATACGACATAATTATCCCTCTGGGTGGTGGTATTATCTCATTTGATAATATGACAGAAATGTCACTATGGGGGGGGGGGGGGTAATATTATCTCATTTGATAATACTACAAAGATATCCCTCTAGGTGGCGGTATTATCTCATTTGATAATACTGTTGAAATGTCCCTCTGGGTGATTCACATTACCACGTCTGATATCAACGTGATTTGTGAGTATTCTTCAAACGTCTTTGATGCTGAAAAATATAATTCGAAGTCACTATAGATGCTTGTATATCTTGAGAGTGATGCTTTCACTTGTTCCTATTTTGAAAATTTTGTGTTCATTGTGACTCATGCTTTGCTAAGACTTGAACGAGGTGTTGTTGCTCATATTTGATGTCTCTTTTTCTTCTGAAAAAGCTTCAATGACTATCCTGCATCCACAAAAAAATGTCAATTTTGGGAAGCTCATTGCCCTTTTGAGTTCTCCGTATTCAATAAAATGGAGGAATATGATAATCTTGTGGCATTCTTATTAACCTGCATCCATAGAAAATTGTTAGTTTTTTTAAAAAAAACTAATTTGTGTTGACTTCTTCGATTGCTTACTCTTTGTCTTGCTATCTTCTATTGATCACTCCAATCTCACACTTCTCGATAGATCTAAGATCAGATTATACAAAATATTTTCCATATTAAAAGCGTTTAAGAAAAATGGATTTTCAAAAATCAATTTGAGAAAGGTCATTATCTAATATCATGTCATGTATAGCTTAAATGAACGTCCTGGATTCAAAACTTTGGCATAGCCGATAGCTTTCTCTGGAGAACTCAAAAGATACTTAAAGCTAGGGAAGTTTTGGATATGGTCCTCCTGAAATATACTATAATTGGGAATTTTTGCAGTTGTTTTTGAAATCAAATGGTGTCGGGGATTGCTGAAGTTGACTATGAACTTTAACAATGCCAAAGATCATTTGAAGTTAGCTTTAAACTTCTAATCATGCTTGAAATATTCAAAACTTACTACAAACTTCTAGTGATGCATGTTGAAATTTTTGAAGCCATTCTTAAAATTTTCTGCCCCACCTAGATGTCTCGGCGTATCTCAAACTGTCGATATAGGACTTGTCAAATCTTTGAGACCTTCTCAAAAGTTCTGTCCAAGTTGCAACTCTAATGTATCACCACTTGACTTGTTAGAGAAAAGATCTTCCTGTTTAGAATTTATGGATCCCTCTCAAAACTTTTGTCCCAGTTTTCATTAATTCGAGAAATGAAAATCTTATGGGAAATATGATCGAGCCGTTGTGGAGCCTACGAATCCCATTGTGGCAGGAATCAAGTCAAACGTAGTTCCCCTCTCAAAGATTAACATAAGTAGGAAATGTTTCTAAGAAAATTACCGAGGCCAACATAGGCCACATACATATCTCATTCTTGAGAATTCAGGTCATACGTAGTTCATTGCAAGGGAAAATTTTCTAACTGTAAAGCCTAAAGTGATTATAAGAAATTGATGCGATTACAGAGAAACAAATAAAAGAAACTCTGAGTCTTTAAACATAATAGGTTTTGACAATATTTGATTCGATTGAAAACTTAAGAGATAAATGACTATGCAAACTGATGAGTTCCCTTTTCTGAACTTCTGTCAAGCATACACCAATTTTGGCTTCTTTGACGTATTCATCCTTTCACAATTTCTATCTCATCTGGATTCGACTCATCCTTAATTCCCAAACTGTTTCAATTTTTTGGTATGATATTCAGATATCATGATCTCATCATCATACATTTTTACCCCAACGTCATCTACCGCATTATGTTTGTTTAGCTTGTGACATGACATGATATTGACAAGTTTAAAATTATTTTTACAGAAACAAAAACAAAGAGTGTTAGATAGTAGAATTAAAGCAAGTAAAGAAAATTTTCACAACAGATGGGTCCTTCATTGAAAATAAGGAAATAAGAAATTTGGCCATGACCATGGGTCATTTTACCATTTTCAAAACATTACGAGGAAAATGAAAACATAATAAGGTAAAATGACATAAAATATGGGTCTTGGGCCTCATTCGGACTACCACCGATTTTAGAAATAGAATAAAATTCATATTTATCTATCAAGATGAGTGAGGAATCAAGAGCGGAGTGGAAGTCCAATTAATCACTTCCTCCATTGGCTCAGTGTTTTGTATGCCAGGTGTCTGGATCATCTCTTTAAGCATATCATCACCTTCCTTAAAAAGATTCTCAATTCCTTCTCCAAGACCTTCATCGTTAACATATTTCTCTACTAGAAAGGATTGATACAGATAAGGCAAAGGCTTTGGTGGAGAATGATTAATTGCTTTCTTGTTCTGACCCTCTTTTGGCACTAAAGTAAAAGCTTGATGGGGTTCCATGACCACAAGTTTGGATTTCTCAATTATCCTCGATGATGCTACAACTTTCTCAAAACTATCAAGGTTGGTTGGGATTATAGCTTTACCCACACACTAATCTTCCTTAGTTGTAGGACACATGTCCTTGCTCAATTTCATATGACTAACAAGAGGTATGCTAACAAACTTAGCATTCTTCATATTGAAGCGCTCTAGTACATGTTCAATGTACTTCTTTTGTGACAAATGAATCTTCTTTTTATCTCTAAGACGAGTAATTCTCATGCCCAAAATTTTCTTGGCATGACCCAAGTCTTTCATAGCAAAAGACTTACACAACTATTTCTTCAACTCGTCAATCTTGGAAGTGTTCCTGCCCACAATCAACATATCATCCACATACAGCAGGAGGATGATAAAATCATTGTCAGAAATTCTTTGTACAAATACACAATGATTTGAAGAAGTTTTCGTGTAGCCTCGCTCCCCTATAACACATTCAAACTTTTTGCACCACTGTCTTGGAGCTCACCTTAGACTATAGAGACTCCTTTTGAGTTTGCACAAAAAAAATTCTTTACCATTTACTTTGAAGCCCTCAGTTTGTTCCATATAAATCTCTTCTTCTAGGTCACCGTGAAGGAAATCTGTCTTCACATCCATCTGCTCAATCTCTAAATTAAGACTAGCACCCAAACCTAGAACTATACGAATGGGGGACATTTTCATAACATGAGAAAATGTTCCATCAAAGTCAATACCCTTCCTTTGACCAAATCCCTTAACAACCAATCTATCTTTGTACATGGGCTTCAACTTATGTTCTTCACCTTAAATTTGAACACCCACTTGTTCTTCAAGCTCTCATGCCCTTGGGCAATCTCTGATGAGTCTACAATTCAATAACTGATGTAAATCATTAAGTTTCACGTCCTTGGAGTTTGAGGTAAAGCATGGACACTACTTGGCAAAAAGGAACAAAACGGCTGAAAAGACGAATAAAAGAAGGCCTGAGGATCGCCTAATGCATTAGGCGAATCGCTGAATGGCCTTAACCTCACCCAAAGTTCTAGTGTGCTGAGCCCTGAAGGAAAAGATCAAGTCGGCAATGAAAATGAGTAGTCGGCGCATCACCGAACAGTTTTTCGAAGCAGTACTATATCGCCCAATGATCCAGAATGCGAAAATGCTGAAGGCAATAGCTGAAAGGCGATGAAGCAGACAAAAGGGTAGATCGCCGAGTACATCGGCGATCTCAACTAACTGCACCGAGTGATCCTTCGCAACACATCTTTTGACAACTATAAATACTAGTTTTAATTTTTATCTATGTATGCAATTTCAGATATAACCTTTTATTTTCTAAGTTTTCAAGTAGAGAACATTTTTGCTTAGCTTTTGAAGATTTGAAGACTTTCAATTCCAAGAAATTTGAAGACTTCCAATTCCAAGAAATTGGAAGTGGGTGTTGAAGATTCTTCATCCTAGCCTCGTTTGAAGTGAATAGAAATCATACCCAGTTGATGTTACTTCGATTTGGTATCATTTTCTTCCTTTTTCCTATGTCTAGCTAAAACCCCAATTCTTGGGGTGTGATTTTGTGAATATGGGTTAAATTTCCTATTGGGTATTGCTTATTGTTAGTCTATTTGTTGTTTAAATGTGATTTCGTTTAGTAGTTGTGTTTGAACTTAATGGGATTGTAGTTGCAAATATGATTTCATCTTAGTGTTTTCGACTTGCTTGAGAGAGAGGTTTGAAAACTAACACTACTAAATCGATAGTAGGTGGTTATTGTGTCGTCGTGGGTTCAGCTTGAGACAGTGAATCCTAGGCCTTTTCCCACACATTCAGCTCGAGAGAGTGAATGGGCCAAGGATGAGGTTGTGCTTAATTGCGGCAACTCGGTGTTCGAGAGAAATCGAGTTGATTCAGGGCAATTTGCTCGAAAGAGAATTTACCCCACTAAAGTCTAGCCTAGTTACAAATGTTCAGCAATTGATTATCAATAACATTTACCCGATTGTGAAGTTTATCCCATATTCCTATCACATCCCAAGAATCCCGTCTCCATATATTTGCATCTTTTTGTTTTTACTGTTTTTGTTCACTAGTTGAATACAAAACCCCCCTTGATAATTGACATTCGTGTCACCCCTTGATTTATCATGTTTTTACTCGATAATGTTTTTAGCTATGGTTAACTCTAGCATATTCGCGCTTAACTCTTAATTCTCAGAAACCGCTCCCTTGAGACTCGACCCCAACCCATTCGGTTGGGTTATATTACTATTGTAGGATCGTAGACACTTGAATTGGAAGTTGTGTCTTGATTACGCAAACATCAATCTCACCAACTCATAAGTATGGTTCTCATGCAGAGATTTCATCTCTTCTTACATGGCTTCAGTCTATTGATCATTGAGCTCATCTTCCATGGCCTCCACGTAACATTCAGGTTCTCCCCCAACAGTGAGTAACACATACTCATTGATTGAATAATGAGAGTAAGGACTCTGTTGTCTTGTGGACCTCCTAAGTGGAATATTTAATTCATCTACAAGTTCATGAGAAGGAGGATCATCGATAACAACATCATTGTTACTATCAACGTCAACGTGTTGATTCGATACATGATTATGGGCATCACCATGTTCATCAAGCCCAACAACATCACGCACACTTGTGTGACGAACTTCATCAAGATGAACTATGCCATCAGAACTTGAAGATTCTAGCTTCTCCACTTTGTCACTATCTTTAATAGTTTGATTCTCCATGAAAATAATATCACGACTTCTAACAATTTTTTCCTCAATTGGATCATATAGCATGTAACCAAATTCATCAAGTCAATGTCCAATGAAGATGCATTGCCTTATCTTGGTATCTAACTTTGACCTCTCATCTTTTGGCACATGTACAAAAGCTTTGCAACCAAATACTCACAATGGTCATAGGAAACATCATTTCCATACCGAACTCTATTTGGAACATCACTTTGCAAAGCAACAACATGAGATAGATTAATAACATGTGTCGCGGTCAATAAAGCCCCCCACCCAAAATAAGTTTGGCAACTTTGTTTCAGAATGCAAACATCTAACTCTTTCCATCAAGGTCATGTTCATCCTCTAAGCAAAACCATTAAGCTGAGGAGTTTTCTGGTGTTTAATACCTTGATGCTTGCAGTATTTGTCAAACGGTCCACAATATTCACCACCGTTCCGAATACATTTTAGTTTCTTTTCAGTTTATCTTTCAACTGAAGCCTGAAACTGCTTGAAGACACCTAACACTTTCTCTTTAGTCTTCAATACATAAACCCAAAGTTTTCTCGAGAAGTCATCAATAAAAGTGACAAAGTAGAGTGCACCACCCAATGTCCTGACCTTCATTGGACCACAAAAATCAGAGTGCATCAACTCAAGCAACTGTTCTTTCTTGAATGAGGGTTAGACTTAAAGAAAAATCTATTTTGTTTACTAGCCAAGCAGTGCTCACACTTTTCTATTTAGCACTTTGGAAATCTGACAATAATTTCTTCTTGTCTAGAACATTAAGTACTTTCTCGCTTATGTGGCTAAGCCTCTTGTGCCATAACATTGAAGAGCTATCGCTCTCATCCGTATTCACCATATCAATACAAGTAGAAGTTGTAGTCCAGTACATACCACAATGTTTGTTTCCACAAGCCACAATCAAGGAACCCTTAATGAGCTTCCATTTTCCATCACCGTTGGTACTAACATATCCTTCCTCATCCAAAACACCAACATAAATTAGGTGCAGGCAAACACCATGTGCATGTTTCACATTGTTCAAAACTAGTTTAGTTCCAACACTAGTTTCCAAACAAATTGTACTAACACCAACCACCCTAGATAAAGTCTCATTGCCCATACTCAAGGTTCCAAAATCACCAGGAGTATAGGAAGAGAAATATCCTTCCTTGATGTCACGTGAGATGCGGCACCAATGTCCCCAACCCATCTTGACTCATCACAAGCAATATTTATCAGATCCGTATCAAGGACGGTAACAAGATCTTCTGTGGTGTTGGTGGCTAGGAAATTTTCATTGCCATCTTCACTTGATTCCCATTGAAAATAACTGGTTTATGATCCCTTGAAAATTATTAAGGTGATCTATCATCGGAGAACCATCATGATATTTTAGACATAGATTTTGCTTTATCAAGAACATCTTATTATTTCCAATCTTTCGAGCATACAAACTTTCAACATGCTCCCATAGGATACGAGCATGTGTTTCTCCAGAAATATGGTTCAATATATTATCGTCAACCCATTGCCTAATAAATCCACAAACCTTTCTGTGCAACATATTCTACTCCTCTTCTATTTTATTTTCAGGCTTTACAGTGATAAAGAATGGTTGATAAAAATTCTTGACATAAAGTAGATCTTCCATTTTTCTCTTCCAAATGACATAATTAACACCATTCAAAGTAACCATTCTACTTGTGTTGGCTTCCATCGTTTTCCCCAAAAAATATATAGTTATTGCAAACCAAAGTAAATCTTTTCTGATGTGGAAGTTAAGACTGTGTTGCTGTCACGATCCAGACTGTCGTGATTGACACCCATACTAACTCTCCGGTGGGAGAACCATTAATACTAATTAGCTAACTCAAAAACTACACATTGAAAGATACATAAGGAGGTTTAAATGTAGAAATAAGCTAGAGTTCCCATAAACTCCAAATGTCTAACAACGACTATCAAAACATTACAGAAATATTCCCTAAAACCTGAAAACCAATGTATCAAAACTCTAAAGTTCAACAATTATAAGCAAAGGGGGCGCATCCCCAACACGAACAAATGAATATCTAACTAGAAAGTCTGAGTCCGAAAAGAGTGGACTAAAACATAGAGGACCCATGGCAGCCTGAAAGAACTGGCTCATCCTTGAATCTGATCTGATCACTGATCTCCTAAGTAAGGTCTGTCAGGAGCCGCTTGAAGATCCCCTGTACTCAATAAAGAAAGAGCAAGTGTAGTATTAGTAAACATTACACAACAACAGTGTACTGGTACGATCACGCGGCTATTCCAGTAAGCATAACATATATCAGAATCACAACAAGGTAAACATGCATATACCGAACCTATACAATATCAGTTATCATTTAAGGAGCAATGTACCATTTAACATTTTTAATAACACGTATATGTGGCAAGTCAATGGTTCTCTCATGGAACCCATACCCAAACTGTTAGTGTGCCATATCGTAACACCCGATCCAAGTTAGTGTGTTAGAACGTGACACCCGTTCCAATATGTATGTCGGTATGTGCTTCCAATCCCAGTTTGTGTGTTGGAATGTAACACTCGATCCATTCTACAAGCCACAATCACAATCACAATATACATTCTCAAAATCATACAATCAAGTGTTGATTCATGGCATACAATCATCCATTCATACTCATTTGCATTAGGTGTGATCAATAGTACAACATTCGCATACATACACACATTACAATGAAGCAATAGCTAACATACATTACACAAACAAGAAATCAAACTATCACCTACCTAGAAAACAAGCTTGAATCCTCCTAAGGAAGTTTATTCTTCCTTTTCTGGATTCTTTCCGCTTGTTGTAGGTCTACAAACAATCAATTCAATACGATGATCAATAATTAAGGTCTAATTTACCCAGAATACGACAATTCAAGAACCCAAGACCAAACTCATGATCCTAAGGTGTAGCTAGGGCTTTTTCTCACTATCTAATTCAGTCCAAAAACCCTCCCCCAATAATAATTAACCAAGATTCTACGTTCTACGGATCGAAAGATGGATTAGGGGAGTAAAATTCTTACCTTTTGCACCAAAAGTAGAGTAAGACTGCCAAGAAATCGCCTAGGGTCATCTCCTAACTCTTAAGAACGAAGTTTGTATAACAACAATGTTTTTGGGATTTGTTTCCAACTTAAGTTACGACTGTCCTGTCGTAGCGGGACCCGACCTGCCACAGCGGCCCCGCCTTGGCCGCTTGCACTAAAATAGATAGTCGAATTTAGAGTTTCAAACCCCTATCTTCAACCCATGACACTCAGAAACTACTCGTTCACGCTAAGATCAATTTCAGGAGTTCTACTCGCCTGAATTTGATTCCGTAAAGTCGTATGGGTTCCTTAACGTCTTAGCTATCCACTCATGTAAATCAAATTCATTATCAACTCTCTCATTCATTACTAGATTTCCCTAGACATCACTGACTCCGATTTCATCCAAATTGGACTAGGCTAGGAAATCTCAAGTTACTACCAAAAAATTTTCCGGTCCCAAATATTTTCCCCGATGTCTTTTCTATAACGACGGGAGAAGGTCGTTACAGCTGCAGTCACAGAGCATACTCAGATAAAACCTTGACTTTAATATCAGTTTGTTGGGAAAACGCGAACTACCAAAAATATATATGGTCAAAATAATGAAATAAAATGGGAAAATAGTGATACCAAGATTTTTACATGGAAACATTTTTTAATAAGGTAAAAACCATGGGCTAAGAGGAGCAACTGATATTACTATAGAAAATATTTTTTACACTGTATAGTCACGATTATAATAATCAAAGTTACTACTACAGCCTCAAAAGCAATAACACTCTTTTGATTTACCACCTTACTAAAATGTCGCTCACCCTCTATTTTTCTTCACAGAAATAGTCTTGTATAGTCTATGGAATACCTCACTTTACTCTCAAATATATTTTTCCTCTCTATCTTGGTGTGTTTATAAAAGAGAAAGGTCTCTCTATTTATAGAGAAATTCCCAACCATTTGAGCAATTCAAAAAGGTTAGTTACTTGCATTTTTCAACTGCAGATTGCACAATCCATTCAATATTTGCTGCCAATTATTCGATTCAACATTTACTACCATTGTTACTTTTTAACAATTCCTAGCAACAATTGAGTAGCAAAAGTTGACTATTAAAAACATGGGATGGACCCCATAGTAATAAACCAGCAACAAACACATAATACGACATTCTTAGCTTCCTAACATGTCCAGAGGCACAACAAGTTATTAATCGATACATGAAATCCTAGAGAAATAAGACTATTGAAACAGAAACAAAGCTAAGCATATATCAATGAAGAGGAAACGAAATGCAAGTCTGAGGATGTTATGGACGGAAGAGGTTACCTCTTTGGGAGCAACAAACTTGAGACCAAACGAGCTGAGAAATCAACCACCAACGAGTTTTGATCCGAGAAGCAAGAACAAAGTTGTGATGATTCTCCATCAATTTTCAACAACTTCCAATGGATTTCAAAGGATTTAGAGGCCAAGACAAGAAAGGTAGACGACTAAAGTTGTGATGATTCTTGAGAGTTCTTGTAGGCAAAGGATAAGGGATAGAAGAGGACGTGGGCTACAATTTAGGTTTGTTGGGTTTCGCTAGAGCTCGGGGTTTGGTTCACGCGTCTGGGCTTTGGGCATTGAGGAAGAAGACAAATCAGTGGGTTATCACATTTGTATTGTGTTGTTGTACGCGTCACTGGTTTGAATTGTTGTATATTGGGTCTTTAGCAATTGGGTTGGTTGATATTGGAATTAAGAGTGGGCTGAGTTGTGGTTGGATTGCAATGTTGTTTACTGATGAGGAAAAACAAAAGAATTGGGATGCTGGAAAGAGTGAAGGAAAAAGGGCCCAAAATCTTGGCTTGAGAATTGGTTCAAGTTGGAGGCCAAAAGTGGTGAAAATTTGCAACTGAAGAAATGGCCAATTAAAATTTCAATTACAACCAATTCGCATTACAAATTTGGCCAAATTGAATTTAACTAGTGAATTGGGTTAAAACTTCAATACGACGAATTAATATATTTAACTAGCGAGCTCTTTAATCTCAATCAAATAAAATCATTAACTTAATTATAAACTAATTAACTCAAAAATATAAACTATTAATTAGCTAAGCTAATTAACTTAATATTTAAGTAGAATTAAAAAAATTGAGATGATTTTTGAATATTCATAAAATGTACTAATTATATACACAACTATATAAAAACATACATATCATTCAAAAAAATTCATAAAAACAACAAAATTACATAAAAATATCTTGAAAATATTTTGAATCTTATAAAAACTAATTACTTTAAATCATTTATGAGTAATCTATATGGTGAAGGGTCAAAATTGGGTGTCAACAACTACACCTGATATAACTTTTGTTGTACGAAACCTTAGCCAATATATGCATGAACCTAAGACATCCTATATGGAGGCTGAAAAAAGGGTGGTTAAATATGTCAAGTAATCTCTGCCTTCACCTAGCACCAATCAAATGATTGCCTATTGTGATTTTGATTGAGCCTCATATGCTAATACTATAAAGTTCATCACGGGATATCTATTAATTTATGGAAGCACTTTGATTTCATGGAAGTCTAAGAAACACAACACTATCTCACACAATTCCGTAGAAGTTGAATATATAAGCTTAGCCTTTACATTGGATGAAATTGTATGGTTAGTTGGTCTCTAGATAAAAATTACTTCTCCAAAGTCAGACTTGGAGATGGAAGACTTGAGATGCAAAGGGCAAAGGAGCAATTCTTGTTCAAACTCCGTCAGGTATGAAGCTTATATCTGATGTATTATTTGTTCTTGAAATTAGCCAGAGTCTTCTCAGTGTTGGCCAATTATTTGATAAAAGTTATGACTTGCTATTTAAAGATAAAGTATATGAAATCATGGATCCAACTGGTATAAAATTGCTCTCAGTCAAAATGAATAACAGAAGCTTCCCTCTTGATTGGAAACATACTGAGATTAGAGCTTATGTCGGCATGCAAGATAAAAGTTATGCCTCTCATAAAAGGCTTGGTCACACCAATTTTAAATATTTTAAAATGATGCAAAATAAGGAACTTCTGATAGATATGCCTTCCATAAATGAAACATCTAATGTATGTGGGGTTTGTCAAATTGGGAAGCTAAGTCAATCACCATTTCCTGTGAATCAAGCCTGAAGAGCTTCTGAAAAGATCCAACTAATACACACTAATGTGTGTGGACCTATAAGCATTCCTTCTTATAACGACAAAATATATTTTCTTTTGATTGATGACCTTACGAGGTTTTGTTGGGTTTACTTTCTGAAATATAAATCTGGATTCTGAAGTATTTGTTGTGTTTCAAAGGTTTAAAGAAACTGTTGAAAATCATTGTGGTTCTTTTATAAAAATCTTAAGGTATGATAATGGGACTGAGTTCACTTCCTATCAATTCAATGATTTTCTTTGGAAATCAGAAATTCATCATCAACTTACAGTAACTTACACACCACAACAAAATGGTGCAAGTGAAAAAAAGTAGGTCTGTTATGAATATAGCTCGATGTCTTCTATTTGAGAAAGGCTTGTCAAAGGTGCTATGGGTTGAAGCTATCAATATCGCTGTCTATCTTTATAATAGATTGCCAACAAGAGCCATTGAAGGAAAGACTCTATACGAAGCATGGATTGGAACCAAGCAATAAGATGATCATCTTAAGATATTTGGTTTTATCTGTTACTCTTATATTCCTAAAGTTAAAAGGTATAAAGTTGATAGAGTTGATGTTGAAATATTTGTGGGATACAACACCACTTTAAAAGGCTGTAGGATTTTAAATCCTATTTCAGAACAAATACATGTAAGTAGAAGTGTTAACTTTGATGAAAATGTTGCAACATACTGAAAAAGATGATTGTTTCTTATTTACAAATCACTAATCAAGAACGAAGTATCCAAGAAGAAGAGTTGATTCCAAAGGAAGAGGATTCTGATGATTTTGTAGTAAAATGTACCAGATCAATTGAAGATATATATATATATATATATATATATATATATATATATATATATTGGAGCCAACAAGTGTAGACAATGCATTGCAAATTCCTGAATTGGAGGCTTCCATGGAGGAGGAGATCAATATGATTAACAAGAATAATACATGGGTACATGTACCTAGTCCTCCTCACAAAAGGTTTTTGGAATTAGATGGGTGTTCAAGATTAAGTTAAATTCAGATAGCACACACCACAAGTACAAAGCAAGGCTGGTTGTAGAGGGTATACACAACATCATGGAATTGATTTTCATGAAACCTTTGCACTAATTGCAAGGTTTGATACCATCAAATTTCTTCTTGCAGTTGCAGCACACCAAGGGTGACAAGTATTTCAATTGGACGTTAAGTACACCTTTCTTAATGAATATCTTGAAGAGAGTTTATGTAGAGCATTCTGTGAGTTTTAAAGGAGCGCGAGACAAGCTCTGTATGGCTTAAAACAAGCACTTAAGACCTTGTATGCACGGATCCATAGCTACTTACTTAATTTGGGGTTCAAGATAAGTTACAATGAAACAAATGCCCTATAGAAACAAAGATTTGAGCTTCTTAGAGCGAAGTTTGGAGTATCCAACAACACTTCCATCAAGGGAAAGTGATGTCTTCATATTTTGTTGGAGCTTTTGGATTGTTTTGTTGTAAAGTTCTAGAATTCAGAAGATTACTGTAATTTTATGGTAAGTTTTATTCAAGCTTAATATAAGAAAGCACGTTTCAGGATTTAAGGGATTTGACAAACCACTTTATGTATGTTTATACGGTGTAAAATTTTATTGTATGAACAAAGTTAATCAACTCCACTTTCTTCACACTTCCTTTCTTCTCATGTTTGTTTTCTCTTTCCCTCCTTCAATACTTCATTTTCTAAGACCAAAATCGTGTGCAAGCCATAATGTACTTTATATGGGTTAAAACAATCTTATCGAGCATGGTTTGGTGGATTAATTAGCTTAAAATATGAAGAAGTATGGCTTCCAACAAAGTAATTTATATGATAACTTTTTTCCTAAAACACAATTTAATAATAAAAAATGAAAATGCTAACCATATACGTAGATAACATGATTCCTAAATTTCCTAAAAATTGGATTTTTCAACGTGCATCTTGTTTAAGAAATGGAGAAGCAAGCAAGTACAAACTGTTTTTCCTTGATGCAACATTACCAAAGTTGACAGTCATATCCAGTTGTTGAGGACTAGCTCCATTCACAAGTTTCCAATCAAAATGGCAAAGTAACTGAGCTAGACATAACTCCATGCTTGCCATACTAAAGTTTATGCCTGGACAAATTCTTCTACCAGCTCCAAATGGTATGAATTGAAAATGATTTCCACTAACATCAAGTGGACTTTCATTAAATCTCTCTGGCTCAAATTTCTCAGCTTCTTCCCAATATTCTGAATCCCTCCCAAGTGCCCACATATTCACAATACCTATTATATGCCAAGTGCACCGATTAGTTGGGATTAAAATGGTAAACTGACTATCTGTTATTATTTTCTTAATTGATGTGTCAAGTAAAAAATAGACAAGTAATATATGTACAGAGGGAGTATTAATTAGGATATAATTTTAACTATTTTATACTATACTTGGTATTTGAATGATTCTCTCTTTGTTCACTTTTACTTGTACCCTATTAAAAGAATAATGATTGACATGACTATTTTTATAACATTACACTATCAATTATTGTTTAGTATTAAATTTTTAAAAATAATTTAAAAATAAGTAATTAATACTCAGGGTAAAACATGGAAAAAATTGTAAAAGTGACAGAGACAGAGACAATGATAACATAACCTCATAATTAATGTGTTTTGTACTCTCATTAAAAAAATTATCACTCAAAAATAAATGGGAAAATATCAATTTTGTTTTGCACTTCAAAACGAAAAGTAATTTGAGATAAGTATATAAAGAAAGTATAGGAGCATGTTACCTATTGTTTTATTTGGTATAGTGTATCCATTAATGTAACATTGTTGTTTGGATTCTCTTGGAATTGATAAGGGTCCTGGAGGGTGAAATCTTAGAGTTTCTTTAATAACCATTTTGAGGTATTTTAATTTTTTAAGATCTGTTTGATCAATTGTTGTCTTTCCATTGAAGGCTTCTCTAACTTCAGCTTGTGCTTTTTCCATCATGCTTGGATTCTTCAACAGTTCTGACATAGCCCACTCTAATACTGTTGATGATGTTGCACTTCCAGCCACAAACATGTCCTGCACATCACACACATAATCCAACCACCTAAAAAATACATCTGAAGATTCAAGAAGCTAATTTGAATGAGTATCCAACTTTTAATTTATTATATTACAGTCGTATGTAAGAATTTTCATAACTCAAAGATATTTTCTTCGTTTAAAAAAGAATAACCTTATTTCTTTTTTAATCTGTTTAAAAAAGGATGACCTATTTCTTTACTTAATAAGATTTTAATTTCAGCTTGCAACGTGACATGTTTAAGATCACAAAATTAAATGACATTTTAATACATTTGATATAACTTTAATTTAATATCACAAAATAAAAAGTCTTATTTAATTCCGTTCCAAATTAAAATAAATAATTTTTTTTGAAACAGAGGGAGCATGTAGTTGAAGAAATGAAAGAGGAAAGATTGATGCCCTTACCAGTATTATGGCTTTGATATTATTTCTTGTGATAGGAATCTGAAATTCGTTGTTGTCTTGAAGTCTCAGAAGAACGTCCACCAGATCTTCTCCTATATGTTCTGTTGCTAATTGCTCTGTTTCATGTTCATTGATGATTCTTTCGAGAACAGGATCGACTTTACGATGCAATTGAAGTAATTTTCTGTTTGTCCCACTAATAAAATGAAGAATCTTCAAGGAGGGGAACAAATCTACAACATTAAAAACTCCAGCAAAAGATGCAACTTGTTTCATTAACATAATCACAGATTCTTGATCCTTGCAAGTCCTCCCAATTGAAGCTCTACAAATTATTGCACTTGCTAGTAAATACATCTTTTCACTAATATTAATTGGTCTTTCAGACATGGCCTTAATGGAATTAACAAGAAGATAAGTTTCATCAACCATCATAGGAAAGAATGATGTAATATTTTTGGTACTAAGAAGTTCCATTACACAAATCTTTCTTATTTGTTTCCAGTAATCACCATATGGAGAAAAAGCAATGTCCTGACAATCGTAGAACATTATTTTCGCAACGCTAAGTTGTGGCCTATTAGCAAAGGTGAGGTCGTGAGTTTTCATCATTTCTTTAGCTAATTGAGGCGATGAAATGACTATTGCTGAAGGTGCATGAGGGGACCATGTTTGGTTGCTAAATTTGCTAGTGATATATGGGGTAAGCTGCCCATCTGATGAAGGTTTCCTATAATTGGCAACTTCCATGGACCTGGAGCCAATTTTTGGTAAGGATTTGATACTTTGTAATACTTTATGATAAGAATGACTAGTATGGGTAAGAAGAGAAGAAGGGAACTTGTAAATAACATAGAAACCTCAATTCCCATGGCTTATTTTATAAAATAAAATGTGATGGTGTTTTGAAATGATCATATTTTTCTACTATTATTATTATCACTTTATCACTATATAAGAAGAGTGAGTAACCACACGCGTCTCCGTCAACACGTGTGCGCATAGTATACAATTTAGTTTGGGTAGCACGAAATGAACATAACCGCAACAAAGGGGTAGACTTTAAACAACATAGTTTGACTGCCATCATAGATTCATTTCCGATAATATAGTGAAATTTTATATTAATATGATTTTTGCAGTTTAGATCTTATTTAATTGTTATAAATAAAAGTATATAGATAATACACTTAACAATTTTTTGTATAAAAAAGAAATAATATATTTATTAATCAATTATTTTTTAAAAATAAAAATAGTATGAATATAAAGAAAAACAAATATCAATAGTCTTTCCTCGTGAAGTCATCAAATAATAGATAGACCACATTTAAATACAATGTTTTCCTTTTAGATATTCATGTTTTGAAATTTTATTATATGAATTGCATAATATTAATGATGATTATCATAAATAATATAATATTTTATTTTTATAGGGAATATATTTCTTACAAAATGCTATAACACAATATTTGATTGTGATTGTTATAAGGGGTTATAATGAATATATCACTATAATAAATGTCACTACTATTATTAGCATTTCATTATTTGAAAAGTATATGAAAATGATGTATATCCAGAAGCCTACTAGTCTACTTCGAAATTTTTTTCTCTCAAAATTGGTGTCCTCTTTGGCACCACGTTTTTAAAAATTACTGATTTTTTTAGTCTTTCTTTTCTAAAATTTGTCATTATCTTTCTTTTTCTACTTGACCAGAAATTTTTGACTTGGTTCCAAGTCTTGATAGAGTAAGACTGTGTCAGCATTATCTTTTCTCATTGAGAAATGCAATAGACTGGATAAACATTATTAAAGGACAGAAGAAGCTTATCTTTTCTTTTTCTTGCAAAATAAGATTTCTTAACACGTGTATTTGATCGTAAAATTTTTTTTAGATAAATTAAATACAAATTCAAATATATTAGTAACAAGGGATAATATCTCAAATGATCACTTAACTTTGCATATTTTTACTTAAAAAGTCACTCAACTTTATTTTATAACTCAAAAATCACTCAACTATTGATATTTCACTTAGAAAGTCACTCAACTATTGATATTTCATTTAAAAAGTCACTCAACTATTGATATTTCACTTAGAAAATCACTCAACAAATTTAAATAATGTATTCATTATATTTTGTTAACATCTAATTTTCATTTTAAATTATTTTTTAAGAAATAATAAGATATTTATTTTATTCATGTTATTGGCTTCTTTAGTTATTTAATTACAATTTTTTTTTTTTTTGAAAAACGAACAATAACATTTTTTAACACATTTAATTCCAGTAAAACAATTGCGAGAACAGAAAAGCATTTTTTTCTCTTAATTGCTACTGTAAATTTAAAATAGCAATCTTTTATTATTTCTTATTAAATTATAAGCAATGCTACTGTAGGTTTTAATTTTAATTTTTCAATTACAACTATACGTTTTAAATAGAAATCTTTTACTAAATTAAAAGGAGTAATTGAAAAGATGCACAATAGCGATCTTTTATTATTTTAAAACATATACATATTTCAACAAAATTCAATAAAATATCAAAATAAGCATCTTTTATTTTTTTTAAAATTAGTTTAAAATGAAATTGTATTTCAACAAAATTTAATGAAAAAATTTATTTAAATCAGTTGGATGACTTTCTAAGTAAAATATCATTAGTTGAGTGACTTCTAAGTGAAATATCAATAGTTGAGTGACTTTTGAGTCATAAAACAAAATTGAGTGACTTTCTAAGTAAACTATTTAAAGTTGAGTGACTTTCTAAGTAAACTAGTCAAAGTTGAGTGACCATCTGAGATATTAATGCAAGCTCAAACGATGAATGGTGTGCTAGTAGTTTATATATTTTATGGACTTACATATTAAAATATATGTAATTATATATGTTGTTATTAGAGAATTCAATTGTATGATTTAATAAAGTATTAAAGTTTTTAGGCCTTAAAAATAAACATCTACTGATGTAGATTTGTTTTATATTACTTACAAAATTCATGAATTTTTTCTTAAGCTTAATGAAGGCTTATTGAAAAGGAACCTTCTTAAGGTGAAAAGACAACTCAAAATCTATAAATAAACATGGTCCCAAAATCAAAAGAACGACATTTTTTTCTCTTCTCTCTCCATCTTACAAAAGAACAACTAAATGAAATAATTCTCAAGGTTTAGAAGATATTATCTTTTTCAATAACTGAAAGAATAACTAAATGAAACAATTCTCAAGGTTTAGAAGATATTATCTTTTCCAATAACTGAAAGAACAACTAAATGAAACAATTCTCAAGGTTTAGAAGATATTATCTTTTTCAATCAAGTTATTGCAGTAGAACAAAGTTAATTTCCTTTTCATTCTTATGTACTCAAATCTCTATCTAATTATTTAGTTGTGATCTTGAGTGAATTCTATAAAGTTTTTCAATAAGTGGTATCACCACATGATCTAGTTAGATCATTAAACATGAAATAAAGATGGAATTTAAATTTGAAAGTACTACATATATTATTTAGTTAATTTTAGTCTTCAATATATTTTTAAACATATGACTAAGTATAATCCGGAACTGAAACGGCTGACCGCGAACTCGTAGCGTGACAAAGGGATCCTACGAAGCCAATAGAACTAAGATGTCAGGATTCAAACTAGACTAATAGAAGTGTGTTCGGACTCAAACCGTGCCTAGTAAAGTGTGCCCAGACCTCAAACTATGGCAACTAAAGGTATGTGTTGACCTCATGTCGTGGTTAGTACCTTCCTAAGAACTCCAATATAACCAACTCATCATCATTCAAGAATAGCCCGTAGAACGAAACCACCTTCAGAGTCATAAGGGATCCACTCCGGGTCGAAACTCCATCAATTGGTCCAATTCCTCTTAAGGCGCTCGTGCCCTAAAGATGGGTAGAAATCTGAGATTAATTCAACCCAAAATAGTTAATGCATCAATAAGAACAAAAATTCACCAAAGAAGACTAAATGAAGGAATACAGAAGGAGACTTATGGTTTTAACATAATTGACGACTCAATCAACAACACAACATACTCTCCTAGCTCATCCTAACATAATCCAACAATTCAACTTAAAAACAGGCCCTCTAAGACTCACAATTTGAAGAACAAACAAGAAATACGAGCAAAAAATGGGTATACACTACTAGTGATGGCCACTAAAGCAGTCACTTGGATTCTTAGGCTACCCCGCCAAAGTGGCGCCTTTGCCACTAAAGCGGCGCCTTTCCCACTAAAGCAATGCCTTTGCCACTAAAGCAACGTCTTTGCCATTAAAGCGACACCTTTGCCACTAAAGCAACTAGGCTCTTGCTGGAAGGCTTCCTTGACACTTAAGCGACTACAACGAAAGTAATCTCAGGACCGCTAAAATGGCCAGTCTCTTGCTGGAAAGCCCCGATTAACACCTCAGAAGTGTATGAGTTAGTAAAAGTGGGAAAATTATAGATTCTGGTGCAAAAAGGTTTTTGATACAGGGTTTGATGGGAAGCTTTATGGCCTGTAAAGATATCCACGGACTGTAGACCCTTCTGTGGATCAATCTTCAAAAAGTTGAAATTTTTGGGTTTCTAGGAAGGACGGTATTCATGGGTCTTAGTTGCGTATATGTACCGTAGGTGGGTCAGTAGACCACACCACAAGACTTCAAGGAAATTTCGCTAAAGAGAGGTTCATGGATGGCTTGTACTGTCCGTGTAAGGTTCCACAAACGCTTGAACCAATCGTGGAAGAAAATATCAAAAATATAGAAGTTTCAGGGCTTTGATAGGATCAGAGGGTCCACTCATCCAAGGATTTATGGCCCATGGAGGGTGATCATTAACGTATTAGCATTTGATGGCACACCTGAGGCTTTTTACTAAGAATATTTGCGATCTTAAGTAATAACTATGTCGTTTGATAGTTTAACATTGTGTTAGTCAGGAAATGTTTAAAGACAAAAATAAAGTGAAATGGAGCTAAATGTTAGTAAAACAGCCCAAATGGCATCATTGATGAGCCGTCAGACCTGTGATGGACCATCACTTGATTCGTCACATGTGCTGGAGGTCCAGATGTTTCAGGCATCACTGACGTCAACAATTGACAGGTTGTCAACCTCTTGATGAGTTGTCATCACTAACGTCGCACCTACAAGAGGTGGCCATATGCTTAGAAGTTATTGATGGTTGGTCTAACAGACCAACAGTCTTATGATGGGCCGTCAGGTTAGTCGTAAGACAAGCCTCGGGTATTGCACTTTCTATTTTTTAAATTTGAATTTCTGAGAACTATAAATACTTTTTGTAGGGTTTTATTTCAGTATCTTGGTTTGATCTAAGAAGACATTTCTCTTAACTAAGTTTGAATGAGAGTTTCCAAGTTTATTGAAATCAAAGTGTTGGTTGATTTTATCTCTTGCAAGTATGTACTTATTGAATGAATGCAATTGTTCATCTTGATTCATTAAGCATGTGTTACTAAATCCTATGATATATTGTGAGTTTACGGTATTTCTAATACGATTCACTTACAAGTTGTGTGTGTCTAGGGCCTTTTTGTATTGGTTTTGATGTGCTTTTATCATATTTTGCTGGAAAGATGTTCAGGAGCGGAAGTAACGAGACAGCTGAAGAAATGCAGAAAACGGCATCTACATAGGTGATCTACGGACTATAGGTCCATTGACGCTCCGTAGATGGTGGTCGTAGATCAGCAGGCAAGACATGGAAGGCAAATCAGGGAAATCTGACCAAGTATGGAACTACGATGGCCATTGACGGTCTGTAGATGGATCTACGAACCGTACTGTTGATCCGTAGATTGATACTGCGAGGGTTCCTGTACCTGATGTTTGAAAAATTTGAAGTATGGAGCACAAAGAGGGATTGCCGGACCGTAGATCGATCTACGGTCCGTACTGCAACTCCGTCGTTTACTTTAGAGAAGCTGATTTTTGGAAGCTGAAATATTTTCTAACTCCTAGCTGGCGGAAGGGACTCACGGACCGTAGATCTATTGACGGTCCGTGAGTCAGTCTCGTGGAATGAAGACGCGTGCCTGAGCAAACTTCCCTTATTTTGTTCCCCTTTTAATTTAGGACTTGTTTTCTATAAATAGGGCATGTAAACCTCGTTTTTGGGGGTTAGAAATTATTATTTTATTCTAGTTCTTGACTTGGGAGATTAACTTGCAACTTTAGAAATTCTTAATTTCCTAAGTTCATTTTGAAGATTTTGGTGTTGCAATTCAGGTTGAATTTCTGGGTTTATTTTTCTTCTTACGTAAGTTCATAATTCTTTCATCTAAAACAATGAATTGTGTTCATATGATTATGGGTAACTAAACTCCACAACTAGGGTTGTGGGAACCATAAGCGATTAACAAAGTATGAATAGTAAATAAACAATTTTTGAATAGTATTTTGCATGCATTGATAATTCTTTCGTTTAGAAGTCTTTTTAACGAGTGCACACGTTAGAACTCGCCTTGTTGCTACTTTCCAGACCAAGGAGGTAATCAACAAGAAAATAATTATCAACATAGATTTAGTGTGATACTATCTAGTAGGCTAGTGTTGATTGGTGCAAAGTAATAACTAAGCCAAACATCGATTATGATGTCTAATATGATGTAAAGGTAAGGGTTAGTAAATTATACACGCGCAGCCGAACCAAGGTGCGGGGTGAAATTCTCTAGATGCCGGACCAAGGATTTAGAGATACCTAACTTATCACTTTGCATGTAGTATTATACTAGGAAAGGATTGCTATTACTAGGATTATTGCGTTATGAGCTTGTGGGGAACACATATACCCTAGTTGATTCTCTCATCTTGATAACAACCAAAATTGAATTTTGTTTACTGATTACCAACTGAATTCTTACAATTTGTTTCACAAAATCCCCCCCTTTAATTACTTGTTTCTGGAAGTAATTTGACTAAATAAATATAATTGTTGGTTAAAGTTAAGTCTAGACCATTTTCCTCGTGGGATCGACCCCAACCTACAAGTTGGATTCTTTACTTGATAACGATCGCTTATGCTTCTTTAGGGAGGTGTAATTTAAGCGTATCAGCGTGTTTGGCAGATCCCTAACTAGAGCGAAAGCTCGCTGAAAATGCTTGAAATAACACCAAACCTGAAGAGTGATTCGGTGGACTCGATGTAGCCCGCGTAGTATACTTAGGACTATATCAAGTGAGATAGTTGAATTGTCCTTGTTATGAATTGACTTTCAAACATTTTCACAAAACTCTCCCATTTCCCATTTTGTTTTGAAAGTAAGTAACTAATAGTTAAATACGACTTAGTTCTCACCCTATTCTCTGTGAGATTCGACCCCAACCTCGTTGGGTTCTATATTTGACAACAACCGCTTCACTCCACTTAATTGAAGTGTAAATTTGGGCGTATCAAATTTTGGCGCCGTTGCCGGGGAATACAGTTATAAATAAAGTCAAGTGTGTGTTATTTCACTCTTAGTCATATTTCCTAATTATTCTTTTTTGGTTTCTTGTTTTAATTTGTGTAGGGTACATGTTAGTGCATGCCAAGTACCCAAAGTAAGAGAGAACCATTAATTCCTTACGACCCCAGATTTGCAAAGTCTATTCACAGAAAGATGAATGCTTAAGAGTGTGAAACATAGAGGTTGAGAGACCTTGCCGAGACTCATGCTAGGGCCTACTTGAATAATGGCATCAATGGGAGCAATTTGAATGTGGGTGATGAGGTTGATGACGATAAAGAAGATCTAGCTTAACAAGATCACGTGTAAGCCCCAAGAGGTAGAGGGAAACAACTTGTTAACTTTTCTCTAGATGATGATGATGCATACATGAATGGAGTTGGGGCCAGTGGTACCATAGCTCTCCCACCCTTACCACCAGGTGCGAAATTCACAATTACCAATACTATGCTTCAGTTGCTGAACTTGAAAGGATTGTTTAGGGGGGCAGTTGGAGATGAAGAATTTTTTTGCTACTTGCAACCCTTTTGAAATCTCGAGAGTAAGTCAGACAATAATTCGGTTGAGGTTGTCTCTGTCTAGAAAGGAAATAAAGTGGCTAAATGAGTTTCCACATAATTCTATTACTACTTGGTCGAAATTGAAAGATGCATTCTTGCAAAAGGTTCTTTCAACCTTTAAAGAAGTTGCAGCTGAAAGATGAGATTGGTGGGCACAAGCAGCTACTCGGTGAAGATCTACATGATTCTTGGTTGAAATTTAGCCAAAAGCTAAAACAGTGCCCAAACCATAAGCTGACCGACGAGTATCTAATGAAAATTTTCAATGGATCATACAATTTTGCGACCAAACTAGTTGTTGATGCAGTTTGCGGAGGATCTTTCATGGAGAAAACTTTTGTAGAGGCCACATCACTACAACAAAATTGATTTTTAACGACCAAATTTTAACGAAAGAATATAAATCCAGTCGTTATAGGTATATATATTCCATCACAATTTTTTTCCCATCGTTAAAAGGCAATTTTAATATAATATTAACGAAAGAACAATATCCGAACTTTAAGAAAATTAATACCTAGACGTTAATAATAAACTAATGACATATACTTTTATTTTAATTAACAACCCATTTTATTTTAACCCTTTTATATTTAACAATTTATTTATTTTTAACAAATAACTTATCCTCTATTACCCTATCCACCCACCCATCAGAACTAGGTCTCCCATTACCCCCACCCATCCGTGAGAAAACATCGAGCTTCAGAGAGATGATGAACAATCTTCTCGATTTTTCCGCTCACAAACTTGCACCACGCACGCCACCTTTTCCACCACTTCGAAGAGATGCGGCAGTTTCTCAACACATTGTCCTTCTCTTACGCTAGAAAGTGAGATACCTAAGGGAGATAACTCATAGAACTGATTTGTTGGAGAAAAATCAGCAAGACAGACCACAAAAATTCTGGTACCTTTAACTCCAGGTATCTGTTCAAACTCTTATAAAGGAAATCAACGCCATTTTTTTCTAATTGCAGAAGTCAGCTTTCATTTTTTACTCTAAATTTCACCTGATTGTTGTTGTTCTTTGCTGTGTTATACGCTAGAAAGTGAGATACCTAAGGGAGATAACTCAGAGAGCTGATTTGTTGGAGAAAAATCAGCAAAACCGACCACGAATATTCTGGTACCTTTAACTCCAGGTATCTGTTCAAACTCTTATAAAGGAAATCAACGCCATTTTTTTCTAATTGCAGAAGTCAGCTTTCATTTTTTACTCTAAATTTCACCTGATTGTTGTTGTTCTTTGCTGTGTTATACGCTAGAAAGTGAGATACCTAAGGGAGATAACTCAGAGAGCTGATTTGTTGGAGAAAAATCAGCAAAACCGACCACGAATATTCTGGTACCTTTAACTCCAGGTATATGTTCAAACTCTTATAAAGGAAATCAACGCCATTTTTTTCTAATTGCAGAAGTCAACTTTCGTTTTTTACTCTAAATTTCACCTGATTGTTGTTGTTCTTTGCTGTGTGTGACAATAATTTCGCATCTTCTTGGAGTTCCCTTCTTTCTAAAGTATGTTCTTTTGTTTTGACTATGAATTGTTAGGTGAAAATTCTGATTTTGCCCAATTTTATGTTTATTCTTTATGAATAATCTAGTTGTTTTTAGTAGGTTTTTGTTGTACATGATCTTAAATTATGTATACTAGTCATTTCCAGCATATGTTTGTGTGTACTTTTTGCAGTAGCCTCGATTGATAATAAAAGAAGTCGCAATAGTGATAATTATTGAATAAATTTGTCAATCTGAAATCTGATAATTTCCAGGACAAAATTTTCATTATCCTTCACAAGTGTAATTCTACCTTATAATATGATACATTTTTTTGTGTAAACTGTGGAGATTAGGTTTCTTTAATCCCATTTTCTTTATTTTTTTTGTTGTTCTAGTCAAAACACAATAGTTATAGCACTAATATGAGTTCAAAATACTAACTTTTTTATAACAACGAGAGTGGCCGAGGACCTAACCTTTTATGTACATACACTGCAATCTTTGCAAAAAATTTAGCAAGGAGGAATTCTATATATCATCTTTTTGATAATCTATTGTAACTTTAATACAATAACTTACAAAATATTAGCTTTGTCACATCTAAGTCTGTTGAAAATTTCGCCCTAGTCTTATTGAGTTTGTTTTATCTGTGTTGCTTTATTACTTTATGATTATGATAAGTATCTACATGTACAAGTATACATCTTGAATTTTTCCACCGTGGGAATAAGATTCATTCTCAAAGCCATTTCTTGGTTAAGCAATAAATAACTCATGATTTGATAACGAGTCACAACAACATTTTGATGTACACATGGAGTTGAGGTTGTAATATTGCCTTTCTTTTTCCTTTTTCTTGAACTAGAGGTAGCTCTTTGAGTATTGTCCAGTCATTCAAAGAAAATACATATTTGTTTGGTTCAGGCTCTTACATTATTGTTAAGTTACATTAAATGCTTACAGTGTAACATTTCCTTGCATTATCGTTAAGTTGATGACATTTTTATAATACATGGTTCTGCCTTGCTTGGATTGACTCCACTCCCCTGTATTCTACTTCTTTAATTTTGGGTCTGCTTTTTTTGTTTTGATAAGGTAACTTTATATTCACATCAAAACTCATCAGCAAAGCCTGATGAGGTGGGATTTATAGCCCCCACGGGGTAATTTCAAAAGCCAAAAACTGGGCAAAACTTTACAATTGAGCTTTAAAATCCACTAAGCTATCTACCCCCCCACCAAATTCTGTTTACACCAAAAATACAGCAGGCTCAAGCTATTCATCTTGATTTTCTAAGTGCTGTTAAGTTTCCCATCATGTGATCTTTCATTTCTTTCCTTCCACAATGTCCACCAGATGTAGGCTGGGATGCATTTCCACCAATCCTCTTTGGATCTTCTTCTTCTACCCACTCCTTCCCACTGTCTCAACAACTCTAAAGTAGTCTTGGGCATTACCCAGTTAACTCCAAGTATACATAAGAACATGTCCCACAGATTTGCAACTGTTCTGCAGTGTAAGAATAAATGACTATTAACTTCTGCCTCTTCCCCACACATGAAACACCTTGAGCAAATCTGTATACCTCTTCTTTGTAACACTTCATGAGTTAGACATGCTTTCCTAATTGCCAACCAAATAAAACCTGAGACCTTGTGAGGAACCTTGATTTTCCAGATTAGTTTCCAAGGCCATTTCATTTCCATAGCCTGATTAGAGTTTAAGCTCCAGTAACAAGACTTCACAGAAAAAATCCCTTTCTTGTGCATTTTCTAGATTGGAGTATCAGGAATTTCAGTCACACCTGGAAATGCATTTAGTGTGTGTAATAATCCTGCTACTCTATTAACCTCCCAGTTATTTAAAGCCCTCCTAAAGATCAAATCCCAACCTTGAGGGCTCATGTGGTTCCATGGCTTAGGCTAGGTCTACTTTCAAAAATTTAACAGTATGTGCTACTATTAACATGATTAAACTCTTCTATATATTTACTGTTCAAAATGCATAGCATGTTTAGGATTTAAAAAAATCCATGTCTCTGTTTAATATCATCTTAGATGTGGGAAAAGTATTGTATATTCTACAATCTATCAAATAGTACTAAATCAATACCTATGTTAAAAGAGGTTTTTCATGTGAAGATCTGACTGTGAATACATGTTCTTTTTCAGAGTATACATCACCTTCAATTGACAATTCAACAATTCATTTTCCCCTGAAACTCCAAAGTCACTGCCTCTCGGTGTTATTCTAGTGAGTAGTCACCAATAAGCGTTCTCCTATGGGTAACAAATGGGCATTTAAGTTTTCACATCTCCATGATCTCCTTCGCAACACGTTATACACCAAAAAGTAGCATTATTTCCCCTGATTCTTCATGTTGTTTTGCGAATGCCTTCACATTTGTTAATGTTGCAGTCAATTACTACACAATCTGTTTCTGTCTGACCTTGTTCTTATGATCTTTTCCTTGTGTAGATACTTTCAAATTGAATAGGAGTTAAGAATTAACATTAATTACTGTTGAGAATTAATATATTGCATTCAGGGTTCATACATCCTTCTTTGCTTCCTATATTTTTTCTTTCTTAGAAACTGGATAAATTCTTTTAAATCAGGCAATACACATAGCATTGGAAAGACTATACTGAAATTATTTCTTTGATTTCATGTAGCTGGTTGATTTTTTTGTAGGCTCTTTGTTTCATTTCATATTTTCATTTTTATGAAGTGCATCTCATTTACGCTTATTTCTTTCTCGGTTGGTGTAGACTTCAATTCTAAATCTATCAGTGGTGCTTCTTGCTGTTGAAAGTGACTGCAAAACTACTCTTTTGAAGGCTCTGTGTTGATTTGTTTTGTAAGGTATGTTTTTTTTTCTAAGACTTTCTTCTTTACTAATATGTTTTTGAAAATATTTCATGTATTTGTCCAAATTTTTTTGGTCATTTCTTTTGCTATGTTATTTAATCTAGTCTTATCAGCCATTTCTTAAGAGGTACTGGTGGTTGCGATCTTTTAGTGTGTTCCATCGATTTTTGGGTAATGGTAACTATCACTGTCCAAACTTTAATGTGTTCAATACATGTAACAAAAAATTGCAGAACTGTAAGAAAATTTAAATGCTACAAACAGAAAAGTATAAATACTTCACCTTTTTTCTTTAGTCTTTACATACTCTTCTATAAATATAATGGGATCAGATTATAGGACTTATCTAACCTTGTTTGTAATTTTATAAATTTGTTGTGAACCTACTTTGTATATTTAGTTCCTAATGATAAATGTAGAGACTGTAGACCAGATCATCTTGATGAGTTTTCCAACTTTTCAAGAATTTCAAATGAACAGTGAATTTTTGAGCTTTAATTTTACCTAAATAACATATGTTGTCAATATCTTGGTCATTGTTTTGGAGTTTATTTGCAAGTAAATCTTGGTATATTTCTCATGTAATCACCATTTGATTCCCTCATTTGCTTTAAAATCATCTGCAAAGTTTTTTGCCATACATTCAAGAAAAAGAGTAACCATAATTACATTTACATTATAGTTCCTAACGTTTTTTAAGAAGTAAGAGGTTGTATTAATAGTTATCATGGAGATGCAAGATATCCACAAAGAAAATAGTTGATAACTTCAGGATTGCCAAAAAAATAATTGAGATCTGGGAGTTAAAACTTATAGCTAAAACTCAAAGTTGTTTAACTAATAGGAGGGAGCTAATGATGTCTATTGGGGAAATAAAATCATTTACACAAGATTTTTATAAATAACTAAACATATTATTGATGTTTAGAATGTACATTCAAAAGTTATTATTTTGAAATATTTGGTCTTTTACTATTTATATGTTGAATTTTCTTGAATTGCTAGATTTTTGTCATGTAATTTGACTATTCAAATTTGTGTAACCTTTTTTTGTACCATCTTTTGAGTACCTGGTTGTTATTCTAATGTATTGTTATATCTATTTTACATGCATGAAGATTATGGCACCTAATAAGCAATGGGTGGAACTTATTACCGATAGACTTGCTAATGCTTATATAGATGGGGTAGAGAATTTCTTGGATTATGCTTTTACAAAATTAGGAGAACCAATGTTGATCCATTGTCCATGTATTAAATGTGGTAATGCAACTTCTAGAACACGTGTTGTAGTTAGGTCACATTTAATAGTACATGGGATAATACCAAGTTATACTTTTTGGTATCACCATGGGGAGATGTTAGGTGAAGCACAATCAGATTTTGAATTTATAGATGATAATGACATTGAAGAGGATGACGGTGAGGATGAAATACATGGGTTGCTAAGAGATTTGTACCCCGATTTTGATGGAGATAATATGAATAATAGTACTGGTGATCATCTTCGGGAGGAGGAACCAAATGTTGAAGCAAAAAGATTTTATAGGTTATTGAAAGATCTTGATCTACAATTATATGAAAGTGCAAAAGTTTCTAAACTTTCTACTTTGATTAAATTGCTTCACCTTAAAAGTATTGGTCATTGGAGTAATGAGTCATTTACGATGCTATTAAAGTTTTTGAAAGATGATTTATTGCTTGATGGAACAAAGTTGCCGGATTCATATTATGAGGCAAAGAAGGTAATTCGAGATCTTGGGCTTTCTTGTAAGAAGATTGATGCATGTAAGAATGATTGCATGTTGTATTGGAAGGATGATAATTGTCTTCAATCGTGCAAAGTTTGTGGTGCATCTAGATGGAAGGATGCTAAACATAGTGGGGAAACAAAATTGAAAAAAGGAAAAAAGATACCATGCAAGATTTTATGTTATTTTCCTCTAAAGCCAAGACTTCAAAGATTATTTATGTGCTCAAAGACATCTCCTTTGATGTCATGGCATCATGACAAAAGAGTTGATGATGGAATAATGAGGCATCCAGCTGATTCAATGGAATGGAAAAAATTTGATGAACTCCACCCATCTTTTGCAGTTGAACCTCGTAATGTACGACTTGGACTTGCTAGTGATGGTTTCCAACCATTTGGAATGTCGAGAACTCCCTACAACATTTGGCTTGTGGTACTTGTTCCTTATAATTTGCCCCCTTGGCTTTGCATGAAGCAAGAGAATTTTATTTTGTCAATGCTTATACCTGGTCCTAATGGTCCTGGTGATGCAATTGATGTCTATCTACAACCTTTAATAGAGGAGTTGAGTGAATTATGGGAAACTGGAGTAGAGACATTCGATGCATCAACTAGAAAGAATTTTAAGTTACATGCATCTTTGTTGTGGACCATTAATGAATTTCCAGCATATGCCAATTTGTCTGGATGGAGTACAAAAGGAAAACTTGCTTGCCCATGTTGCATAAAAAAACTTGCTCTACAAGGCTAAAAAATGGCCAAAAAGAGTGTTATATAGGCCACAGGCGCTATCTTCCTCTTAATCACAAATGGAGAAATGATAAAGTGTCATTTGATAACACTATTGAGCATAGGCTACCACCAGAAATGTTGTCTGGTGATGATATACTTGATCAAGTTGCTGATTTAGATGGGTTGCCATTAACAAATGATCCACGGAAAAAGATTAAAATATCACATAAGAAAATAGGTGATAACTGGAATAAGAAGAGTATATTCTTTGATCTTCCATATTGGAAAACCTTATTGTTGCGATATAATCTTGATGTGATGCACATTGAGAAGAATATATGTGACAATATTTTGGGGACAATTTTAGATATCAAAGGGAAAACAAAAGACACATTGAGTACTCGGTTGGATTTACAAGAAATGAATATACGGAAAGAATTGCATCCAATACAAAATGGAGATGAATATGAGTTGCCGGCAGCATCTTACACATTATCTGTTGAAGAGAAGCAAAAATTTTTCAATTTTTTGAAGAATTTAAAGGTCCTAGATGGATTTTCCTCAAATATTTCTCATTGTGTCAACCTTAAGGATAAAAAAATTTCGGGATTAAAAAGCTATGATTGTCATATAATTCTACAACATTTACTCCCACTTGCCATGCGTGGTATGCTTTGCAAATCTGTGTCTGAACCACTTATTGAGTTGTCTATTTTTTTCAAAGTTCTTGGAGCAAAATGTTTGAGCATAGAGGAGTTGGAACAAATAGAAGCCCAAATACCAAAAACACTATGCAAGTTAGAAAAGGTGTTCCCTCCTGCTTTTTTTGATGTCATGGTGCACTTGTCTATTTATTTACCTAATGAAGCTAGGATTGCTGGACCAGTTCAATATCGATGGATGTATCCAATAGAGAGATACCTACACTTTTTGAAGTGTTTTATTGGTAATATGGTTCACCCTGAAGGTTCTATTGTAGAGGGATATTTAGCAGTTGAATGTATGACATTATGTTCAAGGTATTTGAATACAATAAAGACAAAATTTAATTGTCCGGAGAGAAATTATGATGGTGGGGTAATTGAATCTGATGGTGGTTTAACCATATTTTGTGAGCCTGGAAAAAGTTTAAAGGGTAGTTCACGAGACAAACTTGATTCACATGATTTGGAGGAGGCACATTTTTATATTTTGAAGAACTGTGATGAAATTCAACCATTTCTCGAGTAAGTATTGATTAAATCTAATAATTTACTTCTATCTTGTCCATATTTCAACTTAAAATAACATGTAGAACTTCAATTCATTGTAGAGAATTTTCACAAATTCATAGTGAGGCCTCTCAACAAAGTTCAGATGTAGAGTAGAATAGACAATTCATTAGTTGGTTACAAAAGAAGGTGAGTAGAAATTAATTAATTTTCTTAAATCAAGTATGTAAATATTGTTTTCTAAAAGGGTATTTGATGTTGTTAGGTTGCAGAGTTGTACAAACATGATGATAGTAAGAGAATGGCAGATTTGCTATCGTTATCACGTGGTCCTCTACCATATGTGACAAGATTCAAAGGCCATATTGTTAATGGATATAGGTTTCATGTGCAAGAGTATGATAAATATTTGAAAACTCAGAATTGTGGGGTAGTTGTAGTAGGTGAGACCGGTGAAGAGCAAAAACCTATGAATTACTATGGCGAGTTAACTGAGGTTCTTGAATTACAATTTGTTAGGGAGAGAAGAGTGATTTTATTCCAATGTACATGGTTCGATGTGTATGATCAGAAGAAGGAAATTAAAATGGATGAATATGGCTTTGTAAGTGTTAATCGTCGGCGATGTTTGAAAATAAATGAGCCATTTGTATTAGCCAGCCAAGCATCACAAGTATTTTATGTTATCGATCATTCGAATAAAGGTTGGCGTATAGTGCAAAATGTTCAACCTCGTGATTCTTTTGATATATTGGAAAAAAAGGATGATGACTTAGAAGAGTTAGATAACTCTACACAAATAAAAAGAAAAAGAACTCATTAAGGTTTGCAGCTTTATCATGCTTGTTTTTACTTTATTAATTTATTATGGTAATGATTCTTATAGTATTTTCTGTGAAAATTTGTTTAATAATCTTGGTCTTTAATGTTACCTTGAATTTACTAAAGTTTTAATGGTTTATGCGAGGAACATGTGTTATATGTACATGTGTCTTTTTCTAAATGTGTTTTCAGTTAATATTTCATCTTATGAAAAACTTCCTTACCTATTTGATCTTTTGATTATTATTATTATTATTTTGTATTAGGTTGACATGAATCCCTCAAAAACTCTGAAGTATGAAATGGGACAAGCTTCAAAAATTCCCAAGCATGGACTCATTCAGCCTGGTGCCTTAGCAAAGGGACTAGGTCAAAGTTTGAAAGTTATGAGCACTACAAGAGTAAATGCTGAACAAAGGACTTCGATTTCCAAAAATAGAAGTTACAATGCCACAACTTCTAAGTTGAATAAGCTAGCAGACAATAGTTTCCATGTGCATCCTTGTTTTGATGAAAAGGAAGACAATGCTCCCTTCCATCAAGGAACTGAAATGAATCAATACACTTTGACTAGTGGTGCAACGGCTCGAGGACACACCTTAGGGATTAATGTTGAAAAATCGACTCTGATTGACAAAAATAGAAGTAATACAACAACTTCTAGTTGAAATAAGTCAGCAAAGACTAGTATCCCTATGCCTCCTAATTTTTATCCAATGGAAGACGATGACACCCTCTTTCAAGAATCAAAAGTTACTTGAGATGCTCAAAGAAGTGATAATTTGAAAAAGAGTTAGTCCAGTTAATATATTTGATCAAGAAATTTTGCTTAGCTTTCTTTACTTAATCTTTTTTGTATTCTTTCTGTCATTAATAATGGGCATGAACTTCTTATTTTGGTTGACTTTCATCAAAATTTGCAGGTGCATTTGAATTTGATAAGTCAAAAAAGTTAATTGGAGTGCCTCGATCTGCTCAAAAAAGTGATACTAGTATGTTATTTTATTTGTGCAACTTTTTTTTGTTAGTTGAATTGAATTGTTAGTTTTTATAACTTGCACTTAAATTTGCAGGTCCGTTTGAATCTAGAAAAGCAAAAAAAGTGTTTGAAGTGGCTCAAGGTGCTAAGGAAACTGAAACTAGTATGTATTTTCTTTTATGTAAAATTTTCATGTTGTTACTTGTAAAGCAGTTAAAATATTATCTTGCCTTGCTTCCATCTGCAATAGATATGTTAGCATATGATAGTTCCATAAGCTGTGTTCCTGCAATAAACATATTGTAAGCTTAACTTTTTTACACATTGGATGAAATTTGAAGTTTGGTAAGCCCCTCATAATCTTCAAGACCGTAGTTAAAGACTCCATAACCAATATAAATAGCAAGGGAGACATGGGGTCCCCTTGTCGTATTCCTCGTTTTTCCTCGAATAACCATTTTCTACCCCATTCACCATAATAGAATACATAGGAGGTGTTACATATTATAATCAACTTCACAAAGCCATCTGGAAACCCATAACCAAGTAAAGCTTCCTCAAAAATTTCTAACTCAGCATGTCATATGCTTTTTGGAGATCAATCTTCATCAAACATCTGAGACTGGTTTTCCTATTGTAATGCATTCATAAGTCATGATATATTAAGACATTGTGGACCATAGATCTCCCTTGAACAAAAGTTGATTGATTCTCTGCTACCAAGTAACTTACACATATTTTAGTTTTTGACAAATCAGTTTGACTTCATATATCACAATACAACACGAGATAGGTCTGCACTGACTAGCATTTTCAGGAACAAGGAAATTCAAGATAAAGGAAATATTAATAACATTTATCCATCTTAGTAACTGACCATTCCGGAAGAAATCCAACAGTTCTTTAGCAACATCTTTCCCATGATATCCCAAGCTTCTCTGTAGAAATCACTACCATAGCCATCAGGACTAGGACTGCTTTTCATTTCAATGCTACACACAACTTTCCTAAAATCCTTTGCATTAAGAAGTTTCAATATTTCCAGTTGTTTTTCAATAGCTTGCTTCAATTGTCTCTGTTTAATAACTGAGTAAAAATACCTTGTGTTTGCATCTCCAAGCCTGATCCAGTTTGCCTGACTTCTCTGTAGTAGGAACATCTCTGCTAAGTTAGAAGTTTGTTTGAATTATACCAGTTTTTTGTTGCGACTATTGTCAGCATTATTATCCTGAGTGTTATTCAATTTATTCTTCTTTTCATTGACTACAACTTCCTTGTGATTCTATGTTGTGCATTTTTCCTTTGAGATTATGTCACTATTATTATGGGCTATTTCACCTACACCACTGCTTTTATTTGCTTTATTTAATTTCCTTTGTATCCTTCTTGTTAGTAATGGGAATGAACTTCTTATTTCCATTGACTTGCATCAAAATTTACAAGTCTGTTTGAATTTGACAAGGCTAAAAAAGTGACTGAAGTGTCTCGGCAAGATCAAAGAAGTGATACTACTATTTTATTTTATTTGTGTAACTTTTTTTAGTAAGATGAATTGATTTCTTGGGCATTTTGACTTACAGTTAGTTTTGCAGGTTTGTTTGAATCTAGAAAAGCAAAAAAAAGTGGTTGAAGTGGTACAAGATGCTGAGGGAATTGAAACTAGTATGTATTGTCTTCTACGTATTTTCTAATAGTTTCTGCATTGTTACCTATAAAGCAGCTAAAACATTATCTTGCCTCGCTTCCATAGGCCCTAAGAATCTAAGAGTAACAAGACTTCACTGTGAAAAGACCAAATTGTTTCCCCTTCCATTTCAAGCTATCCTCACTGTTAATAAGATCTTTAAAAGAAGTTAGGAGACCAACAAATTCTATAAAACTCTCCTTATCCCATTCATTTAGATTCAAGTATGTTCCAGTTGTCTCATTCTTCACTTTGTGCTACAGTGGGATTGAACTTCTTGTTTGGTTTTCCTTACTATAGATTTTGCAGGTCCATGTGAAACAAAAAGGGCAAAGAATGTAAGGGGAACAAATATTTGTAAGAATGTTTTGCGATTGAGACCTGGAGAAAAATTAAAAGTCACTTTCTATCAAAATCGAGTCGTCGGGCAGAATCACACCTCATTTACGAGACACTTGGGCTTGATAGTTCGTGATCGTAATATGTGTCCACTCCGGGTACACTCATGGATGGGCATTGAAGAGCATAATCTTGAGCACATGTGGACAGCTATTACTGTAAGGATTACAACACATCTATCTTTTCTTTTTACTGATAACTGTCAAGAATCCCTTTTCAAAAAGTATTGGATGTTTTAGTTTGAAACATGACTCTTGATTTCACATTCCTTCTCCTTTAATAACAAAGTATAGTTACTCAGTTTCAATGGATAGATAAAAATTCTCACATTTCGTCTTTTCTCGTTAGGCTATTTGATAGTTAAATCTCTTGCCACTACCTACTAATAAGAGGCTTTTGAAAAGTTAACTTTATTCTTCCACTGTAATCCTTTGGATGTTAATATTATTAGTTTAGTGTGGCTATAGTTAATATGATTCTGCAGTTGGTAAAAACTATCAATTATTGTTTTTCAATTTTATGTTATAATTTCAATGTGTAACCTTCATCTTAACAAAATTTGGACATTTCTCAGTCATAGCAGTGTATTGATATGTACTTCGTTAAGTATTGAGCTGACACTAACTGTTACTTGAGGACCTAAATGTTTGATGGAGGATACACCTATTCATCGAAAGCCTCTACTAAGTATATACATTTCTTGGCCTTCTTGGCGGTTTTCACTATTGATAATCTTTCTTTGGTAATAAATTGTATATGTTGTACTTCTGTCTTTAATGAATCTTTAATTTTTGTTATGTAATATGGAGTAAATCACAATTCCATAACTGCCCTGCCACAATCTACTTCTTGATCTTGGTCCAGTGTCATTGGTTGATCCATTATAGACTTTTCTTGATTTTGCCTGAGCTACTAATACCCAACCACCTGTAACTTTCCTCCACAACTCTTTTTTCCATTGACATGACATAAATAGATGAGTGGGGTCTTTTAAATAAGGTTGATCAACACAAATCTTATTATTTCTCACTGTATCTCCATAAATCTCTGTTTGCTAGTTGAATACACATTAGATATACACTTCTAGATCATATTATAGCATGAAGTAGGTCTATATTGACTAACATTGGCCAATGTTGAGACCTTAGGGGTAGTTAAAATTATGGTAGCATTTACTTATTTCAACAGCATCACTATTCTGAAAATGTCATGTACAACATGAAAAGTATCTCCATCCACTACAATACATGAAGCATCTTAAAGAATAAACAACCAAAACCATCAGACTGTTGAGCCATTGTTAAATGTTGTCACTTACAAAGTCCTCGGGTTTTTTCACTCTTTCACCCATTAGCCACTTGCTTTTTAATTATGCTACTGTTGTGGCTTACTTTCTTTTCAAGCAGAAGAAATATTATGTTACTATTGAATCACATAACATAGAGACTAGAGATAACTAACAAAAACTTCATCTATTATCTCTCCTGATCATGATGTATTTGTCTTTGCCCGACCTTGATTAATAAACGTGTACAGTCATTACCTGGTCAAATCCATGTGGCTTTACTTCTCTATAATATAATTGAACTCGCTAAGCTTAGTGATCTCCTAAAATTTATGCTAAGTTCAATTTCTTCTCGAGCAAGATCGGATTGCTAGGATTCTATTATAGTAGTTTATGTTCCTTCACGTCATGCTTCAGGCCACTCGCTTGTGTCCCTACTTTACTCTTAACGCTATTTCAAACACTATACAATAGTGATATGAGTAAGCTATAGGTTTTAAACAGACAACTTGTGGTTGTTATTTATTTGAAATTTTGATTTCTGTTCCTAAAATTTATAGGTTACTACCTATTAGGTGATCTATACTTTGATGCCTTGTTTTCCCTTATTTATTAGATTTTGATGGTATTTTTTCTATTTTAGGAGAAGTTTGACAGTGATGACATGAATGATCAAAGAGATAATGTTTTGCAACATATGAGAAAGCTTTGGAATAACTGGAGAGGATCATTGCACGAGGTTCTTAAAGATGTGCCAATGGGAGTCGACAAGAGTGATTGGGAATGGTTGGTCAAGGAACATTTTTTATCTCAGAAATTTAAGGTAAGACTTCATATAGTTATTAACAAATATCATTTTATTTCTAGTCACATATGATTAATTTTTTGGAATAATTTATACCATGTACAAATTGAGTCTTGATTTCGATAAAAAAATTTGATGTCTTCTATCCACAAGATCTACCAAAGAAAATTTCAATGGTGTTTTTTTGTGCTTTTGTTCTCTTTTACCCTCTTTCCACTGAGCTTAAAAGTACACATTAAATATAGAATCATTAAACAGGATTGTGATAATTTCAGTTGTTGTGTTGTTAATGCAGGACGCAAGTACAAGAAACTCAGTCAATATGTCTAAGTTGCGTATGCCTCATCGTACAGGTAGTAGGCCTATTATAGAGATTATTTACGAAATGGTAAATAAATTGTGCAACCCTATAAAGAAACCTCTCCTATTTCTATAAAATATCTTATTTTTTAATCGTGAAGGTAGGCAAAGATGGTAATCCACCAAACATAGCAACTATTTTCTTTGAGACACGTAAGAAGGGAAATGAGCTTGTCGAACCTGAAACCGTTGAAAAATATGTATGTTTATAACAATTTTAATTTCATTTAACATCCTTACTCTTACTTAGTGAATTGCATTATTTTAAATATTCTTATGTTTTATAGGCTAAAATTCACGAGCTTGTACAATCTGAACCATCTCTTACTAATATTGAGGTAGTGGAAAGGTGCTTTGGACCTCAATGAAAAAGTCATGTAGTTGGATTTGGTGGTGGAATAACAACTAAGGAGTTAAAAGGCGGTAACACCTCAAAGGCTGCATTGTGGGAAGAGCTGAAAACAACTCGAAAAGAGAAGGAATCACTACAAAAACGCATGGATATTCTAGAGAGTAAATATGAATACCTTGAAAATATAGTGATCCGTCAGTCTTCATCAGTTCCATCAATTCCATCAGGTTAGTAAACATACTATTAGTTATTATTACATGATGTGTATTGTGTGTGAATGAAGTGATGTTGCTTCTCGTTGATAAGGGCTTTGTTATTGCAGTTGTGCTATGAGTTACCTGTTTTCCTTTAGTGCATTGCGTTATCTTAAATATTCTGTATATTCTGGCATTCTCACTCTAGCATTTCTACATATAACTAAAATCAATATCACTTTAGTTATAATATCCACAAAGCTAAAAGATTGATTTTATATTCATTTCTGTATATACCAATGAGATTGTTATAACATCTTCAAATGTAAAAGTAGGTATCAATATGGTTATTGTTCTGTATATGTTGTTGGTAGAAAATCAAGATCTCTCCTCTGATTAGGTCCTTGTATGACTTTGTCCTCTATAATATCATTGTCAATATAATTTGCCCTTTATTATTGTAGTATTAGTAGTTAATCTCAAACATCACACACTTCTACATTACCCTTTCTCTGTTGCCCTGCAACTTTAAATATATTTGATCATGTTTGTGTCATTCTCCACTGTGGTAATTAGTTGTTTAAGTTTTTCTAACTTCCTGCTTGTCATCCAGCTGCAAGCTTGTTTCATCTGATCCACTTGTATTCTCCATTTCAACAACTTATCTATGTTTTCTTTCCTTCAACTTTCAGTACTAGTACTAGGACTAGGATTTCTGGTCTTTTTTATTTGATGTATATTTACATTCTCTTTGTTGAAGCACTTTAATGTGTGTTGTGTTCATGTCTGTCCACTTTAATCTCTCTCTTTCCTTCCATTAATCTGGAAAGAGGCCCAGGTTTTGTGAAAGAGGTAGGGTATGAGAAAGCATTCACTTGAATAAATATTTAAATGAGGAAGCACCAACCACCCTCTGTATGAGATGTTAATGTGAAAGTAATACAACTCTTGCTGGCTGCCAGTGGAGATCCTCAATATGTTTCTAGTTGTATACATCAGAAAATAGATCAGGAACTATTCAAGAGAATTAATCCTTAATTTCAAACTTTTTTCCGTTACTAATTAATTTACTTCAAATTGTTGTTTTGACAAATGAAGATTTTGAAGATTAAAGAACAAGATCATGTGAAAGATAATGTGGAGCGTGCAACAAAGAATATTATATTTTTATTGTTGGTGCAAAGATGTTTTTTGTAGTTATTCTTAATGTCATTTTCTTAATATCTAGGATTTTATAGATGTCGAACACATGTTTTATTATGTTGAACGTGTATGCTTCTTTTTTTAGATATTGTGTCGAACATATAAGATTTTAGTAATTAAATCAACGTGTTCTTTAATTTATTATTAACAATATAATTTTATATCAAATTTTCAATTGGATGTGAAAAAAATTTATATGAACTGATCATATTAGTTCTTTTTAGAAATGATGGAAAAGATAACAACTACAAATTAAATGTAATAATTTAAATCGAAATTTGTGACAGGAAATTTGATTGTTAAAAACTATTGTAATCAACAACAGGAATTCTGGCTGCTAAAATTAGTTATAACGCCCCTAATTTGTTGTTTTACTTGAAGGTTCTAACGACTAAATGACCATCAATGAAGGGGAATTTGGTCGTTGTAAGCACGTGTAACGACCGGATTATTGGTGTCGTTAAATAATATTTAACGACCGGACATGCAATCCAGTCAGTAACCTTTAACGACGGAGCTTTTAACGACCGGTGACGACCAATTTTTAACCAGTCGTTATAGACCTTTAATGATCGAATTTGGACTTATAGCAACGGTATTTCCTTTCGCTAAAGGTCATTTTTCTTGTAGTGCATCCATTCTAGATAAAATGTCAAAGAATAACAGGGCATGGCACAGAAAAGAGTCAGATATTGGAGAGTTGGGGTTCACATAAGAAATTTCGACAGAGCAACGGAGGAGAGAAAAAAAGTGTGACCAAGACATGACATATGTGAAAAATCAGGTGGATTTGCTCACTAAGCATATACTAGAAACTGCTACATAAAAAGTAAATACAGTAGGTACTACAGGTAGATATGAGAACTAAAAATTGGACTATGATGAAGAAGCTAAGTATCTGAATAATCAGGGTTTTTTTTGGAATTATAACTCCGATAACCGCAACTGCAATTTGGGAAATCAAGGTCAGAACTATTAGAGAGAGGGACAATTTGACAGAGCTAGAAATTGGGACCAAAGAAATTGGCACAATAGAGATGGTTTCAAGAAAGACTATAGTGGTGTGTATGACCTCTAGGTAACAAATATAGAGCAGGTAATGAGTTTGTGATGAGTCGGGAATTTTGACTTCATTAAGGTCTTGTCACTTCATGAACTAGTATCCTCAATGTCTATTTTGTGTTCATAACTGATTATAAATTGTTTATGTGCATCCATGAAAGCTTAAGAACAAGGCAAGGACATTATATTGCGAAAAGAAGTGAAAAAGTTCAAAAAAGAAAGGCTGGAGCTCGCAAAAGTTGTCAAGTGAGCATCTAGATCGGCAAAAGATCTAGAGAGTTTGACTCATGAACTAAGCCAACTCGGCAAACTCAAGTGTAAAGTGGCGCATTGCCGAACTGATTCGGCAAGATTGACTCAGCTCGCCTAAATGAACAGAACAAATAGAAAAGAAGTGAAGTCCAATTGGCGAGAAAATTACCAAACAACGAGTCACTATAACCAAACAATGACATCCATCACGTTCGCCAGTTGAACTGTCAAGAATTAAAAAGTAGAAGTAGAACATTGGCGAGAAGGTGTGCTTATCGGTAGATCGCTAAGCCATTTGGCGATCGCGACTAACTTCGCCGATGGGCCTACGAAGTGAAATTTTGGGAAGTTTTTAGTAACATATAAATTTGTTTTTGAAGAGAGAGAAAAGTGACTTACACAGACTTTTGACATTTTTACATACTTTTACAATACTGAATATTCTTGGAGAGGGTTTGGGCTAAGATATTGTGGTTTAAGGTTTTTTTTAGTCTTATTTTTGACATTAAACATTGAAGATTGTGGCATTCTGATGGATCCTCTTTTTGGTAACTATTTCTTGCTTTTTGTTATGATTGGCTAAACCCCTTTTATTTAGAGGTGTGATTATGTAATAGAATACATATATTAGCTTGTGGGTATTGTTAATTGCTTAATTTAATGTTGTTTTGAAATGAGTTTAGTTATGTACTCATGTTTTCATTTATGAATTGAAGTTACAAATTCAGTTCTAGCTTTAGCTCTCTATGCTTGCTTGTGAAAATTGTTTAGGGTGGAGTATATGGTTGATAGTTGTATTGATTCTTGTCTTTACCACCCACCTTGATGAAGTGGGTTAAATTAAGAATTTGGGTTTCTTTGCATTGTTAAGCTTTTTGAGGTCTGAAAGAACTTGCTTGAAACATACTAGCTGATTGAAAAAATAGTTGTCATAGTTACAATCCATCCTACCCATTGAGATTCAACGACTTAAAGACATTATTCATTACCCATTAAGAGAAATTAGTATTTGATTTCTCACACACTCCTAAGGTCCCCTTTCTACTTGTTCAAACCCCGCGTTAATAGTGTTCGTGAACAATTGGATACCAAACTATCTTGATATTGATAGTTAAAACTTATTGATTTACATAATGTTACGTGTTATTCATTTCCATTCTACAAGAAGTTTGAGCACTTTCATACTTCGTATTTGAATTCTTTTCCGTACCATTCCTTGTGGGATCGACCCCAACTCATCGTTAGGTTTATACTTGTTAGATACCACCTACACTTTGAATCATAAGAAGTGTAGTTGAGCGTTATTAAAAATTGCAGCGCTGCCGGGGAGTGGTGTTTAGAATTCTTTTATTGAAGTGTTTTTGTGAACTAATTTTGTTGTAGTATAACTCTCTTATTAGTGTTTATGTTGTTTGCTCTCAATAGGTGAAGAAATGAGTGTGAATGGGACAAATGGTGCTAGTCAACTTGGGCACAATGATGCCATTGGAGACTTAAATGATGTCAATGCGGATCAAATGAGAAGTGCCAGTGCTATTCGTTTTCCCCCAATTATGGGCAATGCTACTTTTCATGTGACCGGAACTATGCTTCAGCAGCTCCAAATGAAAGGTTTCTTTGGGGGACTTTCTCATGAGGACCCTCATGATCACATTTAGAATTTCGTGGATGTGTGTGGACCATTCTCCTTCAAGAATATCTCTCAAGAGTCGTTTCGTATCTGTTTGTTTCCCTTTTCTCTAGTGGGGGAAGCAACAAAGTGGTTGGCCGAAGTTCCAAGGGACTCTATTACTTCTTTGGAGGATCTCACATAAGTGTTCTATGAAAGATTCTTTCCTCCCTCGAGGATGTTGAAGTTGAGGGACAACATTAAAAAATTCAAGCGGATTAATGGTGAAACCATTTATGAAACATGGTAGAGTTTTCAAAAGTTACTCCTCCAATGTCCTACTCATGTGTTGCCGGATAATGTGCTCTTGCAATATTTCTACTGGAGTCTTGACACCGTCAATAAGGGTGTTGCTGATTAACTTATCCGTGGTGGAATTATAAGACATCCATTTGACTTGGCGTCGACTTTTCTTGATGAGATGACCAAGATTAATCGAGCATGGCAAACAAGGGAGGATTAAGTGTCTCTTCTAAATGTTGGGTTGACTAAAGAACAAATGGAAAAGAACGAAGAGCGTGATGAAAACATGGGCAAAATGATGACCCAAGTGGACTTGAAACATGGGGGGCGTTATAAGGCCGTGAATGTAGTTGGTACTAGTAGTGGGATGAGCCTGGATAAAGCACAATTTGAAGCCATGTATAATGAAGAGGTATAATTCTTGTAGAACCTAGTGGGGGTTTCTCATCCGAGCTATCCAAGGCTGGACGAGAATCAAGGTTAAAACAAAGATCGTGATGGTGGTTGGAGAGATATAGAATGAGATTGTCATGATAGCGGTGCAAATTGGAGAGAAATGGATGGTGATAGAGATTGTTATGTGTCTCCTCATGACCATACAAAACCTAAGGAACCAAATGTCGATCCCGAAAGCTTTCAGACTAAGGATATGCTTGCCCGCATCCTAAATGATGTGGAAGGATCAGATAAAGTGTGCTCAAGGAGATTAAGGCTGATTTCTCCTATTTGAATCAAACGGTGACCTCTTATTCGATTTCTATAATACAACTTGAGACCCAAATAGGTCAAATTTCTGCTCACTTGAATACGAGACCAAAAGGGGGTCTTCCTAGAGATACTTTGGCCAATCCGAAGAATAATAATGCGCAATGCATGGCTATCATGACCCGGAGTGGTACGGTTATGGAAAGTGATGTGCTAAATGATAATAATGCAAGTTTAAGCAAAGGGAAAGCCATTGTTTTTTCAAGTGGTGTACTTGCCGAAGAGTTGAACAATGAAGCCTCCAATGAGGTTGATGATGCACCGAAAAGTGTTGTTTCCGGTGAGGCTAAAAAGTCAAATGTGGGTGTTGTGCCTCCATCGGTACCTACAAAGCCGCTACCCAAAGTTACTCCACCATTCCCTCAAAGATTGAATAAGAGGGATGAAAACGTAAAGTTTCAAAAATTTCTTTCCGTCTTCAAAACTCTTTACATTAATATTCCTTTGGTGGAGGTGTTGTTAGAAATGTCGGGTTATGCAAAGCTTATGAAAGAGTTGGTCACTAAGAAGAGAAGCATGGATTTCGAGATGATTGAAGTATCCTATAGTTGTAGTGCCATTATGTCGAGCAATGTGGTTATCAAGAAGGATGATCTGGGGAATTTACTATCCCTTGCACTATAGGAATGTTCCAATTCTCTAAAGCATTGTGTGATTTGGGGGTGATTATAAACTTGATGCCCTACGTCATTTTCAAGCAACTTGGGCTAGGTGAGCCTAAACCTACAACTATGCGTCTTCTTATGGCCGACCACTCTATCAAGCGCCCTATTGGCATCCTTTATGATATTTTGGTGAAGGTAGAAAAATATTTATTTTCGGTTGATTTTGTGATCCTTGATTACGGGATTAACACCGAGGTCCCTATCATTCTTGGTAGGCAGTTCTTGGCTACCAGAAAAGCTCTTATTGATGTGGAAAGTTCTGAACTAATATTCTGGGTAAAAGGTGAGGAAGTTACATTCAATATTTGTAAATCAATGAAGCAACCGAGTGACTTCCATGTGATATCGGCCATTGACGTGATTGATGAAGCGGTTCCTAGTGTGAGCGAAGTTTCTTGTGTTGGTGAATCTTTAGTTGTCGTCCTTTTGAACTATGATGGGGAGGAAATTCAAGATTATGATGAGGTAGTGGCTACTCTATCAAGTTTAGGTTCTTATTCTAAAAGCCCTTTAAACTTGATATTGATTTGAAAAATAAGGAAAGTCCTCCCGTGAAGCTGTCTATTGAAGAACCACCAAAGCTCAAATTAAAGGTACTTCCACCTCACCTTCGTTGTGTTCTTGGGAGCCAATAATACTTTACCCATATTTATTTTTGTGGATTTTCTTGAATGGCAACCGCAAGCACTTGATAGTGTATTGAAAAGATATATCAAAGCTATTGGGTGGACAATTGCCGACATTATGAGAATTTCTCCCAGTATATGCACTCATAAGATTTAATTGTCTAGTGATTGTAAGCCAAGTATTGAACATCAAAGGATTTTAATCCTCCAATGCAAGAAATCATCTAGAAAGAGATTATTAAGTGGCTTGATGCGGGAATTGTCTACCCTATTGCGGATAGCACGTGGGTTAGTCCCATCTAATGTGTTCCAAAGAAAAGAGGTACGACCATGTTCCCTTTTAAAAATTGGGAGCTTGTACTAATGCGATTGGTTATTGGTTGGCGTGTATGTATGGACTATCGTCAGTTGAATGTGTGGACCAAGAAGGACCATTTTTTGATACCCTTTATGGATCAAATTCTTGGTAGACTTGTGGGTCATGGATGGTATTGCTTCTTAGATGGTTACTGCGGTTATAAGAAAATCTCTATTATACCGGAAGATCAAGAAAAGACAACCTTCACATGTCCCTATGAGATGATTTCTTTCCAAGGAATACCATTCGGATTGTGTGATGCACCGACGACGTTTCAACGGTGTATGGTCTCTATTATTGCTGATATGGTAGAGGATTCGATGGAGGTTTTCATGGATGACTTTTTGGTTGTGGTAGATAAATTTGAAGCGTGCCTTGAGCACCTTGGTAGAGTCTTGCAAAGATGTGTCGAAACAAGCCTTGTTCTCAATTGGGAGAAATGTCATTTTATGGTCAAGTAAGGTATTGTATTGGGGCACAATATTTCGAGAGATGGCATACAAGTTGATTAAGGTAAAGTGGAAGTTATCGCCAAGTTGCTTCTTCCTATCTCGGTGAAAGGTGTTAGAAGCTTCTTGGGTCATGCGGATTTCTACCGATGGTTCATAAAAGATTTATCTAAGGTGGCTCACCCTCTTTGCCTACTTGAAAAGGAAAGTGTCTTCGAGTTTAATAAAGCTTGTGTCAAAGTATTTTGTGTTTAAAAGAGAAGCTCGTTTCAGCTCTGATCATTGTTGCTCTGTATTGGAGCATTCCATTTGAGCTAATGTGTGATGCAAGTGGTGTGGCTTTGGGGCTGTACTTGTCCAACGCAAGGGAAATTTGTTTCATCTAGTCTACTATGCAATCAAGACCTTGAATGTAGCTCAAAAGAATTAAACCATCACTGAGAAAAAGTTGTTAGCCGTGGTGTATTGTTTTGAGAAGTTTGGATCTTATCTTTTGGGGACCAAGGTGGTGGTACACACTGACCTTGTTGCTATACGTTACTTGATGGCTAAGAAAGATTCAAATCCAAGGTTGATCTGATGGGTATTATTATTACAAAAGTTTGACTTTGAGGTCAATGATCGAAAGGGGTGTGAGAACCATGTGGCGGACCACTTGTCGAGGCTTGAAAGGAATGTGGTTATATACGGGGAAAAGATATTGAGGAAGCCTTTCCCGATGAGTTACTGATGGTTGTGTCGAATGGTACTCCGCCTTAGTATGTTGATTTTGCAAATTATGTGGTGTTTGCGATTCTTCCTGATGGGTTGAACCTTTACCAATGAAAGAGGTTCCTTTTTCGATGAGAAGAAGTACTTTTGGGATGAACCTTGCCTATTTCGGGAGTGTGCAGATCACATGATTAGAAGATGAGTCCCAAAAGTTGAGGTAGATGCTATTCTCGACGCTTGCCATGCATCACCGGTTGGTGGGCACCATAGTGGGGTGCGTACAACTACTAAGGTACTACAAAGTGGTTATTATTGGCCAATGTTGTATCAAGATGCGAATTCTCGTGTTAAGAAGTGTGTGGAATGTCAAAAGCAAGGATGAGTGTCACGAAGACATGAATTACCTCTCACTCCTATTTTAGAGGTAGAGTTGTTTGATGTATGGGAAATCGATTTCATGGAGACTTTTGTGAGTTATTATGGGAACAAATACATCTTAGTAGCCGTTGATTATGTCTCGAAATGGGCAGAGGCAGTGGCCTTACCCAACAATGAAGGGAGAAGTGTGGTTCATTTGTTCAAGAAGTACATTTTCATGACATTTGCCACTCCACGTGCAATCATTAGTGATTGAGGCTCTCATTTTTGTAACCAAATATTCGCATAGTTGTTAAGCAAGTGTGGAGTCAAGCATAATGTTTCCCCTCCTTATCATCCCCAAACAAGTGGGCAAGTTAAGGTATCTATGAGGGAACTCAAAGATATTTTGGCCAAGACCGTTAATGCAAATCGAACCGATTGTTCCCAGAAGTTAGATGACGTTCTTTGGGCGTATAGAACTGCATTCAAAACCCCGATTGGTATGTCTTAGTATCAATTGGTGTTTGGTAAATGTTGTCATCTATTGGTTGAAGTTGAGCATAAGGCCTTGTGGGCCTTGAAGGCCATGAACTTGAATTGGGGGGATGCATTGAAGGAACGAGTTGACCAACTCCATGATTTGGAAGAGCTTTGTCTTCAAGCTTATGAGAATTCAACTCTTTATAAGGAGAAAATGAAAAAATGGCATGATGCCAAAATCCTTCATCGAGAGTTTAAAGTTAGTGATCTTGTGTTGCTCTACATATCTCATCTGAGACTCTTTCCGAGAAAACTTAAGTCAAAATGGTCAGGTCCGTTCAAAGTAAATCGTATGTTTTCTAACGGGGCAATAAAAGTTGAAAACGAGGATGGGTCGATGTTCAAGGTTAATGGGCAAAGGTTGAATCAGTGCGTCGCCAAATGCCCTTCCCCTCACCAAAATACCAGGCTTGTGAAGAGGAGTCGTTGTTACTTTCGTGGATGATTCTTCAGCTCACCAAAGTGAATTCGGCAAGTCACCGAATAGCCTTAAAATCGCCTATTTGACCTGAATTTTTGCTGGATATTTATGTAACTTTCAATGATTACTCTTTATCTCACCGAATGGCCTTGAGATCTCCCTTTTAACCTGATTTTCTGCTCAAAATTTTTGTAACTTTCGGTGAAGTCCTGTTTGTTCGCCGAATGAGTTTGGCTACTCGCCGAACTACTTCGACCTCTTTACATTTTTTTGAGAATTCCGTTTCACTAACCTTCTGCAGCCAAATTTGTTCTTGGTTATGTGCTTTTATAGGTATGTCCAGACCTAAAGTTCCCGCTCAGCATGGGATTGATGAGGATTACCCTCGACCTCGGAGGTAGGCCAAACCACAGGGTCCACTACCCCTAAAGAAAGCAAAGGGGGTTGTGATCGCGACAAAAGTTGAGAATCCCCAAACCACTCGTCATAAACCTCCACAGGTGATTGGTAAGGGTAAAAACTAGGTTGATTCCATGTTGTTCTCCTCCTCCAAGGCTGAGAATTAAGAGATTGTGGGTTCCGGGACTCCAATCCATGCACTGGTGCCGGAAGTGTAATTGACAAAGAGGAAGCATTCGAAGTTGTGCTCTAAAGTTGCCCATGACCTGCTGGCACTACCACAACTACCACATGCACCACAGGCTTCAAAGGCAACACAGGTATCGCTATTTCCTCAGTCAATGAATCATTTAAAGGTTGTTGGCTTGCGGACTATACTTGAGGAGAAACAGTTGTCCACAGATGGAGTACTGGATAAATATCTGACTATTTTTGTTAGACGCTGCGATTCCACAAGTTACAGCAGTTCACAAAACCTCGAAGTCTATATATTCCTATGTAGGTTCGAGAGTTCTATGAAGTTGATATTAAAAGGGAAAAGGAAGGCTAGTTCGATGGCACCTTCTGATTTTGTAGAGGTGTGGGGAAAGATGGTGAAGTGCAGTGAGACAGCTACCAACGATGAGTTGGATTACACAATGCGGACTCGACACTCTTTGCCCGACAAAATCAAGACTCAGACGTTGTAGGATTTGAAGGGGTGGCTTGCCCCATTATTGATGTAGCACATCGGAATCTAGTAGTCTAAGCATGGGGTAAAGTGTCAAGTCATGCGTCCAAGATTTGAGCTTGAGCACCCTTCACAAGGACCCATACAGGCCGTGAAGGGCACCATGAGTCGTGGTGTGGCTCATAGGAGCTGACCAAGTAGTTTTCACCTCCCACAACCACCATGACGCCTCGTGGTGGGGACCACAGGTCGTGGTGATGGGCGTGAAGGGATTGGATGTGAACTAGTCAAGACTGCCTCCTCCCACGAGACACTTGATGGCTCGTGAAGGCCTTGACGACTCGTGGAGGTGGGCGTAAGGGGAAGATGAGTCTAAGTGTGGGAAGCCAAGCCACTAGTCAAGGACCACGGCTCGTGGAGCCTGGCGTGAAGTGGTTCAGTCCACTAAAAGCTTAGGGGTTTTGGGTCTTTTCCGGTTTAAATTAAATCAAAGCTATGCCATTTTACCCAAGCTTAGGACCCCTATATAAGTGATCTTAACCCCAAAACTAACCCATTCAACTCATTCTTCCAAAATCACAAAAGAAGATCAAATCCCTTCCCCCAAAATATTTCTCTCTAGAAGCTTGAAGAAGAAGAAGGGTTCAATCTAGGGTTTCAAGGAAAGCCTCCCTTTTCACCATTGAAGACAAACATTTGACTTTGTGGTATGATAGTTTTCATCCATGGAGTTCCCAAATTCTCCTATTTTCAAAGTTAGAAATCCCCAATTAAGTTAGGGTTTTCTTCAATGTCCATGGGTTCTTTTGATTATTGATTTAAATGAATTATGATCTCTTATGCATGAATTGATGAAATACCATGATTTATAAATGATTTCACCATGAACCCATGAAACCCCCATGTTTTCCCAAATTATGATGCTATGATGTGGGTCTTTGCTTATGAAAGAGAAGTTATATGAAATAAAACATGAAGTGATAGAATAACATGAGTTTATGATTAAATCCATATCTAATCCTTATTTTCTATACCTTGAAAGGTGAATTATAGAATTATGCATGTTCTTATTAAATATATGTAAATGTTTTAAGGATGCTTTGAGAGTAAAGTATCAATAATGATGTATGCTTGTGTTGTTGAAAGGATTTTCTCATAAACACATGAAAGTATGATTGTGAAAGGTTTTCTCACATAATAAGGATTCTAAGGTTGTAAGGTCTTTTCACCTAATTGAATCAAAGATAAGAGTTATCCTAATGAAACCTAGATTGGATTGGATACTTAATTGTACATTTCCATGGATGTCTTATGACTTATCTTGGATTGGCAAGATGACGTGCCCTTCCAGGGATAATGAAAACAAGTAAGAAATGATTATTCCGTGGGATTTATGCTTAACATCGAGATGAATTAAGATGGAAGCTCTCCCATTAGTGGAGGTCGGGTTTCTAAAAGCAATCTCCTTACCCCTTACTTATGTGCCCCCATAGGATGATTCTCTAGATAGACATTAGCTCATGGATCCACTTAAGCTAGAAATTTATGGTCCTTACCTTGGCAATTAGGACAACCCTTTTCGATGTGGGAGACACCGAGAGATAATATTATAGCTCACATGGTCTCTATGTTGGTTAAGGCTACTTACCACATTAATAATGAACTAAGGTTACTTCAAGGAGTATCTCATATGTGTTCAAAGGTTTAAAGATGTTAGCTTGCATTGACCATGTTTTATGAAGTATGCTTTCTAACTCTTCTTATATCATGTTTTAGCTTGGTCAATTGCATATCATGAATTTTTTTGTTTTAGCATGATTTAAATATTTTATGCATGACTATCATACTTGGTTCATTGTTCTGTACTAACGCATAATCTTGGCTACATTTTCCCCAAGTGTAGGGTTCTCAATTTCGTGGCTAGAGGTTGACTTGGTTGATTTTCGAGGTTGGTGAGTCCTCATGCTTCAAGGACGAATTTCATTGTTCTTAGTTTCCTTCTTATTTTCAGTTTTGAACATGATGTATGGGCTAGACCCAATTTCATTCTATTGTATTATATGGCTATTGAGACAAGTGTTTTAGTCTTCCGATTTCTTTTATAAAATGCTTGGACTTGAAATATTATTTTACCTCTCTTATTCTATTTCTTATGTTATGAATGCTAAGTGACTTGTATAAGGTCTCTCGGGGTCCTATACACCATGTTACATCTAGGGTGTACCCCTAGGTCATGACAATTAAGTGATGCGACACCCCCATGGATCGAGGCAGGGACGACTATTGAGAAGAAAGATATCAACATCGCAACATGGTACTGGTTCAGGTTCATTAGTAGCATGTCGATGCCGTCACAGAACGAATCTATTATCAGGCATCTAAAGACTGTACTTTTGAGGTGTATCATCGGCCTAGAGAGGCTGAATCTGGGGTCCATTATTGCACAAGAGATGGTTATGAGGTCCTAACCAAATTAAACCTTATTGTCATTCTGATATTAATCAGCTCATTGTGTCGTCGAGTAGGTGTGCCCTTTGTGGAAAAGACGGATATTGAGGTTACTCCTTTCTCTTCTTGTTATATTCGTCTGATTGAAACAGAGTACTTTAAAGATTAAGCGGAGAAGAAGAATAAATCAAGTGGACACTTCTCCAGTTGTTAACGTGGAGTCTATGGAGGCTGGTCCTACACCTCCCACTCCCGCCGTTGAGCCATCAGGTATACCTACCCCTTTGAACTCTACTACCCCTGCTCTTGTCCCCCTTTGATTCAGGCCATGATTTACAAAATGGGAAACCTTGCCCATTCGGCCGATGTGAGGGCTTCTCAGGTTAAGGTTGATGTCCTTTCGATGATTGATCATGCTATCATTGTTGCACTTACTCCCATTCAGTAAGAGTTGAAGGAACAACGTTAGTTGATCACTGCCCATGGACGAGCATTGGATGCCCTCATCGCTTAGGTTGAGGTGTGTGAGATGACGGACCACAACCCCACTGATTTGATAGCCTTGAAGGTTGATATTGATGGTCTGTGCGGGATGTGAATGAATTAAAGTCCACCGACATACCGATGCTTTGGGGTAGTGTAAATATCTTAAGGACCCTAGTTCTGAGTTACCTTATGTTCAAAAGATCGGGCAGGTAGGGCCAACTAACCTTGAGATCCCTCTGGCTACGTTACTAGAGATGTATTGCGGTTCATGAGGATGTGGATTCAAACACTCCCGAGATGGATAAGGAGGACTTAGTTGCTCGTGAGATTGATATGTATGAGGACTTGGAGGAATTATAGGGTAACATGTTACGGGTGGCCACATAGGAATCACTACGCAATACTTCCATGATTGGTTCAAGTAGGTCTAAGCCCCATGGAGGAGGTCGTTGCACAACCTTTCAGAGTTTGAGTTGAAAAGGGTAGTGATGCCCATGTTGAGGCTATACCAGCGAGCTAGAGTTCACCTTAGGCTTAGTCTGACAAAGGGATCTTACTCTCCCTCCATTTTATTTGTTGTGGCTACTTTCAATTTTTATTCTGTATTGAGGACACCACTTGTTTTTTTTTTTTGGTGGGGGGAAGGTATCTTGATGCCTACCCTTTTCATTGTACTTTGCCATTTTGGGATATTTTGTTATTTTCATTTGGGTTGTTCTTTATACATTGGTGTTTTGGTTTTGATTTATTGGCCTCCCTTTTAATTGCTTTTAAGTGAATTTTGGTTAGTGTTCACTTGTACATTTGAATATCAGTTGTGATTAATATCGATGACTTGAATGGTGCTCTTGATGAATGACATGTTTGTGTGAGTCCAACGAGGTAATTTGAGTTGCATAAGTCTTGTGTGAACTCTTAGCATCTCATTGTGACTTGTCAAATATCTAGTGTGAGTCTTGCAATGATCATTGCACGTGAGCTTAACTTGTAGAGTTGTGATCCATGATTGTGTTTGGATGCCATGTGTGGTGAGGTTTACTTGAAAAATGTGCATGTTGATACCTAGAACTTGCCCCATTGGTCCAATTGATTAGCATTGGTGAATGAAATAAATGATCTTAGGCATGAATTTTAAGAGTGAACCTAACTGCTATACCTTTGTGTGACCACCTTGAGAGTGTGTTTATCTAGCTTGGCACCATTTGAGCCTAACATTTTCTTTGTATGAAACATGAACACAAAGCATTGGTTTATTTGAATAACCATCTTAGGCCAAAAGCCTAAGTTGGAGGTGTGGTGAGAATGAAGAAATAAACCGAGCAAGAAGTTCATGAAATTCATCCTTGGAAACTTGTGATGAAAAAGATGGAACCTCTCCTTATAAAAAAAAAGTGAAAGAAGAGAGAAGAAAGAAGACAAATGATTAATTTGGATCCGTTGTGCGTTGTTGTGGAAATAAAAGGGGTATCCAATGAGCTATACCAAAAATTTATGTGCTATGAATAGTCCAAGGATGAGTTGTGAATACGAAAAGAATGAATGAAAGGGAAAAGAAGTGAAATTTGAGCCATGCTTTATGAAGGTAGAGTCACTAAGCCGAAATGATCATACCCTTACCTTCAGCCCAATTGCAAACTTTGAAAGACCTTTTTAATCTTGCATAAGCCAAGAGATATGTTGGTTGGAAAATACAGGCAAGCCTATTGGTAAAATCATGCATGTTTTTCTCATTGGGAGTGTGAGAGTTGATTTCGATTCCTTAATTGTAATCCTTGATTGGCTTTGTGAGAGCATGGAAAAATTCTTGATGTGAGGGCATTCAGATACTTTTGTTGGGCATAAATTTGCATTTGAAGTAAACATTTGTTAGCATGAACTCTAATTGATGATGGCTAGTCAAAGTTTGAAACTTTGAGTGCACAATTGAACATTGTATGTTTAGATTGAACCTTGTGTGCATTGTCATGTTGATTCTCAAGGAGCACCACTTGTAGACATCCTTGTTGACCTGATTAATCTTGTGCTTTACTTAAGGATCAACAAAATTTTAAGTTGGGGGTGTTTATGAGTCAGGAATTTTGACTCATTAAGGGTTTATTACTTCATGAACAAGTGTCCTCAATGCCTATTTTGGGTTCATAGTTAATGATAAATTATTTATGCGCATCCACGAATGCTTAAGAACAAGGCAAGGACATTACATTGCGAAAAGAAGCAAAAAAGTTGGAAAAATTGGAGAAAAGAAAGGCTGGAGCTCGCAAAAGTCACTCGGTGATTCACCGAGTGAGCATCTAGCTCTCCAAAAGATCCAACGAGTTTGGCTCATGAACTAACCCAACTCAGCAAACTTAAGTTCAAAATGGTGCATCGTCGAACCGATTCGGCGAGGTCGACTTAGCTCGCCTAAATGAACAGAACAAACGGAGAAGGAAGTAAAGTCCAATCAGCGAGAAAAGGAACAAACGGTGAGTCACCGAAACAAAACGGCAACATACATATGGTTCTCCAATTGCAAAATAAAGAATTCAAAAGCAGAAAAAGAACATTGGCGAGAAGGTACGCTTATAGGCGGATCGCCGAGCCATTAGGTGATCGCGACTAACTTTGCCGATGGGAGTACGAAATGAAATTTTGGGAAGTTTTTAGAAACATATAAATTGGTTTTTGAAGAGAGAGACAAGTGACTTAAACAGAATTTTGACATTTTTTACATACTTTTACAATACTGAATATTCATGGAGAGATTTTGAGCTCAGATATTGGGGCTTAAGGTTTTTTTTAGTCTTATTTTTGACATTAAGCATTGAAGAGTGTGACATTCTGATGGATCCTCTTTTGGGTAACTATTTCTTGCTTTTGTGATGCTTGGCTAAACCCCTTTTCCTTAAGGGTGTGATTATGTAATCAAATACATATATTAGCTTGTGGGTATATATATTGATAGTCTACTAGTAGATTTACACTCGACTTCCATAGAATAGTTAGAGAAGCAAATGAGGAAACTATCAGCTTCATTGAACTAGAGAAAGAATGGGACATTACCTAGTTATATGATTCAAAATCTAAAGAAGGATTGACATTGCATTTCTATCACCACTAGGAGTGGTAAATCACTTCCGGGACCGGGACCTGCAAGTGTTGAGCAGAAAACAAGTTGTGAAGTTGATAGTGATAAGCTAGAAAAAATGATGATGATGATGATGGAAGAGTCTTGGTAGTGCCTAAACCACTTGAAAAGGTTGAGGTTAGTCATGAAGAGGTTGAAGTAAAAGGGAGAATAGAGGATTCGATAGAACAAATATCACATCTTTTACAACAAATTCTCAAGTCACCACCACTATTTCAACAGAGTCTTAAGAAGAAAGCCAAAGATGGTTAGTTTTTGAATTTCATTTCTATGCTTGGCTTGCTTTCGATAAATATTCCATTAGTAGAATCTTTGGAGCAAATTCCAGGTTTTGCCAAGTTCATAAAGGATTTGGTTACAAAGAAGGAAACAATGAGTTTTGAACCTGCAGATAATTTACGCCATTATAGTGCTATTGCTACTAGGTCCCCGGTCTAAAAGAAAGAAGGTCTGTGTTCACCATACCTTGTACAATTGGTGCATTTGATTTTGTTAAAGATTTGTGTGATCTTGGGACAACATCAACCTCATGCCTCTAGAAATATACAATCAATTGGGCTTGGAAACTCCTAAACTGACAACAGTGAGAATGATTATGGCTGATAGGTTAGTGAAAAGCCATGTGGTATACTTTGTGATGTGCTGGTGAAAGTTTAGCGTTTCATTTTCCCTGCCGATTTTGTGATCTTAGACTCTGATGTTGATTTCAAAGTTCCCATAATTTTGTGGAGGCCAATTTTGCCAGACAGAGGGCATTGGTTGATGTGTAGAGCAGTAAGTTAAAATACAGGTGAAACAATGAAGAGGGGAAATTCAAGGTGTGCCAATATATGAAGCAACCACAATAAATGACAACGGTGTCTACAATTGATGTAGCTTATTATGGGATCATTGAAGCATATATAGAGGAAAGGTTAGTTGTTGAAACGTTAGCCGCAGTGATTATGAACTTTGATGAGGTTTTCATAGAGGATTACAAGGAGACTGTAAATTCTTTAAAGGGCATGGGCTCACATCCTTATGCTCATAATAAGTTAGACTTGGATCTACAAAATTGGTCGACTCCACCAACAAAGCCATCCATTGAGGAACCACATGTACTCGAGTAGAAAGAATTTTCTGGCCATCTGAGATATATATTTTTGGGTGAAAGTTACACGTTACCAGTTATTGTGGTTGCGGATTTGAATGATCAGCAAGTGCAAGCACTTGTGAAAGTGCTAAAGAGATTTAAAAGGGGAATCGTTTAGACCATTACCGATATCATTAGCCTACCTCCTAAAATTTGTACATATAAAATTCAGTTGGAAAGGGATTGCAGTCCAAGCATAGATTACCAAAGCAGGTTGAAACCACTAATGGAAGAGGCGGTGAAAAATAAAATCTTAAAGTGGTTGGATGCAAGTGTGGTGTACCCTATTTCATATAGCCATTGGGTTAGTCGAGTACAATATGTCCCCAAGAAGGGAAGAATGACAGTGGGAGAGAATTCTAAAAAAAAGTTGATCTCTCTTAGGCCAGTTATAGGTTGGCGAGTTTACATGGACTACCAGAAGTTTAACAAGAGGACCTTGAAATACAATATCCCGATGCCTTTCATGAACCAGATGTTAGACAACTTGGTAGGAAGAGGCTGGTATTGCTTCCTTGATGGGTACTCTAGTTACACTAGATTTCTATTATTCCGAAAGATCAGGAGAAGTCTACTTTTACATGCCCATATAGTACATTTTCATTTAAGCGCATGCCGTTTTGGCTGTATAATGCTCCTGCCATATTACATTGGTGTATGATGTTCATCTTCTCGAACATGGTTAATGAGTGGTAAATTTACACTCATTTGACGCCTATTTGGCTAAGCAATTAGTGTCCTCAATGCCTAATTATGTCATATTCTAATGACATTTTGATGATTTACAGTTATGAAGGCTAAAGCACTAGGCAACGATAGATGATTGAAAAATGTCCAAAAATGTAAAAAGAAGTATACACTATACATTATTGACCACCAAACAAGAAAGGTGGATTACCTAATGGGTATGACCTCGCCAAAATCTACAGTGCACAAAACATGCATTAATTTAGGTAGGTCGGTGAACTCCAAATAGAAAGGCAACTTGTCGAATGAGAAAGGTGCACAGGTTGACCTTTGCCAAAAGTGATACTACAAGGAGAAAAATTGGAGGCTTGAAAGGTGAACAAGGTGGTACTCGGAGATACACTTAATGTGAGTTAGAATCGAACGAGCTCGTCGATGAAGTTCAAACACCTAAAGCCTAGAACAAGGGAAATGTAAGTTGGAGAGCAATCACTAATCCGCCCATTGTTATCGGCGAGCCCGACTAATGTCTTTCAATTAGTAGCATATTGAGATTTAGGCCAAAATTTGGGAAACTATAAATAGCCCAAAGGAGAGAGTAAAATGGAGTTTGTGTAAGTGAAAAGAAGTGGGAAGATTGTAAAAGAAGTTTTGAATATATTTAGAGAGAGAAATAATTTAACTTGTGAAGAATACTTTCTAGTTTTTGGGGTTTTTCACTTTTATTCTTTAAATTGATAAATTGAAGTTGAATCCAAAGTGGGTTTGCTTGTAATTGCTCAATTTCATGTTACACATGTCTGCTTTCATGAAAGGTATAATTTCTTTGTTTGTTATGATGGGTGGATAAAACTCCAATATCTAGGGGTGCAATTATGGGGTTGAGAATAGAGTAAGGAATTGGGTTGTCTAGTATAACACATAGATGAGAGTGAAAGGAGATTTTATGAAAGGATTCTATGGGATTGAAAGAAGATAGTGTAATTTAAGATAACCGAGCCTATTCATGAATGTTCATCACTATAGATCAACATAATTACCCCTATTTGACATTCATTTCCAATCCCCACACCTCTAGATTACTTGTTACTTCTTAAATCTTCCAATTTTTTTATTTTATTGTGCCCATTGATAACCAAATCCTTTTATTAGACTGGTGGAATAATCCACCCACTTGTTTTTACTACTACAAATAGATGATTTTACAATCCAAATTTCTTGATAAAATTTCTATGATATACCATTCTCTGTGGGATTCGACCCCGACTCGTTGTTGGGTTTTTTACTGATGATGACCGTTGTCTCTTATAACTGATTTTGAAGAGTTCATTTGAACTTTACCAAAAATGGCGCCGTTATTAGAGAATAGTGATTGAGAATTATATTTGAGAAATTAGTTTATAAGTTTTTTAGTTGTAATATATTGTTATTTTGTGTTGTTGTTGACTAATTTGCAGGTTTAATACAATGAGTGACCATGGTAGTAAAAACAATAGTCATTACAGTCAAAACGACAATATTGGTTATTTGAATGGTATGTATGTGATTATTGTTCAAACAACGGGAGCCATCCGAATACCTCCCACAGCCGGGAGGGCAGTGTTTTCGATAACTGGAACAATGCTACATTTGGGGGTGTAACTCATAAGGATCCCAATGAAAACCTTTGTAATTTTTTGGAGGTGTGTGTACCGTTTGTGTTAAAAAAACATCTCAAAAAGTTCGTGAGGTTGAGGTTATTCCCAATCTCTTTGAAGGGTGAAACTACAAGATGGTTGGCGGAATTGGCAAATGACTCTATCACATCTTGGGAGGAGTTGAATGAAGATTTCTTGGAGAGATTCT